>NW_006793370.1:715135-768250 GCF_000442215.2 Lipotes vexillifer
TAACTGCTTCCTGCTGAGATTCTGACTGCTGGAGGGGAGAACATTTTGAACCCTTCCAAGGTACCAATAACAGTGTGTAGGCTGAGAGATGCATTTGCTCATAAGGATGGAGAGATTTGGAAAGAGCATCTTTTGTGAGACTGCAGAAATAGAGAAATAGTCCCTCCTCATGTCTCTATGGAATGCTTCTCGTCTTTAATATCAAGGAACCACCCGAGCTCCTCAAGACCATCTGGCCAGAGAGTGGAATGAGAGTGTCCAGGAGAGTCTGGTGTGGGACTGGGCTGTCCCTGAAAATGAGGAGTTGTCTGTTTCTCCCTAGGTCTGTTGTGCCATCATTCAGATCTCTGTGTTCACAGCTTACATACTACCCGTATGTTTTTACGAATACATTGTTCGTGGGTGTGTTTCTTTGTCTTATCAACTCAACTTTAAGCCCCTGAGGGGTAGAGTCCATGGTTTTTAGCCTCTTGCACCAATCCTAGCAACTAGACATACACTCTGAACTTGGTGGCTGCTTGATAACTACAAGTTATTAAATCCTCAACTTAGAGGATAAAGGGAAAGAAGGAAAACATGTCTCACCCTTTCCTAAGTTCCAGGTGACTTTGGAGAACCTTCATTTTTCTGGCTACCTCGCTGAGCAGGAACCGTTTGTGAAAAGCCACGAGGGCAGGTTGGAATTCTACATTACCTACATTCACTCGGAGAAAATTTGGTTGCATTGAACGTTTTATGCCCAGCCAACAAGCTTCCAACACAGAGACAGGAGGATCAATCATGGCTTAAGTGAGTTGGGTCAACAGGAAGGTGAGAAGCAACCCATCTTCAGACGAGTAACTTGTCTCAAAGGCAACGTAGAGATCGCTGACAAAAGGGGCTTAGCAGTAGAGCCCTAGGGGGTGCCATGAGGGACAGAAAAAGAACAGACGTGCTCCTGTGTGCCCTCACAGGTAGAGATGACCTCCTGTTGCAACAAAAGACCTGATGGCCAAAAAGGACATGGCCCCTGGCCCGAGTGCCAGAATTCAGATTTCCATTCACGAAATGTCCTGATGGTCTTCAGTCTAAGCTGTGGCGCTCAGGCTCTAAGGTATTAGAACGCATGCACGGCTTGAGTCAGCCAATATCAATAAATCATTTAAAACCTTGAGCTGTGGGAGTCGTGGGTGGGAGCAGCTTAGATCCTGTAGGAGAAACTAACCAGACAACAGCCTCCACGCCAGTCAGAAATACATTAGGGGGATTCACACCTGATTAAATGCAAGCCGAAAGCCAAACAGAAAACATGCTCAATGAATTTTCTCTAAATACGATACCAAAAAACTCTTAAGAAAGGAATGAGTTAAGGGTGATGGCAAGAGAAAACAAGCAATCTGAAGCAAGTTGCCAGCCACAGAAATGTAGAATCAGACTATCAGAGTTCAAGAGAATCTTATCCGTGGGAACATGGGCAAGTTATTCTTTTCCTGAGAAGAGAGTAGCAAGGACCAGAAAGGTTGAACTGTCTCATCAAAGGTGCATCACACCTTCAGAGCCAACTGTGCTCTTGGTTAGAGATGTTTACATTGTAACACCGGATTAATGACTGTTAGTGACATAAGAATTTTGTTAACCTGGCTCTTTTCTCTCTTGGAAGAAAGCACCTCCTTCTTTTATTTAGTGGGAGGCTGAGGGTAGAGGGGGGAGGTGGCCCTATTGTGTAGCAGGCATCCTGCTGGACACACAAAATTTCTGAGTTCTCATAATACACCCTTTTTTTTTAAAGATTTTTTTTTTGATGTGGACCATTTTTAAAGCCTTTATTGAATTTGTTACAATATTGCTTCTGTTTTATATTTTGGTTTTTTGGCCACGAGGCATGTGGAATCTTAGCTCCCCGACCAGGGATCGAACCTGCACTCCCTGAATTGGAAGCCGAAGTCTTTTTTTTTTTTTTTTTTGCGGTACGCGGGCCTCTCACTGCTGTGGCCTCTCCCGTTGAGGAGCACAGGCCCCGGACGCGCAGGCTCAGCGGCCATGGCCCACAGGCCCAGCCGCTCTGTGGCACTTGGGATCTTCCCGGACAGGGTCACGGACCCGGGTCCCCTGCATCGGCAGGCGGACTCTCAACCACTGCGCCACCAGGGAAGCCCGGGAGGGCGAAGTCTTAACCACTGAACAGCCAGCGAAGTCCCCAATATACCCATTTTTGAATGAGCAAGTGAGGCTATAAGAAATGAAGTATTTTGTCCAAACTGTATGATTTTCATTCAGTTTTTTCATCTGGAAAACAGAATGGCTGTGAGCATCAAATGGGAAAGAGGATCAGGATTCTAACGATTTCACAGTGGCATGGCTGCCGTGTGCAGTTGCGGGGGCAGCTCTGGTTTCTGGCTGAAAGCGTTTCCCACATACCCATGAAACCCTGACTGAAGGAGGGGGCCCTATGCCCAGGCCTATTCAATCATGGTCGTTTATTCTCTTGCTCATAGGAACTAGGCGCTAGGATGGTGCTAGGATGTCAGTAAGAGTCCTGCCCTTGGTTGGTTTATGGATATTGGATGACAGATGTCCTCTTTCCACTCTGAGGTGGGAGGGTAATAATAATAACACCTGTTATTATTATGCTCGTTGAATAGCTTCTATGTATGAGGTACTGTCCTAAGCATATTCACATATCAACACATTTCATCCCCAAGCAAGCCCAGGAGTACAGTGGTGCTCCTATCGACATTTCAAAGACAAGGAAACCAAAGCACAGAGAAGGGTGGAATCACGCAGTGCTGGGGTAGTGATTTTCTCCGATGCCTGGAGAGAGTCTGGTATAGAATGAGGCAGCACTATTTACAATAGCCAGGACATGGAAGCAACCAAAACGTCTATCGACAGATGAATGGATGAAGGAGATGTGGCACATATATACAATGGAATATTACTCAGCCACAGAGAGGAACGAAACTGAGTCATTTGCAGCGATGTGGATGGACCTAGAGTCTGTCATACAGAGTGAAGTAAGTCAGAAAGAGAAAAATAAATACCGTATATTAACGCATATATATGGAATCTAGAAAAATGGTACTGATGAACCTAGTGGCAGAGCAGGAATAGAGACGCAGACGAAGAGAATGGACTTGAGGACCCGAGGAGGGGGAAGGGTAAGCTGGGACGAAGTAAGAGAGTGGCATGGACATATACACACTACCAAATGTAAAATAGACCGCTAGTTGGAAGCAGCCGCATAGCACAGGGAGATCAGCTCGGTGCTTTGCAACCACCTAGAGGGGTGGGATAGGGAGGGTGGGAGAGAGGCTCAAGAAGGAGGGGATATGGGGATATATGTATACATATAGCTGATTCACTTTGTTGTACAGCAGAAACAAACACAACACTGTAAAGCAATTATAGTCCAATAAAGATGTAAAAACAAACAAACAAAAAGAAGCCAAATCAAGGCAACCTGAGGTGAAGGAAGGAGAGAAGGAATGAATCCAGCAGTATCAAGTCCTGCATCTCAGGCTCCCAGAGGGATTCTTGAGAGAGAGAAAAAAGTGTTTGCACCTTTTCCTTGGTTTCAGGGAACTTCTTTAGTCCCTTTCCCAGACAGGTGAGCAGAAACAGTTCTCTTCCGTTTAAGGGAAAGCTGGCTTTCACTTGGAGTGAAATAGTCTTGACACCTGACTGATGATATAGATTTTCTCGAGGGCCTAAGTGGGACTCTTATTTAGTAAACTAAAAAAATTAGGCTTGTTATTTATTTACATTTATATTTTACAATATACTTCTAATTCATTCAATAAATTTATTAGTACGTAAATAAATTAGGTTTCAGAAACACTGCTATTGATCCCTCCATATATCCATTTTGGTGGTGGATAATGACACGACTATAAGTGTATGAAGCTGGTCTCATACCCTCACTTGCTTTTTTAAAAAATATTTTTATCAAAGTACAGTTATTTCCAATGTCGTGTTCATTTCTGCTGTACCGCCAAGTGATTCGGTTATACATATATGTGTTCTTTTTCATATTCTTTTCCATTATGGTTTATCATACGACATTGAACGTAGTTCCCTGTGCTACACAGTGGGACTCTCTCTGTTGTTTATATAGTCACTTGCTTTGATCCAACGTAAAGCTAAAAACTGTTAGAAAATCAAGTCGCTTAGGGTCAGAAAATATTCTGTGAGATTTTACAAATCATAGATGACCAAGGCCAATCAAGAGAAGCCAGTGTTTGATGAGAATTTTTAAAAGCGTATGGTTGTAGATGACCCTCACTTATGCCCCCAGAATCTAGCCCTGGAGTGAACCATTTCCAGGTGAGGAAAGGCTGAAGGAGGTTAATTTACTCAAGGACCCAGAAATAGGGGGAAAGGACTAAAAGCTGCTGTCTTTTCTGCTTCTCCTTTCTGGCTTGTCGTCCACACTGTTGCAGCCTTTCGTGGGGCTGGCACAGAGAACGTCTCCGCTGTCCCCTCCTGGAGTCGCCACCCAGCTGCTCTTGGCAGGAACAGTGAGGACCCACTTGACTGTCTGCCCTCCAACCATTCCTCCATCCTCTCCTGCATAAACCTTCAGACTGAACTGTTCGGGGCCAGCGTTGGTCTGTTAGTAAGTAGCAGGCTGCCGTCCTGGGGAGCTTCCATAGCAGCAGCCCCAAGATCAGACCCACACTCGAGTGCGTCATACATGGGGTTTCCTCCAAGGCTGACTTGTCGGGTCTCAGTGGTCCAGTCCCGAGGCCCCAGAAGCCTTTGGAGACTCTGGGTGTGCGAGGGTGCTTATCGCAAAAAATCTGTCAAAGTGGGGAAGTTTCAGGAAAACGAATTAAGTCACTGACAGCAGGATTCAATGAAAGGGGGGCCACGGCAGCCCGAGCAAATCCGTGGTGAGTCATCGCCTTCAGCGAGAGTATGAATATGAACGCACAATTACTGAGAACTGCTCAGCGGTCTCAGCTCTCTCCCCGCAGGTCAGAACTGAAGCTTCTTATGAAAGCAGACTCACATCCAGGTCCGTCTCTGAAACCTGAAGAGACTACTGTCTTAATCTGCTTGCTGAACAATTAGAAGCTTCCCCACATAGAATTTGGAGCTTTATATCGTATATATTAGTATATCCCAATTTTGAGAGGGTTGATGGTAGAAATGAGTACTGTCTGTGAAAAAAAAAATGCTGCTGGATGTATATTCTGTAGCACAGCAAGCCTGTAATCTTCATTTAACGAAAAGGTCTGTGCATGGGAAGAATTTCATTTAGTAAAGATGCACCTCATTGATGCATGCAGCACACATTTATAGAGTTGTTTGAAAATAGGATTTTGGTAAATAAAATTATATCTGAAATTCACAAATGTTTGTTCTCTGATGAGACCCTGCACTGCATCACTCTGCAAAGCCAGCCCATTCATCCTTGTGAAATGTTTTTAAAAACATTCCAAATTTCTGTGATTTCAATTTCAGATCTTTACTCGTTCTATGAAAGCTGATCCTTCAGAGTTTGATCCTTCGGAATCCCAGAATTGTAGAAGGTGTGTTGAAATGGATCAAAACTAGAAAGTTCCTGTTTTAAATGATGGTGAACGTTACTCTTCCAACCCAAATCCAGGCCTCCCAAGTGAGAAACAAAACAAAATGAAACAATGACAACCAAAACCAACTAAAATCCAGGAGGAAGAGTAAAAGAAATTATTTAATTAATCGAAGACATGAGCTTAGCAGGTAATATATTCTGTCTACCTTTCCAGCTTCATCCAAAACAATAAATATGACTCTGATTCAGGAAAGCCATGGACAGACCAAGGTAAATAGGTTGGTCATCAATTATCATCATGTAAATTAGGCACTTGAGGGGAGCTGGCTTCACTTACCTAGGCAATCAGTTTACGATGGTTTAGGACTGCGATTCTCAGCCCTGGCTGTACATTAGAATCACCTAGGGACCTTTTGAAATGCACTGATGCCTGGACCCACCCCATAAGCAGAACTACAGGCGGATGGGGCCTTGGCATCCAGAATGTTGTTAAAGTTCCCCAGGTGATTCTAATGTGCAGTCAGGGCTGAGAACACTGATTTAGGAAAGCGGCACCAGAAAATCAGGCTTAAGTAGCATAGCAACATGGCTGTACCCTCCGGGACAGTGTTTCTCAAAAAAGTTTAGGTTGTGGACCACCTAAGCTGCTGGTTAAAAATGCAGATTTCTGGGAATTGCCATCCCACCCCTCTGCATCTGCATTTTGAATGCGCTCTTTGGGCAATCCTTTTGTACTATAAACACCGAGAGCTACTAACGCCTTAGGGCGTTCAATTTTGAGGTATCACTGAAAACTTAGAAGGTGCTTGTAAAATCACACAGCTTCTGCCCACCTCCAAACATGCCGGTTCCCATACTGATGTGTGAGTCACTGTGAGGTGACATCTGCTGGTCCTTGCCTCCAAGATCTTCTGTAGCAAATGATTCTCCTCTCTCAGTGAGGATCTCTTTCTCCAGGTATTTCTTGACCCTCCTGTTCATCAGAATTTATCCGTGCTGTAGTCTTTTCCCCAGAGCTCTATCATTGGTCATCAGATTGATGAATTAATTTAGACTAGGTGGAACCGAGCAAAATCCTGCAGAGCATCCTCACCCTCCAACTACAAAACCGAGCAGTTAATGGTGAGGACAAGAGAGTCATAGATTCGGCGTCTGATGCACATTCCTGAGTTGTTTTATAGATACTGTAACTGCCACCAGAGGAAAAAAGCCAACTGCATGACGACCAGGCCGTAGCCGTGACATAACTGCTCCATCTTGAGTAGTACTGAATCTATGGCTAGCACAATTCCAAGGACTGGCCTCAAGACAATGGGATTAACGTTACTGCTCATAATAATCTGTATCTTTGCGGGCATCAAAGTAATTGTAGCTTGCTCTGCCTGTATATGTAAGCAGGCAACTAAAATTGTCAGCAAAGAGATGCTACAGACCCATGTTGACATCTTCCACTCTGAGAATACGGTGCCTAAATGTATGGACACCAAGGGGGGAAGCGGGGGCGATGATTTGGGAGAGTGGGCTTGACATATATACACTACTGATACTATGTATAAAATAGATAACTAATGAGAACCCACTGTTTAGCACAGGGAACTCTACTCAATGCTCTGTGGTGAACTAAATGGGAAGGAAATCCGAAAAAGAGGGGATATATGTATACGTATAGCTGGTTCACTTTGTTATACAGCAGAAGCTAACATAACATTGTAAAGCAACTATACTCCAATAAAAATTAATTAAGAAAAAAAAAAGAATATGGTGCCTATGTCAGCATGAAAAGGTTACGGAAGATAGACCTCTGCCCCTAATCCCATAGAAATGGAATGATGTCTGACAAGTGGGGATTTGTAAGCTGCTCTTTGCAGGAAACCGCCCTCAGCAAGAAGCCCCTTTTCTTGTCACTTTAGCAAAGCTATACTGTAACTAACTTTTTTTCTTTTTTTTTTTTTTTCTTGCGGTACACGGGCCTCTCCCTCTTGTGGCCTCTCCCGTTGCGGAGCAAAGGCTCCGGAAGCGCAGGCTCAGCGGCCACGGCTCACGGGCCCAGCCGCTCCGCGGCATGTGGGATCCTCCCGGACTGGGGCACGAACCCACGTCCCCTGCGTCGGCAGGTGGACTCTCAACCACTGCGCCACCAGGGAAGCCCTGTAACTAACTTTTAAACCAGGCGCCCCGGTGCTCTACTCATCTCCGGCCCAAGCACACCTTTCAAATCTTTTAATCACACAACACCTGGCCTAACTTGTCTTCCATAGATCAAAGAAGTAGAAATGAAGAATAAGAAACTAATAGATGACCAGATCTCTTCCCTACCTTCCCCTTCAGTAATCTCCCAAACAGACTGTGTGACCAAGATGAGATCTAGAGGAAGATCACAAGCCTGCATGCAGTGGGGGATGGCGAACACTCTGACCCCTTAGGTCAACGATTAACTGAGATTACTTCTCTGTTTCCCTTTAAAAGCTTTCATGGCCGAGCAGAATCTTTGGAGGTGGTTTTTGGGGGACACAAAGCCCACCATCCCCAGATGGCCGGCATTCTGATTAAAGGCACCTTTCCATTTTATTTACATTTGTATGTAATTGATTTTGTTAGCCTTGAGCAGCAGGACACCCTCTCCCATTCGATAACATAGGGAATGTTTGGAAGCTACCTTCAATGATTTAACTCAAAACCGGAAATGAATACAATGACGTAGGGCCAGGTAGTGGGGTGTGGGGAGGGACATCGGACACCCTCCAGGCACACCAGGTGGATGGCCACCTACCCGACCATGGGTCCTCACCATCCTTCTGATGAATAGGTTTCCATCTCTGGGCAGTTTCTCCGTTCTTTGTTTTCGTCCCCTACGAATTTATGGATTGTCTCAAAAACACAATCCTCTGTAGGAGGGTCAAATCACAGACATGGTGGGCAAACCAATGACTCTAGGACAATAAAGGTGTTTTCTGAAAAGCAGCCTGCGGATAAAGTAACCCTCAGACAGGTTTGAGAGCAATTCAAATTCATCTCAAAGACAAAATGTTCTTTTGTTAAAGGGAAATCAATTCTTATAGTACATTACTGCCTAAATGACTTTGGGAAGATAACTCAGGATCTATAAAGACTTAGCATTTGCACAGGCTAAATAAATCCAATATTTTAGTTCATTTATTTCAGCATTTAATCTATATTTTTCAAAATATTTCCTGTAAGATCCTGGTTTGGGGGCTGATAGGCTAGATTTTTTTTTTTTTTTTCCTGCTCTCTATCCTTCTTATGTTTTAACAACATGGGATTAGCTAGTAAATGCAAATTTGAGATCAGTCTGCTGTGAAAACCAAATTAAGTAATTTCATTTGGGTGATGTGAGCGTGGGGGAGGAGCCTGACACAGGGCTAATAGTAACAGTTACAAAAGAGACAGCATAGGGGCTTCCCTGGTGGTGCAGTGGTTGAGAGTCCGCCTGCCGATGCAGGGGACACGGGTTCGTGCCCCGGTCCGGGAGGATCCCGCATGCCGCGGAGCGGCTGGGCCCGTGAGCCATGGCCGCTGAGCCTGCGCGTCCGGAGCCTGTGCTCCGCAACGGGAGAGGCCACAACAGTGAGAGGCCCGCATACTGCAAAAAAAAAAAAAAGAGACAGCATAGCCTGAGGTCCTTAACTTGTCTCCCCTCTGAAATGTGGGTCCCTTGGTAACTGGTTGTCCTTAGCTTCTGGTGAGTGTATGGCTGTTAGCATCACTGATGCCATATTGGGTTCATACGTTTCCTCCTGGCCTTCCATCGACCCTACTCAGGACTGAACTGTGCAGTCTGTGCAGTGAATCAGTTCTCTGCCTCAAGGGCTTTGTAGTTAGTAGATATTCTTTCATAATCACTAGGACCAGGCGGCCTCTATGATCTGTTAGTCCCCAAACAACGATGAAGACCTTCGCCGACATGTTCCCAGGGCCCACAAAACTAGTTACCGATTCATAAATCTTTTTTTTTTTTTTTTTTTTTTTTTGGTACGCGGGCCTCTCACTGTTGTGGCCTCTCCCGTTGCGGAGCACAGGCTCCGGACGCGCAGACTCAGCGGCCATGGCTCACGGGCCTAAGCCGCTCTGCGGCATGCGGGATCCTCCCGGACCGGGGCACGAACCCGCGTCCCCTGCATTGGCAGGCAGACACTCAACCACTGCGCCACCAGGGAAGCCCCGATTCATAAATCTTGACTTAGGAATGCACGTCCTGTTTCCAAGCACGTACCCCCTACCCTAGGTTAACTATAAAACTGTCCCGTTGGTCCCTTGACGGTGCAGAGTGCAGCTGCCAGTGTTTCTGGATTATTGTCTGCTCAATCCCACCCTCTGCGTAAGTATAATAAACTGATCCATTGATTATACGGAGCTGCTTGCCTCAATTTTTGGTCTCAAGATACCTTCTCAGTCTGGTGGGCACTTTTCATTCTCTCCATCCTCCAACGGTAAGAAAACTGACGGAGCTAAGACACATGCTTGGAGTTTACCATTCCTTAGAAAACTCAGGTAAGACTTTACAGATGATATGGCCAATTGTTTAACCCAATGACACAGTATGATGCCAAAGAAGCTACAGTCACTGGTTTGCTTTCAGTATCCACAGGTCACTTAGTTTTGTCTAGTTAGAGGTCAAATATTTCATGCTGATTCCATTCAGCTCTCTTCCAAAGGTGCACTTTTATTCATAAAGGGGACTGGACAATTGAGAATAGAAAAGTCTTTGATAACTTGATACTTTTCTGTAAAGATAATGATAAAGAACAAAAGGGTGGCCACATAGGTTCTGGCTGTTTCTAACAGTATTCTTTCTCCAACTGTGGCATCAACAGATATTTTGTTCCTTCATGACGTAAGCCACAATCCTTACCCTAAACCCTTGGGACCTGAAGTGCTTTTAAATAATTTTTTATTTTTTCAGATTTGGGAAAGTTAATAAAATGCATATACTGTATATTCTGTAATATCTGCAGAATGCCCTTGTAATAGAATACAATACTTCTGTAGCAAAATATATAACTATTCATATTAAATGAGATGAATAAATGCTGTAAATAGTCTGGTTTGTTTAAATTGGGTTTTGCTGCTGAATGAGTTGTACCAAACCTAGATAAAAACTTGTTTTTGGGAATTCCCTGGCGGTCCAGTGGTTAGGATGCGGCGCTTTCACTGCCGTGGGCTTGGGTTCGATCCATGGTCGGGGAACTAAGATCCCACAAGCCGCGCAGCTTGGCCGAAAACAAAAAGAGAGACAGAAAACCCAACAACTTCTTTTAAAGAGATTTTTAGATTTGGAATTGCAAACAAGGGATTATGGGTTTATATCTGTGTACTTTTCCACACCATTCAAGAATCAATTTATATTTTCAATTCTAACTAACTTCATTGGGAAATTTGTCCTGTACATTACTGGCCTAAAACATATTCCTTTCACATCTAAACCGTTACCTCTAATCACTGCCCTCATTGATTTGCTCGCCATATTCCTGGTGACTTTGGTTATGGTAAGCTTTTCAAGGTTCCGTTTCCTCTTCTAGAAAATTGTACTTGGTCTTGTGCCTGGCACGTGGTGCTTGCATCATTCAGGAAGTTTCCTTTGAAACTGCAAGCAAGAGACTTAAGCAAAAGGGAATTTATTGGGGGTACTGTCAGCCCTCCTTCTCCATGACTTCTGTGTCCGTGGATTCAACCAACTGTGGATCAAAAATGTTTGAAAAAAGGGTTCCAGAAAGTTCCAAAAAGCAAAACTTGAATTTGCTGCACGCCTGCAACTACTGACATAGCGTTTACATTGCATTTACAGCTATTTACGTGGCACTTACATTGTATTAGGTATTATAAATAATCTAGAGATGAATTAAAGTATAGGGGAGGATGTGCGTAGGTTATATGCAAATACTATACTATTCTATACAAGATACTTGAGCATCTGAGGATTTTGGTATCTGCAGGGGTCCTGGAAACAACCCCCCTTGGATACCGAGGGACAACTATATATGTAATTAAAAGAACAGCTGAAGGACCAGGCTTGGAAATGGTGACGATAAGAAAAGCTTTTGGATTGATGTTAGAGATATTTTATCAGGACTTAGTTCCACCTTTTAAGATTCTGAGTCACTTTGCTGAAGATCAGGCCCCAGGCAAGTCTGAGGGGCAGAGCAGCGCTCAGGTGCCCAACACTTGGCTAGGTGACAGCCTGACACATTGACTGACACTCCCACCAAGCCTGAGCACGGGGTGGAGGAATCATCCCCCCACAGGAACTGGAGCTGCTTGTTACAAGAAAACTGCAAATGCACCCAGATGGCAAAGCAAAACAAACCTAACGGAAGTCTTCTACTGATTTCAAACTACCTTCAGAATAGTGTTCTTAATTCCTGACTTTTTAGGGATATGCAAAGTCCTCTTTTTTAGGCTGTCCTCCTACAAAACTTAATTCATCTCCATGCACAGGTTAGTTGTTTTCCTCTAGACTTTTCTCAGCAGTCTCTGCCTTTCTTGAGCACAGGGGCTGGAGATGCTTGCCCATTCGATTTTATTTTCTCTCGGTACAATTCCTGAGTTATTTTCAAAGTGATCTTGTCACAAGGAGTATTTCCAGCCAAGGCAACACTGACAGAGAGAAGCTTAATGGTAGAAACCACTTCATTAATAAGAAATGCAAATAGTTCACCAGAAATCTGCATAGGAATAACAAGCCTATATCACACGGACCAAGAACCAAGAAAATGAAGGAGGCAAATGAATGTGGCCTTTCCTCCCTCATTTACTGCTTAAATTATTTTTTTTAAGAATATTATTAAACTGCGTAAGTCCCATGTTTCTTTAAGTGGCTTTTTAGATTGCAAGCAATTTTTTTCCAGACAGGCGCTGATGTGTACCCACGCCCATCTCAGTGTGAGCCGTTGGTAACACACATTTCTTACCTGGTATTCATACTCTGTGAAAGGCAGTAGTTCCATGTCCATAAAAGAGCTTGAGCTTCCATTATAGGTTAGCACCGGGTTTGATTTTCCAGGCTGAGTTGCTATTTGTCTTCTGTACAATTCATAATATAAAACTTGTCCATTTGGCTGGAGTGGTCCTGTCCACAGAAGGGAAACCATGGGCTGGAATCCCCCTGGAGCCATCTGTACCTCTAGATGTGGAGGCGGTTGCATCCGAGGTGCAACCTCAGGGGTCTGTATGGATGTCCAGTCACCCGATGCACATCCCAGCCTGGTGCAGGCTTGAATTCGAACTTCATACCTTCAGGACACAAGGCAGAAATGACCCATTATTGGCAAAATCGATTTTCGTGGGAAGAATCTTTAAAAGGCCAAGTGTTTTCTGAAGAAAAGACAGACACGTTTATATTTATTCTTACCTACAACGAACCCTTTTCAAGGACAACAAAGTCATGTTTCCACGGAAATTTTAGAACATTTTCAAGCCTCCTGGCTTTCCAAACTAAAGAAAGATGCTCACCTGTCTGGAAAGGGTGGGCACGATTCTTCCCTAAACAGGAATGTATAGAATGAATACACTTTCAAGATGCTCTCCAGCAGGAAAATTCTGGTACGCTGTAGAGTTCCTTAACACAGCGAGGGAGAATACAGATCTTGGGAGTTTGAACGAGTTTTCAGCAGCCCTGAGCTCCTCTCTCTGCAGCTGGAGCTAAATGATTCCCCAGGAACGTTTCCAGGTCAGGAAGGAACGTCATGGAGTCAAGGTCTCTGTGCTAATAAATCCCCTCACCTGATACCTGACGTCTTAAAACAGGCTCCCTTACACCACGTGGGGAACTTCTGGGGCCAAAGTTAACCCAGCTACACACCAGATTATCAGTCACGGAGACACCTTATCACCATGCAGTTAAACTCAACCAATCAATTATGTTTTGCTTCATGGCGGGTCTCCTGCCACTGGGAAAGGTCTGTTTACATAACAGGGACTTTTCCCTTCCATCAAAAGGGGCTTTTGTTAGTCTTAAGTGCCTATGGCTGCAAATAAGTGCTTTCCCCCTCTTTTCCATGCCCCTAATTTTTATGATATTATGACACCCCTAATTTCCCCTCAAGCCCCAGCCACCTCCCTTTCTCCCTTTCTTTCTTTTGCTTCCAGCCTTTTCCATCTTCTACTTTCTGCTTTCTCTCTTCCAGATAATCACCGCCTTGTGCTCACTTCCTCGCTTTCTTTCTGTTCCCCTTGCCCTCTTCTTAATTACACTTCTCTCTCCCTCTGGGGAGTCTCCCAGTTCCCTTTTCTGCTTCCCCTTCCCTCCCTCTCCTCTCACGCCCATTTTCACCACGATGGGCTGCCAGTTAATTGGTGAACAGATCCACAGCTGTGAATGGCAGAGCTGCCTTCCAAGCGATTCTGAGAACACAGTTTTGATTTTCCACGTCTGGATTATTTGTTTTCTGGATTATCTCTGGTGGTTTTAAAATCCTGGGTCAGATTCCTCCTGCTTCTTAGGGTATTCTCAGCATCATTCTTCCTACTGACCATCTGGGGGATATCCCAAGGAGGACACACTAATTTGCAGTACTCAGTAAACATTAAGCTGCTGGAAAAACCCCAAACGACATGAATCCCAACTTCATATAGAAGTCATATTCTGGTTTTATTTTTGTGTGTGTGATTTGATGTTTTTATTGTTTATACTCTCTATAAAGTTATTATAAAATATTGGCTATGTTCCCTGTGCTGTACATTACATCCACATACCTTATTTATTTTATACCCAGTAGTTTGTATGTCTTAACCCCCCTCACCTATCTTGCCCTTCCCTCCTCGTCTCCTCACTGGTAACACTAGTTTATTCTCTGTATCTGTCGGTTTCCCTTTTGTTATATCCATTCATTAGTTTTATTTTTCGAATTCCACATATAAGTGAATACATACAGTATTTGTCTTTCTCTGTCTGACTTATTTCACTAAGCATAATACCCTCCAGGTCTACTCATATTGTTGCAAATGACAAAATTTTCATTCTTATTAATGGCTGAGTAATATTCCGTTGATATTCTAAGTCATTAATGTCACTTACATCTTCGATGAGCGTGGACAGTGAAGGGCCATCTCTCATTGCCTTAAATCCCATGGCTAAGTTTCTCAGAAAAATCAGACTTTCTTTTTTCAGCCTGGGAAAAATGCCCCTCTCACATCCAGAAACTTTTTTTTTCCCCTAGAAACTTTTTGAATAAGAGTTTCGGAGGGGAGCAAGCTGATATGATCTTTAAAATGTGCGAGTACCAGTCAGGTAAAGAGGAAGTCGGGATGAAATGTACAGCTCTGCAGCTAACATGGGCCTTTTTTATGCCCTGCATCAGAGTAAGATAAAAGCCAACTCACAGAGCACGTGGATTAGCTATGGAAGATACTTGCAGAAGTTTTAATCACTGTTTAATATTTAATGCAACCCTAAATAATTGTCACTAGGAGATGCATAAGACTGCACTATATATCAGCACTATATATCAGAGATAATTATAGGAGAGATCTAATCTACACATCAGTACATTACAATAATAGATGAATTTTATCAATGGTGGTTGGTAATCAACACTCAGCCTTTAATTCTTTTAAAGTGGTTCTGTTCATTTTACTAAATTTTAAGAATAAGATGTCCTTTATTACTCTTCTCTCTGGGGATGTATGTTAGTTAAAATGTGATGGGGAAAAATGCCAAGCAATCCTTTAAAGTATGGGAAGAGGGCTGGTGGTCAGATTCCTTTGTGTGGAAAGCAACACACACCCTTGCTCATCAGAGAGCTCAGAGGGGACCACTAAGAAAACAGGAGCTGGCAGAGTGGCGCCGTCCCAAGAAACCATGAGATCAGAGCTGACTGAAGGGCTGGGGAAATAGTCAGAGGAGCCTCACTATTCCTGGAAGACGTGCTGGATTCAATAAGGAGGGCTGGCCCCAGAGCAAATTTTGGATCAGTCCAACTCTGGCTGGCAATAGCTCTCAATGACGGCCCCTTTTTTCATTCTTTAAAATAATACTCCTTTGCCTCACAGTCTAGTTCAGATAACCGCACTGGGGTTCTCAGAACTGACCAGGGGCTGGCATGTTTCCAGGAGGGACCAGACTCAGGGAAGTGGCCCCTATCTCTCCACTACTTGGTTCCAGACATTGCGATGAAGTGCAAACATTTCTAAAAAAACTGACTCTCAAAATGTCACCTGCAAGAATTTTGCTCTCCAGAAGTAATCAAGCAGGTTTGGGCTGGATAAGGATGTAGTTAGTCTACTTGGATGGTTAAATGGATGGGGCTTGGGCATGTCACACATCTTGCCGTTAGAGTCTCCACCGGGACTGACCAAGGGCTCACGCAATAGAAAGGGGCAGTGGCTTGTTCTCAGGAAACCCAGGGTCAGTCACCTACCTGTGAAATGGCTTCAGCTGGTTTACTATGAATGACCGTGTACCAAAAGAATTATGAGTTGTGTTTATGTGTACGATTTTTGTTTCTCTTTCAAACAGCTCACGGATGAAGAGGGTGTAGTTGACAATATGACCGTTTGTCCTTACTGGAGGGTCCCAGCTCACTAAGATGTCCTGAGGGCCCTTGGCCAGCAATTTTGGAGGCTCCATCCCTGAAGGCGCTGAGGGGCTGGTTCGACCTTTGACAAGTGGACTCAAAACACCCCCTTGGCTGTTGTTGGCCATCACTGTGTAGCCATACTCCACACCTGGGGCGAGAGTAAAATCATGATAGCGAGTTTCCAGGCCGGTATAGACAATGGTTCCATCCCTCCTAAGTTCATAGCTTCTGATCTGGCCATTTGGGGTTCCTGGCGGTTTCCAGGCGATTTCTATGGATTCTGAGCCCGTGACTTGTAGTTTTGGAGGGTCCATGTTTTGTGGCGGGGCCTCCATTGTCCAGGCAGACTCTGCCACACTAGCTGTGCAACCTCCATTGGTGCAGGCCACTAGGGAGAGATTATATTGCGTGGAAGGCTGCAGGTGGGAAACCAACAGGGACAGGTTCTGCCCAGCAAGGTACTCCTTCCCATCCAATCTGAGTAAATACTGAGTGATCTCTCCATTTTGAATTGATGGCGGTGACCAAGATGCATTTATTTGAGTGGCACTGACGGTCCAAAGAGCTGGAGGGCTGACCACTGCAGGGGCAGCCTCAAGGGTTGTGATGCTGGTAGGTGTGCTGGTGCAACAGCCCTCACTGGTGCAGGCTGTGACTACATACCTGTACGTGGAAAAAGGAAGCAGCGCCTCATCAGTATAATTGAAAGTCTCAGCATCAAAGCTGAAAGGATAGAGCACCCCGTTCCTTTGAAGCCTATAGGACTGGATAATGCCGTTAGGCTGTGCTGGCGGGATCCAGGAAATCATCAGTTTGGGGGGATTCACAGATACCTGGGCTATCTCAGGTGGAGAGAGGCTTTCTGGAAGTGCTTGCCTGGTCCTTACCACACTCCAAGAGCTGCAGGTATGGCCTGCTGAATTCCAAGTGTGGATTTTATATTCACACTGCATCCATGGCTGCAGACCTGTGTCATTATACATAAATGTATTCCTTTCAGTATTATATTCTGTGAAAACAATTTTCTCATCGTCCTGGATTGTCTGATTCCCCCAAGCTTTTCCCTCGAAGCATCTGCGAATCACTTCATAGCGAATTATCTTTCCGTTTGGGTTAACGGGCTCTGACCAGCTCAGCTCAACGCTGGTGGACCCCACAGACTGGATGGTGGGAGCCAGCTGAGACTGGGGTGCGGCTTCTTCTGTCCACAGGGGCTGGGGTGCCGAGTGTGCACAGCCCGCCCTGGTGCAGGCCTCCAGCGTCAGCGTGTAGAGCGTGAAGGGGTCCAGGCGTCGGAAGAGAAATTGACGATTCAGGCCAGTGTACTCCAAGACACCATCACTGAAGACATTGTATGTCTGCAGGAAGATGGGGAACAAAGCATATGATTTCTTGGTGTCACTGTTTCGTCCCTTTTAACCCCTTCTGCCCCCTATTCCTCACCTTGATGATCCTAACCCAGAAGAAGCATTCTGATATGAATCTTGGGAATGTGATCTTTGCTTTTTCTTTTTTTAAGGTTGGATATCATGTGAGCGTATATCTTAAAGCTAAGAGTTACTGAAATTAATTCGTTGACTTAAAGAGTGCTCAATGGGGTTTCTTCCCATTTTTATCTTTTAGAAGTGGGGAATAGTATTCAAATTCCCTATTTTATAAAAATTAAGTGTTTCTGATTTCACCTGGAGTAGGCTAAATTGGGCCTATCCACATTGTCTATTGCCACAGCATTTACTGGGAAATGGAATTATAATGCTTAATCATTTGTACCAGGGTGCCAGGGCGGAAAATGTGTGAGTGTCTGGTGTGGGCACACATGCACGTACATAGGTACATATATATGTTATACACGTATACAAAAACATAGGTACAAACTGATGACCAGAAAATGGAAAACCCACCCTGCTTTCTCTTCCCAGTTATAGAAGAAGAGATGGCTTCTTTGGAGCAAAGTATTCTTTTGTTCCAGGGAAAACCATCTGAATGCTCATGATACAAATGTAGAGCAAGTTTCCAACCCATATTATTCATTGTTCTTTGGGGAAGATGAGAGGTAACTTAACTTGAATGTAGATGTTTTTGAATGATGGTTCCCCATCTTTTCATGCTTCAGTGTACCTGAGAGACAGGAGACCTTCCTGTACATGGTCGTGACCCTATGATTATGTCTCTTAAGATGAGATGGACAAATACCAGAGTCCCTTGAGAGGCAAATCTTCCCACAGGTCGTTCCTGGATTGCTGATATACTTTAATGTTATTTAGGATTAAATAGCCTAGATCTAGAAATCTATTTATGTTGGACTATTGTATTTTGGTGTGATTTTCTTGTTGGGGGTCTCAGGGCAAGATCATATCCCTGAGGGAAGGGGAATAGAGTATTTTCTGAAGACGGCGTAGATTCCACAATCAATTTGAAAGTCTCTATGAGTCTCTGTCCCCTCCCCCATGTTCACCTGGCAAATCTCTAACTAGTGTTAAATTCAGCTCTCCCTCTGGACCTTAGCTTCTAACTGGGTTTGGAGAAAAACTCTCAAATATATTGACTGGTCTCACTTTAAATTTCTTACCATAACTTTTAAGTAGATGATTACCAACTATAAAACCATAAGTTTGGGCTCTCATTTTCCAAAGTAAGAAATATCTTCTCCTTTCCCCACTAACAGCCAATACCCCCTTCTCTCCCTCACAGGTGGTTGTTGACATAACCACATATTTGACTGAGGAAAGCAGAGGCAGTCAGACAGGAATGTTCTCATGTTATAGATGATCACTGCCACACGCATGCGAATCTAGACGTACCCTATTTGCCTCCCTTCCTTTTCCTATGGATGAAGTTCCTCTGCCCCCACTGAAGTCCACCTGAGCTCTGGATCCTGTCCTCTCCCCCTTCCTACAGATTTCACTCTTGCAATTATTCTCATTATCTCTTGCTTCACTGATTTATCTCCCTCTACTGGGTTATTTCCATTAACATTTAAATGTACTCTAGGATCTTTCACTGATTTTTGAATAAAACTTCTTGACACCATAGTCCCCTGGCTCCTGCCCCATTTCTCTGTTTTTTCTTTCCATCTATACTTCTCTGAAGACTTGCTATCCTATTCCCTCAAACCATCCGGACCAGGCTTCCCATTTCCACACTTGATTTTCTTGTGAAGATCACAGTGACCTCCTGGTTTCCAAATAGAGGGTCACATCTCTGCCTTCATGTTACTGGATCTCTCAACACCATTGGCACATTTTCTGTTCCCTTCTGGGACATCCCTCTCATCTACTTTTCCTTCTACCTCATGTGCCTTGACAGCTCCTCTCCATACTCTTGACCTCTAAATTTTTGTATTCCCCAGGGCTTGATCCCAGGCTCTCTTCATCTCTAGTTAGATTCTCTCCATAGGTGATGTCCTCCAGGCCCATGGGTTTGAATCCTACTCATCAGCTAATGAATTCCAAATACATATATCTTCATGAAGAACTCTCTCGAGTGTTCTAGACTTGTACTTCCAGCTACCTACTTATCCCCTCAAACCTGTATATCTTCCAGCCTTCCCTTCCCAGTCAATGACTCAAGGCCAAAGTCCAGAAGTCATTCTGAATTACTACTTTTCCTTCATGTATCACATTCAGTCCATTAACAGATCTTGTCATCTCTACCTTCTGGGTACATCCCCAATCCACTCACATGTCTCGACCTTCTCAACTCCCACTCTAATTCAAGCCACAGCCAATTCTACCCTGACTTCTTTCACAGATTCCAAACTCCACTGGCCTCCTTATAGCCCATTTCCTACACAGGAGCCAGAGTGATTTGGAAAAACATAAATTTGATTGTGCTATCCCTTTGCCTAAACCCTTCCGTAGTTTTTCATCACACTCAGAATAAATCCCAAGCTCCCGATCACAGCCCACAAGGTTGAGCACACAATCCACCTTTCACCAATCCCTTGAATCTCATCTAGTATCATCTTCCCTCCCCAGCCCTCCCAAACTTCAACCACACTGGCTTTCTTCCCTTGATGTGAAGAAGCCAAGTTCATCCCTGGCTTCAGGCCTTGCATTTCCTGTTCACTTTGTCTGAACATTTTGCTCTCGTATCTTCACATGACTGACTCTGTCTTGTCATTCAGTGCTCAGCTCAAATGTCAACTCAATTCAAATGATCATCCATGCTAAAACAGCCCGAGCAGGCATAATTACATTATTCTGTTTAATTTTCTTTACAGCATTCACCACTCTCTGAAATTCTCTGGTTTGTGTACTAGCTTTTTGTTTGCCTCTCTGTAGCCCCACTGTTCATGTATTCTCACACACACACAAGGTCTGTGACAGCAGGGACCTTGCCTGTCTTGTTCACTCCTGAATAATTGCCTGGCACTTAGTAGAAGCCTCAATAAATATTTGGTGAACCACAAATGCACGTAAAAGGAGTAGATATTTCTATTGTCAATCATTCCAGGAGGAGGCAGACACTGGGATGGGAAATAAACACTCACAAGGAGGGGTGCTTTGATGGGTGTGAAAGAGATACTCTTTTCTCTGATGGGGACCTTAGGGCTGAGGCTTGGATTTTAAGGCCATGGTTCCTAAGGCTCAGGCCTCCTGTCCTAGAGTAGGCAAAGTCTGGCTCAGTCACATGTCAGGGGCTGGTAGAAAGCAGCTTGCTTCTGCTACTTGTAGCATACCTGGAGGTGGGCAGAGAGATGGCCACCGTACCAGGCAGTGAGGCAGCCCACAGGGAGGCCCACGAGGATGGGCCTGGGTCTGTGAGCTCTAGTTACAGATCTAAGTCACTGCTGTAGGTAATTTCCTGCCAGCATCCCACTATGGGGTTTTCAGGGAAGGTTTATCAAAAGTCACAGCTTAGTCTTAGATGTTCTATGTGGAATTAGTGGGGGAGTCTTTGCCACCTTGAGAGGGAGTGGTAAAGGAGAGGCAGAGTGTCTACAGCATCTGCAGGGGGTGGCAGTCCCAGCCCGCACGAGGTGGTTGATGAGGGCCTGAGTGGTGGTCCAGGGCCAGAGGAGACTAGAGGCAGAGGCAGTAATAGATGGACAGCTGAGTTGCCAGCAGCCTTGGAGAAGACCATCAGAAGGGTGATGATGCTGCCTCTTATGTGGGTGATGGTTCAAAGCATCAAAATGTGGATGATAATGGAAACCTTATTTGGGCGCTCACAGACTGGTGAAGCTGGGGTTAGATGTGACATTAATAAGACTGCTTCTCATGGCTACACAGGGACATCGTGGACTTAGCAGACATGTGGGGCTTCCTGTTTTCTGCTGAGTGAGCTCTGCTCAAAGTGCAAATTAGGCAAAACTTAAGCAAAGAGCTAGGCAGGACAATTCGGGAGGCACTAGGAACATGGTCATTTAGAGTTCCGTTTTGGTGTGACTACCTGGCTTCAAATCCCAATTCGGTTGTCGCAATGTTATTTAGCCTCGGACAGTGATTTAGCCTTTATGTGCCCAGTGAGGTTTAGTGGTACCTACAGAGTAGGGCTGATGTGTGGATTAAATGAGATCATCCATAGAGAGCACTTAGACAGCGTTGGGTTCATAGGAAGCTTAACACGTGTGAGCTAGTTTTCTCTGATCTATGATTAAGCGCCTGGAGGAACTATCAGGAAGAATTAACCAGACTGTGAAGGGAGTTTTCCCACAGTGACCTGATGGCATGTCGGGGCTCATCTATTTATCTGTAGAATACCAAACATGATCGCATATTCAGGGTAGACATTACCTTAATCACACCATTGGTTCTTACAGGCTCTGACCACTGCAGTAGCAATGCCCGGCCGTTCTTCCGCTCCACTGTAAAGTAGCTCAGTCCACTGGGGGAAGATTCTAGGGTTCGAACTAGAGTCCAGGGGCTTGAAACTTCTCCTGCCTGGTTTGTGGCCACAACACCAATGTGATATGTGGTGAAGGGTTCTAACCCGAACAGGTGGGCTTGATGGCTTGTCCCCTGGAAGAAAATGAACAGTTTACTTTCCTTTTGGAAACTGCTGCCAATTGCTGGAAGGTCATTCTTAGGCCAAGACGCCGCACCAATGGCAGCACAAATATCACAACAGAGTTTTGAATTATTAAGAAAACAATATGGTTTTTTCTTGTTCTTCACGTGCTAAATATATTACCTAATGTTGCGTGACTTCAGACACACACACACAGCTTGGATCAGATAGGATCCTTGCCTTTTCAGAGCTTGCGACCCAAGGGATGCAATATATTACAAAAGCACTAAAAAAAAAACTATGATGTCTCAGGTCACTGTAGCAACCAGCTCATGACGGAAATCAGTGGTACCAAGTTGAGTGGCAGAGAGTGGAATAATCTTAAGGATTTGGAAATTGAACCGGAACAACGCTAATTCTCTCTCATTAAACCCCGACACTATTTTTTACGTAAGACTCTCCCCATCTCCCCCTTCTTTCGTTCTCTTGGTGTTTATTTACATTTTACAAAGACAATAAAACAAACACAAGGAAACAACAATAAACCAACTGAACTACAGATGCACAAGCACCCTGAGAGCAGTCTACTATTAATATCAATGTAAAAATATTCTCATTTGTTAAAAACACCCTAACTAAAATTCTGAAATTTACCAAAAGTAATTGTTAGCTAGGTTTTGAGTATTTGGTCTTTGTTAATTTAAAAGAAAAAAAAAAAGATAGCATAATTAGTTTTTTTCCTGCTTGGACAGCAGCACTAACCATATTTTGCATAATTAAACTGGACCTAAGAATCCTAATGTTTTGAAAGAGCCCAGAGTGCTCTTTCTACACCTGGGCTGGATGGAAGTGTCTGTTTACAGATAGGAATTATGTCTGCAAGTGGACCAGTAATGTGTGTATAGGTAAACACACACACACACACACACACACACACACAGACACTTTCTGTTGTGTACCATACCCATCGGACGTGAATAATCACGAAGGAGTTTTTACTGGTTTAATAGGATATACACACTTAATGGTATGTGAGGTCAGCGTTGGTTTATTTGACATTTAAATGTGACAGATGGTCTTCATAATTTCTGAGAGGAGTGCCCGAAAGCACCAGACAAAGTTATGTGTATGGAAATTCTTTTCAATCTGAGGGAATCCAAATCTCATTTTAAATAAAATCTAAAACCAGGCGGCAAAATCCAACTGAACCACTTTCCAAGAAAACTGGTTACACAAAACCAAAACACACCGTAGAAATAATTTTTGACACCATTTCCCCCACATTCTTGGTTATAAGTTTTATAAGTTTCTATTAGTTAATGTTTCTTATTATGTGTTAAACACAAGCAGAGGAAATGTAATTTCCTTTACTTATCAAAAACTTGTAAAGTCAATTTTCCTGTTTCAGTAAGGTCCTATTATGATATTACAGGCTGAACTCTTGAAATCTTTTAATATTTAAACATTTGCTAAGCGACCAGACTCTGACAAAAATTTTACAGAAATACTAATTTCTCTTTTTTAAAATATTAAAAGTTAGATCATAAATATTTAAAACTTATTTCTCCAACAACATTGGATTGGTCTTTTAGATAAATATAGCACAGAAATAGAATGACCATAGTGAATATTAAAGCTGAATATGCTACCAGTCCCGATTACAAACATTCTTTTCTGATAAATGATTCCTTTTCCATGGAAATAGGGCAAACATGGGCAAGATTAATAATGCAAAAAAGAACAATTCTTTGTTCAGAATATTCAGTAATAGATGCCAAAAAAGCATCAGCTCCAAAGCAAATAGTAATCACCTCTAACAGATTATATATAAAAAAAGGTAGGCTGCTGGGGGACATTTAGAGATAGCTTTTGTCATAAGAAACACAAAAAGCATGTGGGCTATAAAGCAAAAACATATGTATGTTGTCAATAGTAGCACCTGCTCAATTACAGTTTATTTCAGAGCTGAGAATTCCATTCAGCCCCTAGATGGCAATGCTATCAAGCACTTTCGGTACCATGAGTGCTCAATGATTAACTGACACTCAGTCATCCAACACACTCCAGGCAACCATTTAAAAAATAACAAAACTGATTTCATTATAGATTCTTTTAATAAACATTTATAGCCAGATCCTTGAAAGCAGAAGTACTGAAGATGCTCTGGCTTCAAAACCTCCACCAACTAATGTGGAAATATGAACTGCAGGTCTCAAGTTGAATTTCAGGCATGCCTGACACAGAAATGTTTACATGTTGACTCCTACAAAAGGTGATTACAACAGTTGTTTTGCTTAATTTGGTCTACATATATTCTTAAAAAACAGAAATAATCACATGTCATAAATGTACAGGAAACGTGAAGGAGAATTTTTATATCATAAATTTATACGGAGACAAGTTCCCATATTATGTCAACTTGTTATTTCTGCAAAACTACAACACACACAAGCATGCTTTAAATAAACCTCAGTGATAGCCATACTTTTTGTCAATATTTAGTTAAGTCCACATAAAAAATAAAGAAAACTTCAAAATGGCAAGACAATCCCTAACCGATTTATTCTTTGACATTTTAGGAAATCCTTTATATTATTCTTCCCTGAATGGATATCTAACCCCAGATTTCACTATTTTAGAATCCAACTGTAAAATCTGGGCACAGTTCACTCTATGGATTAGGTTGAGTCTTGTTTGTTTACTCAGTTACTTGTGATTTTCCTTAAATTCAGAATATTTGCTTGAGCACTGTTGACCTTACATGATTTGGACTCCATTCCTTCCTTTGGGGACGGAGCATTCTGTCCCACTGACTGGGAAAAGTCCTCATTAAAACCTTTTCCTTCTTTTCACTCCGCTGCTGCCCCTTTTCTTCCTTCCCTCTGGAGATTATCTTAATTCAATAAGATTTCTTTTCATTGTCATTGTTTTGTTTGTTATTTCCCTTTTCTGTCCTACTGATTCTTTTGAGATATATATATATATTTGTTATCCCTGACCTTTGGGCTACCTACTTATACCTTGTTCCCTTTTGTCTTTGTCCTGTCCATGTCTACAGCCACAAAATATTGTTAATTTTTTTTTTTAAATTCTAAAAGTATATTAACCACTTTTGTTAGGCAGCCGAAGAAAAGAATGACTCAACAAAGGAAAACAGGAATAATTCGTTCTCCGCAATCTAATACATACAGATCAGTGAGTCCTTTAATGGGACATAAAGACAAGACTCTCTGGAACACTCTGCCAGTTGAGGTTCTGCTGGCAATGTGAACTACACTTTAACCTCTCAACTCTGCTCCTGGGGGCACGTGAAACTACTTGGAGTCTTTGGCAGTCAGACAATTTTACACCATCTCCTCTGATTATTTTTGATTACTTGAAGTGCCCCAAAGGTGGCCATGGGGTCAATAGGTTTATGTAGGTTGAAAATGGTCAAAAATTACCATTGATCTGTAGCTGTCAATAAAAAGCTGCATGGGGAGACTCCCTGCACAAATGTTTAAACTGCATAAAGCAACCTAACTTAGTCATCTTTGAGTCCATTGATCTGATGATCCAGCAGTTTCCAGAGCCTTCCCTCTGGTCTTTAAGGTGCATTTTCACTGAACCCATTTACCTTGGCACTAAGGACTCTTTTTACCCTGCTCCTGGTAATGAACTAAAACAGTGATGTCTCGGCACTGCTGTGTTCATCAACAGAGTCTTATGTGTGCTTATTGCATTTGGAAGGGGTTAGTCTTCCTGGTCACCATCAACTTCATTTCCAGCCAATGGGGTTTCTTCTGGCTTCGCCCCTTATCTTGGGCTCCGTATTTAAAAATGGGTGACTATTGCCTTATAAATCCTAACCTGGTTGTAGGATTCCTTTGCCTCCTTAACTCACATGAATGCCAAGACCCAGAGAATACCTCATATTGAAAGTGTGCTTATTTTGCACAGAGAACTTCAGGGAAATCTAGATTTAAATATATTAACTTTTGTTTTCTTCAGTTGAACCACTTAGATGCTGCTTCTCCATTTTATCGTAAGTTACAGTTTATCTTGTCATAACGAGAAAATAAAGCACTGGTTATTGACAAGCTTCTGGGTTAGTTACAACTGAAACATGAGAAATAAGAAAAGTTCCCATTTAGCGTCACCTGAAATTCATGGCTTTGAGCCCAGTACATCCAGTCAATTGGATGACTTTTATATATTTTAGTGCATAAAAAATCAACACAAAATATTTTTCTAGATTTCTGAAAGCCAGATGATTTGAGGCATTGTAATCTATATTCCTTCCCATTCATAAAGTTAATTTTTGAGTTCTCCAAAAGTTCATCAACATATTTCTATCTAGTGCTTATCTTGTAAAAATTCAATCAGTCTTAATACAGAAATGCTCTCTTTTGTTACCCATCCCCAAATATCAACCTTAAGTGCTTATCCACAGTTATCTAAGCATGGACTTCCAAGCCTGCAAAATGTTAACACAGTCAGAAAATTTCCACTGATTTCACATGTATACTGACTTTATGGGTCAGTATAAAATGCCATCTCTGTCTACAGAGCTCCTGGCTGGTGGGACAAAGAAGACATTTTTTGATGACACACACATACATGTAGAGTTGCCCCAGAATGAAAGATCGACTGACAGTACAAGAAAGGTAGAAGAAAATACCCTTTGGGTTCATGATCTATTGTCATGTGTGTGAACAGTGTGTCTATGTTAGGTGGCATTGCTAAGTGGCAAGACAGAGTTGCCAAAATGGTCAGGGGAAACATTTAGTATTGTCGGCCAGCAGCTCCATTCAATTCTTTAAACGCTTTTGAGCATCTGATATGTACAAGATTCAGTAAAGTTGGTGTGGGGATACGAGATGGAGAGCACAGGCTTTTTTTTTTGCGGTACGCGGGCCTCTCACTGTTGTGGCCCCTCCCGCTGCAGAGCACAGGCTCCGGACGCGCAGGCTCAGCGTCCATGGCTCACGGGCCCAGCCGTTCCGCGGCATGTGGGATCTTCCCGGACAGAGGCACGAACCCGTGTCCCCTGCATCGGCAGGCGGAGTCTCAACCACTGCGCCATCAGGGAAGCCTGAGCACAGGCTTTTGATGCTTAGGAGCTTATAATCTAATACAGCAGATCAACAATATATACAGATGCACACAATTCAGAGTGTAGTAGATGCTATACTGAATGCCAGGGAAATCAGGGAAATACTGAAGAGATAGATACTTCTAATTGGGAAAGAAGGTGAGGGGCTGGGGAAAACCTTGTTGGCATCTGATGTAGGACAGGAAAGATGTAGAGTTTGAGTAGATGAAAATGTGTGAGGGATTGGAAGAAAGAACAGAAGGAAAAAATGCAGGATACATTTGGAAAAGAGCTAAGAGTTGAACGTAGCTGAAGGGTTGTGGATATAGGGCAATAGTGGGGATTAAGGAAGGGAAGAGACTGGTGGTAAGATTGGACAGGGCTGTGAATGTCACCCTAAAGATTCTGGACTACATTTGTTAGGAAACAATGAACAACAGAACTCTACCATGCAATTTGAAGGAATAATAGAAGAACGTTTAAATTTTGCCTGTCATGGTGTAGGTCATGGTTAGTGACTGATAAAATAACAAATCTGTTAAGATGAATTCATTCATTCATTTAATTATTGTTCAGCCAATAAAGTATAGACTGCCATATGTAAAAGGTAATAGGAGAGTATTTTCTTAGGAATAAGATTTTGCAGCAACATGGAGGGACCTAGACATTATTATACTAAGTGAAGTCCACCAGACAGAGAAAGACAAATATCATACGGTATCACTTATATGTGGAATCTTAAAAAAAAAGATACAAATGAACTTAAAACATAAATAAACTGGCAGACAGAGGAAACAAACTTATAGTTACCAAAGGGGAAAGGGAGGCAGGGAAGGATAAATTAGGAGTTTGGGATTAGCAGATACAAATTACTAAATATAAAATAGATGAACAACAAGGGTAAATTAGGAGTTTGGGATTAAAATATACACACTACTGTATATAAAATAGATAACCAGCAAGGACCTACTGTATAGCACAGGGAAATCTACTCAATATTTTAAAATAACCTATAAGGGAAAAGAATCTGAAAAGAATACATATATAAGAATACATATATATATATCTGAATCACTTTGCTGCATATCTTAAACTAACACAACATTATAAATCAACTACACTTCAATTTAAAAAAAGAGAAAAAATAGATATGCTACACATTGTAAATTTACAATTGGAACATTGTAAATAATGTTGACATAAAAATGCCCATGGGGCTTCCCTGGTGGCGCAGTGGTTGAGAGTCCGCCTGCCGATGCAGGGGACGCGGGTTCGTGCCCTGGTCCGGGAAGATCCCACATGCCGTGGAACGGCTGGGCCCGTGAGCCATGGCCGCTGAGCCTGCGCGTCCGGAGCCTGTGCTCCGCAACAGGAGAGGCCACAGCAGTGAGAGGCCCGCGTACCGCAAAAAAAAAAAAAATGCCCATGGTCACAGATATTATACATGAGTGACTACAGCAATTGTACAAAGAAGTGGAAGCCATTATTCCTCAACTGTATATAATTAGGCCAAATGTGTTCCTGTTCAGCTCATAATCTTCAGAGACAAAATTTCTTCTCCTATAAATTAAAACATGATAACATTTAAAAAAAGGAATAAGATTTAAAAATATTTCATTGAATATTTGCTCCATTTCAAAATTTGAAATTATTCTTTGCACAGTGTGTGCCTTTTGATTGAAGTCAAGGTGGGGATTATAACAGCTAGACTGAATTGAAGACAATTATACTATCCTCTGTCCTGAATCACATGTATCTGGTTTATGGTTTTTGCTGGTAGTGGAGACATGTTTGTGTGGAACCATCCATACCCTTATACTTTATACACATCAAACAGCTAGAAGGCAGCTGGAAAAGTTTAGGGATACTCTTGATGACAACAAAATAGAATGAAGCTAATTCAAAAGTTCAAACAAGTGTGAAAGCATTCCTGGCTCTGGGTTCTAACTAATGTCAGGGGGCTCAATTGGAAAGATTTCAAGAAAGTATAAATGCATATCCTCCCGTTAAGTAATTGTGATATGTATTGTTACATAACTGATTAGTCCGGGGTCATTTGTTGTAACAATCGTAAATTTCAAATTTAAAATATTCAGCTTAGAGTTTTCACGTGTTAGTGCTGTGTGTACTTTTGTGTCTTCCACAAATATCTACATTCAGAGAAGAATGACATGTGAAAAAGGGGGTATTTTCTTCTCTCACTGAAGTACATCATTCATGTTGTAATGGGGGGGGGTCAACGCAAAAAGAAGATTCAACTCACAGAAGTTTTCTTTATAGATACATGGGCTCTATCAATTTAATCTATCAATATAAAACAAAAGCTAGGGTTCTTGCAAATGAACGATGAAGCCTCAGTTACCATAAAAACATTGGGGAGAAAAAAGAAAGGTTTTGAAATGGCTCATTTTTCAAAGAAGAAGAGGAAAAAAAATTAAATTTGTGATAATTAAATTTTAAAGTGGCAAATCAGTCACACTAAATATTAAAAAGCAGTCCTTCTGATCTATCAAAATTAAAAATGTGTATACTCTGTGACCCAGCAATCCCACTGTGGAAATCTATTTTATGGCAATACTAGTAAAACTGTACTAAACTGCATTGAACAGAATTTCATTAATTCCAGCCGGTCTTATGTTTATTCAATCCTTGATTAAACACATATTTATTGAAGGTTTCCTGTGTACTAGGCACCCTCCTAAGCTCTGAGGACACAGCAGAAAGCACAGGAGACAAGGACACACCCTCCTGAGTCTTATATTGTAAGGAGGGAATATGTAAGGAGTCCTACATTTATACAAGCAAAATGGAGAAAGAGGGAGTGAGTGGGTGAGAGAGAGAGACAGAGACAGAGACGGAGACAGAGAATTAGAAGCTGTGACAAATTATGAAGGAAATAGTGATGAACTAGTGTTTTTTAGGTGGTAGGGAAGACTGAGTCTTGGTTTAAGAAAGGTGGGTGAAGATCCTTGAGGAAGTTCCATGTAGGCAAGACTACAGAAGAAACCATGTGAAAAACCAGGGGGGAACTTTTGGGCAGAAGGATGAGCTTGAGATTTTTGCTGGCAGAGAGGTTAGTGTGAGTGAGGCCTGTGAGTGAGAGGGAGAACGGCCCGAGGTACGGTCAAAGTGATGGGCAGGTGCCAGATGGTGGATATCTTTTAGGCCAAGGTAAGAGTTAGAGTCTGATGCTAATTTCAATGGAAAATTACTGAAGGCCTTTAAGCAAGGGAGTGACACAATTTGATTTAGGTTTTATAGAGATCATTCTTCCTTCAAAAACTAAAAATAGAGTTACCATATGATCCAGCCATCCCACTCCTGCACATATATCTGGAGAAAACTCTAATTCAAAAAGCTACATGCACCCCAGTGTTCATAGCAGCACTATTTACAATAGCCAAGACACAGAAGCAACCTAAATGTCCATGGACAGATGAATGGATAAAGAAGATGTGGTACACACACACACACACACACACACACACACACACACACACACAATGGAATACTACTCAGCCATAAAAAAGAATGAATTAATGCCATTTGCAGCAACATGGATGGACCTAGAGATTATCATATTAAGTGAAGTAAGTCAAAAACAAATATTATATGATATCACATATGTGGAATCTAAAAAATGGTACAACTAAACTTCTTTACAAAACAGAAACAGACTCACAGACATAGAAAACAAACTTATGGTTACCAAAGGGTAAAGGTAGTGAGGAGGGATAAATTAGGAGTTTGGGATTAAAATATACACACTACTATATATAAAATTGATAATCAGCAAGGACGTACTGTATAACACAGGGAACTATATTCAGTATCTTGTAATAACCTACAGTGGAAAAGAATCTGAAAAAGCACATCTATATATCTATATATCTATATATCTGAATCACTTTGCTGTACACCTGAAACTAACACAACATTGTAAATCAAGTGTACTTCAATAAAAATAAATAAATAATAAAAGATCATTATGGCTGCTGTGTGAAAAATATATGTAGGGGGTCGTATTAGTCTACTCAGGCTGCCATAACAAAAATACCAGACTGGCTTGAAAACAGAAATTTATATTCTTGCAGTCTGGAGGCTAGAACACCCAGATCACGGTGCCATCAGGGCTTCTGGTGAGGCCTCTCTTCCTGGTTGTAGACTGCTGCCTTCTCACTGTGTCCTCACATGGCTTTGCTCTCTGTGCACATGGAGAGAGGGAGAGATCTCTTGTGTCTCTTCCTCTTCTTATAAGGACACAAGTCCTATCAGATTAGGGCCCCACTCTTACAACCTCATTTAACCTTAATTACTTCCCTATAGTCCTTATTTCTAAATAAAGTCACATCGGGGGTTAGGGGATCAACATATGAATTTTGGGGGAACACAGTTCAGTAGATAATGGGGGTCAAGAGGGAGTGGCCTTTGAAGAAGTCCAGGGAGGGCTGATGGTGGCTTGGAGTGGCGTGATAATGACAGAGATGAAACTAACTGAGTGGACTTATACTTTGGAAGTAGAGCCAGCAGAAATGCGATGGAGTGGGAGGAAGGGACAACCAGATGTATAGAAGAAGAAACAGAATAGTAACATAAGTCTTCTGAGAAGTGTGGCTGTGAAGGAGATCAGGGAAATAGGATGGTAGCTGGAGGGGCCTGTGGGATCACATTTAAAAAACAAGGGAGATGCTAGAGCATGTGTGTATACTGATGGGAATTCTCTAATAACGAGAGACAGACTGATGATGTAGGAGAGGCATACTATTTTTTAGAAATCAGGACTTCCTTTTCACTTTGCATGTGGAAACTAGGTTAGCTAAATTTCTGTGTGCGGCAAAGTGATACAGGTATGCTTGGGTATCAGCCAATTAACTTGGAGTTGGCTGTAGCCTCCACAGCAAAATAATGTATATACTAAGAGCTGCCATCATTGTATGTCAACCTCTTTTCAGAGATAAAATTTGGAACAGTAAAGTTTCATCAGAAATGAACAAGGCCTTTATCTATTAGGAACAAGGTAGTTAAAAAATTTTGTTAGAGTTTTCATTAAATCGTTACTTTTGATAAATTGTGACTTCCATGTGAAGAGGATACAATGACAAGTTCCCTGCCCAATGGTAACAAAAGTTATCAGTTTACCATTTTCTTGTGTATCCTTCCTAAGACAGGACCATTATTTTTGATCAAAGTTTTTGCTTTTACTGTGTCAGACCTGGTGTAAAAAGGACTTTACACGCATAATCTCATTTCATCTTCACAACAAAGCTCTGAGGGTGGTAATATTACAGATAAGGAAACTGAGGCTTAGATAAGTAACTTGCCCAGAGTCACAGTTCTAGTAAGTGGCAGGGTTATGCTTTTATTCCTGTACTATACTGAGTTCAAATGTTCTTGTCAACTGCATCAGCGGTCCTAATGTTTTGGTCTCAGGACCTCTACTTCTTAAAAATAATAGGGGATTCCCAAAAGCTTTTGTTTCTGTGATTTATATCTACCGATATTTGCTATATAAAAAATTAAAATTGAGAAAGTATTAAAGGAAAAGAACACAGAAGCACATATTCTGTTAGCCAGCAGAGAAAAAGCATCATCACACATAATGTAGCCTCTGGAAAACCCCACTGTACACCTGTGAGGGGACGAGAGTGAAAAAGACACATAACGTCTTCATATTATTATGAAAATATTTTTGACCTGGCGGATCCCTGAAAACGTTTCTGGGACTCTAAGGGGGTCACGAACTATACTGTACCACTTAACTGCATTATACTTGGCTTTAACTGACAGTTCCAATTAAAGATTAATCAAAGATTTGTTTGAACTTTTATGCAGTGAAGGAAGGAGTCTTGTATTTCCAACTTTTGATAGACACACTCATAGTACTTGTGATTAAATATGAAATATCCATGTATACATAAGTCCTATTAGTAAAACTTTTAATTAAGGGTAAAGAGTCAAAAAATTATAACTGGATTCTACTCCAACAGCCTAATTTTGTAGTTGAAACTAAAATCCAAGTGGCCTAAATTACCTGTACAAGATCCTACAATCCATCAACACTAGATTTGCAATTGAACTTGAGATTCCCAGCTCATATGTACACACTCTTTTCAATTAAAATGATTTGTTTGAAACCAGTTGACCCAAATTTCTTCGTCAAAAGCATTGCTCCGTGTGAGAGAGAATGGGTTTGAATTTATTCATAGATCTACTTCCTTTATTAATGGATCTTCTACTGTATTATATCTATCTGTTCAGTTGTTTGTCTTCCCACTGCAAAGTGAACGAAACGTTTTGCGTCAGGACTGTTTCTTAACCTTGCTTTACTCTGGTTTCTTCATATGTAAAAAAGGAATAGTAACAGTACCTATCTTTTTCAGTTTGTAAGTTTTAGTGAGTTAACTTGTAGAATAGTTTCTGATATGCAGTAGGAATTTAATAAGTGCTAGATTTTATTATTATCCTAAGCATCTAAGAGATGTTTCTATGCATAAGATATTCAATAAATATTCTGGAAGCTATGCATAAATAAAAGGCTGAGTCTAAAGCACTGAATAACTCGCAAGGTATTTTTAGTACATAGTACCCTGGCTTATATGGAGAATATATGGAGAATGATTTTGAAAAATGGCGTAGCATCTTATGAATGTAAGTACATCTTTTAAGTTAAATTCATAAACACTACCTTTATAAATGTTTGCTGTGAAGACCTAGTAGGTACTGGATAAATATGCATTGACTAATTGAGTAAATTCTTCCTTGTTATTGACATCAGCTATTTGGTCTTTAGAAATGTATTTACATATATATGTATATACATATATGTGTATGTATATATATATATATATATATAAACTGGATCATATAATAATGAGCATGATTTTTCGCTTTTACCTATAGGGCATGGAATATGATACAGTTTTTGTGTTCTTACATACCCTGACTTTGGGGGCTGAGCTGAAAAAGATAATGCCTTTCTCCAATGAAGAATAAATAATACTATTAGGTAGTATGGGACATTTACAAAGGGAGGTTGGTGCTAATAAAACTCAAAATGATATTTTTCAGAGGGTCTTGGGTATTAGGATGGCAGATATTCATTTAGTCCTCATGGGCCAGGTTATCCTTGGAAATAGGAAAATGTGAACAAGTTTATGATAGTAAATGTGAAAGTGTACATAAAGTGGGCAATTCGAGAAAAATAGGAGAACTTAAACAAAGGTACTCAAATATATTAATCAGTCTTAAAATAAAAATAAATAAAGCCCTAAATCAGCCCGTTACTTCAAAAAGGCCCAGGTCCAGAGAGTTTTACCAGTGAAGTTTTTTGTTATTGCTTTTAACTAAATCTGCAAGTAACAGATAATTGATATTATGTATAGACAAAGGGTTCCAGAAAAGAGGTAAACTGGGCCACATACCAAACTCATGACATGTCATCAAGAAAATATCAAAATCAGACAAGAACATAACAAGAAAAATGTGTTTTTGTTGACCAAAATCACTCGAGATGAGATGAAAAAGTCATAATATTAGCAAATAGAGTCCAACAGTATATTTAAAAGAGATATCATGACTGTATAGGATTTAGCCCTTTGAAAAGTTGATTTCCATATGATCATCTTAATAGAATTAACAAAATTCAACACCCGTTCATGATAAAACCCTTAGCCAGGTGAAAATGGAAGAAATTATCCTTAGTCTGATAAAAAACATTTACTAAAATCATACAGTAAATTATACTGGGCTGGCCAAAAAGTTCGTGCGAGTTTTCCCATAACGGCTTATGAAAAAACCCAAACGAACTTTTTGGCCAACCCATATTTAACATTAAAGCCTTAGAAACCTTCCCATTAACATAACAATCAGGTAAGACAGAATTCCCTCCATTCATTATTGTACTGATAATCTAGGCAATGCCACACCAAAAAAAAAAAAACCCCAATTCTGACATAAATCATACCAAGGTTTTCTCAGGCCAGTTTCCCAAGGCAATAGAAATAAAAGCAAAAATAAACAAACAGGACCTAATCAAACGTATAAGCTTTTGCACAGCAAAGGAAACCATAAACAAAATGAAAAGACAACCCACAGAATGGGAGAAAATATTTGCAAACAATGTGACCAGTAAGGGCTTAATTTCCAAAATATATAAACAGCTCATACAACTCAATAACAACAACAACAACAAAAAACAACCCAATAGAAAAATGGGCAGAAGAACTAAACAAACATTTCTCCAAAGAAGGCATACAGATGGCCAACAGGCACATGAAAGAATGGTCATCATTGCTAATTATTAGAGAAGTGCAAATCAAAATGACAATGAGGTACTACCGGTCAGAATGACCATCACTAAAAGATCTACAAATAACAAATGCTGGAGAGGGTGTGGAGAAAAGGGAATCCTCCTACACTGTTGATGGGAATACAAATTGGTGTAACCACTATGGAAAACAGTATGGAGGTTCCTTAAAAAATGAGTTGCCATATGCTCTAGCAATCCCACTTCTGGGCATATATGTGGAGAATACTATAATTCGAAAAGATAATGTACCCCAGTGTTCATAGCGGCACTGTTTACAATAGCCAAGACATGGAAGCAACCTAAGTATCCGTTGACAGGTAAGTTGATAAAGAAGATGTGGTATATATACACAATGGAATATTACTGAGCCACAAAAAAGAATGAAATAATGCCATTGCAGCAACATGGATAGACCTAGAGATTATCATACTAAGTGAAGTAAGTCAGAAAGAGAAACACAAATATCATATAATATCACTTATATGTGGAATCTAAAATACAACACAAATGAACTTATCTACAAAATAGAAATAGACTCACAGACATAGAGAACAGACTTGTGGTTGCCAAGGGTGAGGGGGTGGGGGAGGGATGAACTGGGAGTTTGGGATTAGCAGGTGCAAACTATTATATATAGAAAGGATAAACAACAAGGTCCTACTGTATAGCACAGGGAACTATATTTAATATCCTGTGATAAACCACTGGAAAAGAATATGAAAAACAATGTACTATATATATATGTGTGTGTGTGTGTATAGCTGAATCACTTTGCTGTACAGCAGAAATTAACACAACATTGTGAATCAACTGTGCTTCAGTAAAGTAAATTCGTCATGGAATATACCTCATTTCTTTGAATCCTTGAATTTGAAGGACTCCAAGACACACTGTTATTTTATGTATACCTAAGAAAGGAAAAAATACTTCCAATTGAATGAAGATACAATGCTTTTTTTATCACTTGGAGTTTTTCTTTTATATTTGTGGAAAGACACCTTTAGACTTGCATGGGTATAGGTTTTTGTTTTTTAATTATATATTAAGCTGCTGCTTCTGTGGCTTTCTGTTTATACAATAACTTTTCATTTTAATGCGAAATCATGGTGTAATCTTTTTGAAGACATTTTAAGTGGCAATTAAACTCAACGTGTGTAGTACCGACAGCATACATAGCTCAACTGAAGTGACAGGAGTGTGAATGGCATTGATCAAGTTCGTGCAGTCACAGGAAACAAGTATGTAACAACTGCCACCTACATTGATGGTAAGACTTAGATGCATGTGATTTCAGAGAGAGATGGAGAAATGTGAAAAAATGTTCACCATAAAAATCAATGAGCTTTCTGTTCTCTGTTTTCTGAGTATCCTTCCTGAATAGAAAAGTGTACTCTATGGTAAAAAGCCAGTGCACAACTTCTAGTCCATTTATTTTAGCAAAGTGAACTGACTTGTTCTTGGCGACAACGATGGGACGAGAAAGCTGAAGCTGGTCTAGTTAAAGGGCAGACGAAACATACTGCCACTCTGGCTACAATGGGACCAGTGATAACACAAAATGAAAACCAGACTGGGAACTCACAGATGATGCTGTGAGGATGGTAACAAATGGAATACATTAGGACTTTGGCTGTGCACACAAAACAGTGCCGAAAGACACATCTGACCACTACATCCAGCATTGCTGCTGCTTTCAAAGTTATTCTTAGCATACGTTCCGTGTACTTTTTCATCCTTTTCCTAAAGAGTTTCTCAAGGGTGAATAACACTGAGCGCTTGCTATACAGCAGGCATTTTCCAAGTGCATAATGTATATTACACTGTTTAATCCTTAAAACAACCTCACGAGATAGACACTGCTCTTAAACTCATTTTCAGATAAGGAAATGGATGTAAAGACAGTTGAAGCAAATTGTCCATGGTCATATAATTATAAGGGACAGAACCAGGATTTGAGTTGAGGCCTTCTGACTATAGAGTCTGGGCTTATAACCTTGAACGTACCCCCATTAGTCCCACCAGACTTTGGAAGGTGGAAGCCAGCCTATGCCACTTCTTGATATGGAGAGGGTCTCATTTCTTCCTCCCAGGGACCCAGGAAAGGCATCCTCTGCTCTCTGACCTGTTTAATGTTCTGGTTTATGGGATGTCAGACTGAATGATAATCTCAAGAGGAATCAAGGGGAATAGAAAAATTGCTTCCAAATAAACACAACGCCAATAGTTTGCCTGCAAGTCAGGAAAAGCAGATGCTATAAGACTAAAAATTGATAACACTTGAGGCTAAGAAAAGATATTGTAAAGGTAGACCATCTTCCACAATTCATTTGTGCCAGGCTCCAAAGGGGTTAACTGTTACCAACAATCAGAGCCCAGGTGTTTTCTGCAGACGTTGGTGGCACATTGAAGCAGTTGTGGCATGATTGTGTTGTTGTTTTGAAAACATTTTAATAGGATTTAAAATTTCCCCTTTTCTTTGGATTTTTCGGGTAATATTGGAATTAAATTAAAGCATTAAGTCAACCAGCTTAGTGCAAAGCAAATTATGCCAGGTTCAGCACTGAGGGTTTCGTTATGGAATATCTATTGACTCAAGCTTATTAACTTGTAAATCCTCTAGTTTTAGATTATGATCTATTGATTATCTACTTTTATTTGCACTTTAAATGAATAAACAAAAGGAAATGATCACGGTTTAGTCATTACACCTTAAGAGAAAATGTACTTAAGCTAAGCATACTTAATTAAAAATAAAAACAACTTTTATTGGTTCTGAGAGCTAGAAGTTGTGGTTCTTATTTTCATTTAGGCAAATCAAAGATTGTTTTTAATTTTGCATAACCATTTGTATTAGACCCTTGGACAAAACAGAAAATAAATTTTCTCACTGAGGATAGACAGTGTGCTGTGAGTCTGGTATTTTGAATGCATTATTAAAATTATTCTATAATCTATTATTTTGCTTGGCTTGTCTTAGCAAAAAGCCAAAAATGATGTCTTTAGTGCAGGAGGAAATTCTCTGAGAAGCCCTGTGACTAACATCTGGGGAATGAGGTAAACTCTGAGAGTCGAAGTGCTTTAATAAAAAAGCAGTCAGTATAGAAGACCGGAGTTCAGGTTACAGCTCTGTCACTCATACTAGAGGGACCTTTGGCAAATTACCTACTTTTTCTGAGTCTTGGTTTCTAACAGTTAATCTATTTCTCATGGACTTTTGTGAGGATTAAACCAGATGACCTTTCTGAAAGTGCCTGGTACATGGTGGCACTCAATAAAAGTGCTCTGAATCAGACCCTTGCTAATAGAAGCAGCTAAGGCAATGGAGGGGAGGGGGTACAGGGATTTCAAAGGGCACTTGTTTATTTATTTATAATTGAAGTATAGTTGATTTATTTATAAAGTTGCTTTTATGCTTTGTTTAAAAAAATCTCAGCAAAGAAAAATGCTGAGATTGGTTTATGGTCTGAGAGTCAAATCCACAGTCAAATATTGATTTAACAACTACTCTTTTCTAGCATGGCGCTAGGCACTAAAGGGAGTGGAAAAGAAGTACAAAGCATGCAAATCTTGGATTTCTGGAACTGCAAACCATTAGGAATGCAAGACTCACATTTGTGAAAGCACTGTAAAAACACATGGAAACTAGCACTGAAGGTATACATCTAAGAAGTCATCATGGGCTTAAATTAAGCAGTCACAAAAAACTCCACAGACAGGATGGGCTTTAAATATCAATAGGTAGGAAGTGTACTAAGTATATCTGATAGAAGAGTAGCACAGTATCATTCAATGCAAGATTTAAGCAAATTAAAACAAATTTAAAATTCCTAGAGTCTTGAAGTCAGAAGAGAATTTACAGTTAACCATTTGACCTTCATATATGATGCAGAAATCCCAGAAGACTGAGGGTAGAAAGGCAGGGAGGGGAGGCATCTTTTCAAATATAATAAGACTAAAGATCAATTTGCAAAAGTTTTATTTACTGTAACTGAGACTCTGGAATCTGCTAATTTGGAAGAGAAATGCTTCTATAATGGTTTCACTGAATTGAAGTTAGAAAATTGTTGCCTCGTCATTTGGATCACCTTCTGCCACTAGGCAAGGAGGCAAAAAAAAAAAAAAAAAAAAAAAAAAAAGCAGTGGCTGGGGTGACTGATAGGATAAAACAGAAACCTCCCTCTCTTTTTTTGACCACCTCGCCAGGCTAATGGAAGATCACTGCAAGCTTATGGATGCAAGACCACCAAGAACTCAGATCCTTCAGAAAAGAGTTTGGTTGATTGAGCTCATCAGCCAAATAACCCCAATTCATTAGGGAGATAAGAAAGGGAAGTCATAAATATCACTACTGGCCTCATGACCTATTACAGAAATAAAGTCTATGGACTGTACTGTTTTTGTTTTTTGTTGTGTCATGTATATAAATATGCATTCTCTTCTTTTAGCCCAATATTGTATATATGATGTTTTGGGGTAGTTACACTTACCATTTATTTTGGGGGCTATAGATTATTAAAATGGGATTAGGAAAAAAACTAGAGAAAGATATGAACAGTGTTAGGAGTTCCTGGGCTTGAAGCTGGATATAGTAATTGGAAAGAACTTCTCTCTGGCATTCAAGGACTGGCATTCAAGTAAGACTTCATTACCAGTATGTGAATGTTATGGACCCAAAGAGCAGATTTGGAAACTGGGAAAATGTCTACATTACACAACTCATCTGGTGGTTGAGCCTTAAGTCCCCAAGCAACGAAGCATTTACCTGTCAAAGGGATGTCAGTGGTTGAACCTGACCTTTCGGAATCCTAGGCTGAAGGTCAATGCACATACGATGGATTCTGGGAATTAAAGGAACACCCAGGGGCCAAACCCAGACTTCTGAAGCCCAGAATATGAATGTGCATCCCCATTCCTGAACTAAGATTCTTCTTCCAGTTAAATGCATGGTTTTCTCCTTCAAATCTCTGCTCTAATGTTACCTTCTTGTGAGGCTTTCCCTGGACTCCTTACGTTAAATACCACCCTCCCTATCCCAACAGGCCAACACTCTTCCCAGTCCCATGCTTGGCCAATATAATACTCCCCTGATAGGCCAGGGCAGAACCTCTGATCCCTCATCTATGATTTATTTTTTTCCATTGCCCTTATCATACCATATCAATATATACATATATATACATATATATATGTATATATATATATATATATATATATATATATATATATATTATCCTGTTTATTGTCTTTCCCCACTAGAATAAAAGCCTCAAGAAGAAAGAATTTTTGTCCAGTGTATTCATTGCTGCATACCCAGCTGGCATATTGATTGGATAAGTGAATGAATAAATGAAGTTCTGGATCAGTCCCTAGGAAGGGAAGAATGGGAGTTTTACAATGTGGAGGAGCTGGAAATATTTATCTCACTTATTTGCTTTTAGCACATCATGCTTTATGCTTTTTTTTCAGCACAGTTTATGGTTCCATGCTAAGTGGGTTCATGAATTATATTATCTGGTTTTAACTATACGTTTGAAAACATGGGTGACTTTCAAGATTCCTGAAAAAAGGAAAAACCGTGGTTCAGATATAATACTTAAATTCATAATTAATAAAGAATAAGTAAAAGTCCAGTTTGATATTTCTTACTTATGAGACAAGCTCTTTACCAGCCACAGTATGAGATATAAGCACTGATAGTCCAATCATAGTTGACCAGAGATTTACAAAAAAATTTGATATTGTCAAGGAGACCACATGGAAAATGGATTGACATCTAGTATTTAACAATGAATCTTTTAATAAGTGTATATTGTGTCTTGAGGTACTAGCTAATGATTAAGCAAATATTCTAATATTCTGATGATTTTATCTATGTCTACTGCTTTTTAAATTTCTACTTTCAATGAAAAATCTGAAAGTAAAATTAAGAAAACACTCCCATTTACCATTGCAACAAAAATAAAATATCTAGGAATAAACCTACCTAAGGAGACAAGAGACCTGTATGCAGAAAATTTTAAGACACTGATGAAAGAAATTAAAGATGATACAAATAGATGGAGAGATATACCATGTTCTTGGATTGGAAGAATCAACACTGTGAAAATGACGCTACTACCCAAAGCAGTCTACAGATTCAGTGCAATCCCTATCAAACTACCACTGCCATTTTTCACAGAACTAGAACAAAAAAATCTCACAATTTGTATGGAAACACAAAAGAACCCAAATAGCCAAAGCAATCTTGAGAAAGAAAAAGGGAGCTGGAGGAATCAGGCTCCCTGACTTCAGACTATACTACAAAGCTACAGTAAGCAAGACAGTATGGTACTGGCACAAAAACAGAAAGACAGATCAATGGAACAGGATAGAAAGCCCAGAGATAAACCCACGCCCGTATGGTCACCTTATCTTTGATAAAGGAGGCAAGAATATACAGTGGAGAAAGGACAGCCTCTTCAATAAGTGGTGCTGGGAAAACTGGACAGCTACGTGTAAAAGAATGAAATTAGAACACTACCTAACACCATACACAAAAATAAACTAAAAATGGATTAAAGACCTAAATGTAAGGCCAGACACTATCGAACTCTTTGAGGAAAACATAGGCAGAACACTCTATGACATAAATCACAGCAAGATCCTTTTGGACCCACCTCCTAGAGAAATGGAAATAAAAACAAAAATAAACAAATGGGACCTAATGAAACTTCAAAGCTTTTGCAGAGCAAAGGAAACCATAAACAAGACGAAAAGACAGCCCTCAGAATGGGAGAAAATATTTGCAAATGAAGCAACTGACAAAGGATTAATCTCCAAAATTTATAAGCAGCTCATGCAGCTCAATATCAGAAAAACAAACAACCCCATCCAAAAATGGGCGAAGACATTTCTAAATAGACATTTCTCCAAAGAAGATATACAGATTGCCAACAAACACACGAAAGAATGCTCAACATCATTACTCATTAGAGAAATGCAAATCAAAACTACAATGAGATATCTTCTCACACCGGTCAGAATAGCCATCAACAAAAAATCTACAAACAATAAATTCTGGAGAGGGTGTGGAGAAAAGGGAACCCGCTTGCACTGTTGGTGGGAATGTAAACTGATACAGCCACTATGGAGAACAGTATGGAGGTTCCTTAAAAAACCAAAAATAGAACAACCATTGACCCCGCAATCCCACTACTGGGCGTATACCCTGAGAAAACCATAATTCAAAGGGAGTCATGTATCACAATGCTCATTGCAGCACTATTTACAATAGCCAGGACATGGAAGCAACCTAAGTGTCCATCAACAGATGAATGGATAAAGGAGATGTGACACATATATACAATGGAATATTACTCAGCCATAGAAAGAAACGAAATTGAGTTATCTGTAGTGAGGTGGATGGACCTCGAGTCTGTCCTACAGAGTGAAGTGAGTCAGAAAGAGAAAAACAAATACTGTATGCTAACACATATATATGGAATCTAAAAAACAAAACAAAAAAGTGGTCATGAAGAACCTAGGGGCAAGAAGGGAATAAAGAGGCAGACCTACTAGAGAATGGACCTGAGGATATGGGGAGGGGGAAGGGTGAGGTGTGTTAGGGCGAGAGAGAGACATGGACATATATATACTAACAAACGTAAGGTAGATAGCCAGTGGGAAGCAGCCGCATGGCACAGGGAAACCGGCTCGGTTCTTTGTGGCTGTCTGGAGGGGTGGGATAGGGAGGGTGGGAGGGAGGGAGACAAAGAGGGAAGAGATATGGGAACATATATATATGTATAACTGACTCACTCTGTTATAAAGCAGAAACTAACACACCATTGTAAAGCAATTATACCCCAATAAAGATGTTAAAAAAAAAAAAGAGGCAGACCTACTAGAGAATGGACTTGAGGATACGGGGAGGGGGAAGGGTAAGCTGGGACAAAGTGAGAGAGTGGCATGGACATATATACACTACCAAATGTAAAATAGACAGCTAGTGGGAAGCAGCCGCATAGCACAGGGAGATCCGCTCGGTGTTTTGTGACCACCTAGAGGGGTGGGATAGGGAGGGTGGGAGGGAGGGAGATGCAAGAGAGAAGAGATATGGGGATATATGTATACGTATAACTGATTTCACTTTGTTATGAAGCAGAAACTAACACACCATTGTAAAGCAATTATACTCCAATAAAGATGTTAACAAATAAAACAAAATTATGAGAAAAAAATTTCTACCTTCATAGTGTAAATAATATTTGTTCACTAGTACATATTTTATAATTTATAAATAAGTAAACATACATATAATGGGGATGTGTACTCCCAAAATTGTTATTTATAGGAGTGCACATTCTAAAAAGTTTGGAGACAACTGGACTATATTAACATTCTGCCTTCAGAAAAGCTATTACTAAGAAGGAAAACCAAACAATATCATTTCCTTCTCTGAAAAATCAAATGCAATCCAATCAGTAGCTTATCATGAATAAAGTTCTCAAATAAGAACAAGGAACTCATTTAGGTCCCGGCCTTGTAATGGACAAAGTCCTACAACGCTTTTTGGAAGATAAATGCTTAAGGATGATTTGTAAAAAAAATCTCATCCCCTTGACTAATTTCCCAGTGGGAAGTGCTGACTATTACTGATAAAAATGACACCGATGGTCACTGCCCAGATGGCACTTTGAAGAATACAGTTGGAGACGAAAGCCCGGTAAAATGTGCATGTCACCAAATCATCCTAAACCTCTATCATGCACTTGGGCTGTTTTAACCAGTTACACTGTTACATTTATTTTATTAGTTCTTTTGACTGTTTCTCAGGTTGAGTGATTTGATTTAAATTCTCTGTTAAGCTTAAAGTCTAGAGTGAAGAAGACCAGTGCAAATGTAAGTGGCTTCGGCAACAAGGTATAAAATATTTACACCGCCTCTCACTCCCGTGTTACTTACAAGATTGCAAGTAATCAGTTACACCGCAAAAGGTACTGGGCTGGGAGGGAAGCAGGGAGCGCCGGGTACACAGGGCATTCCCCATCCCAGGGAAGCGATGTTCAGTTATCATGGTGACTGTCATCTTAACAGTTGTGCAAGTGCATCCTTCACTGTGGGTGACTCGAAACAGATGAAGAGCAGCTGAAAAATGGAAGAATTTTCCTTGTCTCGTGTCTCTCTGATAACCAGGCAGACTACAGCGCATGAAAGATGAGGCCTGCCCAATTCAAACCAGAGCACGTAGTCACCATCTGGGCATTTTAAAAGCAGGACACATGAAATGCCTAGATGTATCCCCCCACAGGGTGCAATAATACAGCAGTAAAAAGAAAACTATGTGAACTAAGGCCGCTTTCACACTTGCAATCATTCTACTACAAGAGGAGGCAAGGATTTTCCAAAAACCTTCCTAAGATGCTCAGATGCATCTTAACTGCTCACCCGTTTGATGCACAGGTGGCTTCTTGTCTTAGCAGTGGCAAGTGGCACGTACACATAACCAGCAGAGGGCACTCTCCTCATGGAAAGAAAAGGGTCAGACCATTTTCCATGGAGTACCTGGCGGGAGGGCTCAAAAATGAAAATACTCAGTAGACCACACACCCTAAAATAGTCAGAAACAGTCACTGCTGAAACAAATACTGACTTCTAAAATGATATATTTGGCTTTCAAAGTTGTACCCAATTGAATCGTTTCTTCTAGATGCTGTCAGATGGAAACCTCTATCTTTCTGAACTATTAGAATTACTAAGTTGTTTAAACGTTAGGAAACAAAGAGCATTAATACTATCTTTTTGGCTCTTTGAAGGTGAGGTGAGGACTTCTTATTTCTGGGAACCTCTACAAGCTTCTATAGATACCAAGGCATACAATCTAGTAACACTGCATGCTATGCCACTACTGCATCAGTGAAAAGAAAACCCTCGAAATTTCACTCTATTCTAGTTTATTCTTCTGATGTACCTTTTGAGATAAGAGAGAGAGAGTGAGAACATTATTTATAGAAATAAATGTCAGCTATTTAGAAGCGTTACTCTTTGGCCGCAAAATGAAAATGTGTAAGTTAATATGTTTAATACATATATTTAAATGGAATTTTAATTATGTAGATAGATTGTTTTATAATCCCTGCTTAAGTTCATTCATATTTGCAAAAATGAGCATTCAGAACATCAGGTAAACTCACAGGCTCCTCATTTGCTGACTTGCAGCTTGATGAATAGAGAGTCTGTAAGATGGCATTGCTTATCATAAAAAGAGGCACCAAAACATCCTAATGAAACTAATACTTGGGAAGAATTTAAGACTGTCTTTCTGCCTTAGGAAGGAAAGAAACTCTAAGGAAACACAAATGAGAGAATTAAAGAGAATACATTTTAGGAAGAAAATTTACCAAACAGAATCTTTCCATTTAAATTTCCTTGTTTCCAGTTGAAACTCCAGATACATTTAAGAGGAAAATTATTCCAGATTTTTTTCTGGAATTTCCCAAAGAATTTTATTATTTTTTTGGGGGGGGTGTCTCTTGTCATCTATCATCTTTTATTCCACTCCTTGCTAAGAATTCTTATCAGCCAATCTAACCATTCAATTTATCCTGCCTATTTTGTAATGAATAAATAGCACATACCGTTAATTGGCCACCTGGGGTTCAAAGAGCAGAAATACAGAGTTGGTGTCTGAATGCTGTAATATGCTGACAGCAGATTGACCACACTCTGTTTCACAAGATTTAAAATCAAGCTTCCTTGCCCCAGTCGCCCCTCCCTCACCTCCCTCTATTTCTTGACCGTCTGTGAGGCTAATGTAATTTTTTAAAGTGATTTATTTCTAACAGATGTGACCATCCAGCCACAGGGACCTGGATGCATAACGCCTCTCACAACTTTAATTTCTGGATATAATAAGCATCTATTCCACTAATAAATAATTATCACTCTGTTAAGAAAAGGATGCCAAGGCATGAGGTACGATGACCAGGTACTTCTGGCAGAAAGGACAAATTGGTGGGCCCTCCTGAGGCCCTGACAATGCTCAACCTAAACGTGTTATTATTGTATTTCTAGAATATGGTTGGTCACAAAGGAAGAACATTAGTCACAGTTCAATGTACACAGCAATATTTAGGAAGCTAATTTTAGGTATACATTAAGATTTTTTGTAAATCAGAAATGACACAGGATAAGGTAAGAAAAGATGGTGGCACAGGTCCTACATAGAGAAAGCCTAGAAGACAATCTCAGAAGAGTGCCTGGCTCTTCCTTCCCCTCGTTCTTTAAGCGGCTCTGTGGCATCTCAAGGGCAGGCCTCGGGGCTGTGTCCTCACCCACTTGACTGTGGTCAGTGTTCTAGATTTGAATGCTGGGGAGGTGGCCCCAGGCAGTTCCCCAAAGCCAGTGAAGACCTCACAGGTTTACCTGATGAGGTTTGGGTTGGGACCCAGCACTGTCCTTGGCTCAGTGAGGCGTCACCTGAATGCTGTGAACTTTACGTGCTATGTTAAATGAGTTTAGTATCGCAAGTCAGCTTTGGAGACAAAGCCTATTCTAATTTTCCCAGCCAGTAGCCTGCCTTTTCCTTCCCCACTGCTGTCACCTGGACTCTTGGGTCAACTGCCACAAGACCATTCTGTTACTAATGTGATTTGTTAAGTGGCACATGCTTCTGGGAAAGACTTGTTAGGGAAGGAAGGGGGAATAAAGAGAGAAAAGCTTTTCTTTTTGTTTTCCTTTAAAAATATTCTGGTTGAGTCCAGACAGCACCCTCTCAATATATGAGCACAATGACATCTTCGTGTACTGAGTTTTCTCTCCATCAATCTACTTCAGATCACAATAACCACCATTCACTGGGTTATCTACTCTGTTCCTGCTACCCTATGGGGAGCTGCCCCTCTGAGGGAGACATCACCACGCCTAACCTCCCCAAAGCACACCTTGGAAAACGCCAAGACAGTCACTAATCCACACATGCCTGGACCCCTAGGCCCAAGCCACTGACCCCCTCACTCGACAGCTTTGCTAGGCATTTGCTGGGAGCATTTTGAATAAAAGTATCAGCCCAGCAAATGGGGACAGATTGGAAAAATATTTCCCTCTCAGCCTCCTGAAGCAGACACGTGCCACTGGATGTTTATAAACCAGCCTCCTGCTTCTTTGCCTGAATAAGGAAATGTCAGTTTCTCTCCTCTCCTTCTGTTTGAATCCAACCCATTGTTTAAGACACAGACCTCTCCCCAAAGTCTAAACTTCTCAGTCCAACGGATCCTTTAATTCTTTGAATCTTTTTTTTTTTAATAGATCTTCATGGGCTGTTGATTATAACTGCTTCACAATACCATCTTAGTTTCTGTTGCACAACAAAACGAATCAGCCATACGCATATGCACGTCCCCATATCCCCTCCCTCTAGAGCATTCCTCCTACCCTCCCTATGGCACATCTCTAGGTCATCGCAAAGCACCGAGCTGATCTCCCTGTGCTATGCGGTTGCTTCCCACTAGCTATCTGTTTTACATTTGGTAGTGTATATATGTTGATGCTTATTTCACTGTGCCCCAGCTTCCTCCTCCCCCTCCCCATGTCCTCAAGTCCATTCTCTACGACTACGTCTTTATTCCTGTCCTGCCCCTAGATTCTTCAGAACCAATTTTGCTTTTTTAGATTCCATATATATGTGTTAGTATACCACCTCACTACAAATAACTCAATTTTGTTTCTTTTTATGGCTAAGTAATATTCCATTGTATATATGTGCCACATCTTTATCTGTTTGTCTGTCAGTAGGCATTTAGGTTGCTTCCGTGTCCTGGCTATTGTAAATAGTGCTGCAATGAACATTGTGGTGCATGTGTCTTTTTGAATTATGGCTTTCTCGGTATATGCCCAGTAGTGGGATTGCTGGGTCATATGGTAGTTCTGTTTTTAGTTTTTTAAGGAACCTCCATACTGTTCTCCATAGTGGTTGTAACAAGTTACATTCCCACCAGCAGTGCAGGAGGGTTCCTTCTTCACCACACCCTTTCCAGCATTCATTTCTTCTAGCTTTTTAGATAATGGCCATTCTGACCAGCGTGAGGTGATACCTCACTGTAGTTTTGATTTGCATTTCTCTAATAATTAGTGATGTTGAGAATCTTTTCATGTGCCTCTTGGCCATCTGTATGTCTTCCTTGGTGAAATGTCTATTTAGGTCTTCTGCCCATTTTTAAACTAGATTGTTTGTTTTTTAAATACTGAGCTCCATGAGCTGTTTGTATGTTCTGGAGATTAATCCTTTGTGTGTTGTTTCATTTGCAAATGTTTTCTCCCATTCTGAGGGTTGTCTTTTTGTCTTCTTTATGGTTTCCTTTGCTGTGCAAAAGCTTTTAAGTTTAATTAAGTCCCATTTGTTTATTTTTGTTTTTGTTCCTGTTACTCTAGGAGGTGGGTCAGAAAAGATCTTGCTGTGGATTATGTCAAAGAGGGTTTTTCCTATGTTTTCCTCTAAAAGTTTTATAGTGTCTGGTCTTACACTTAAGTCTTTAATCAATTTGGAGTTTATTTTTGTGTATGGTGTTATGTAGTGCTCTAATTTCATTCTTTAACATGCAGCTGTCCAGTTTTCCCAGCACCACTTATTGAAGACGCTGTCTTTTCTCCACTGTATGTTCTTGCTTCCTTTGTTGTAAATTAGGTGCCCATATGTGCGTGGGTTTATCTCTGGGCATTCTTTCCTGTACCATTGATCTATATTTCTGTTTTTGTGCCAGTACCATACTGTCTTGATTACTGTAGCTTTGTGGTATAGTTTGAAGCTGGGGAGCCTGATTCCTCCAACTCCGTTTTTCTTTCTCAAGATTGCTTTGCTATTAGGGGTCTTTCGTGTTCCCATATGAATTGTAAAAGTTTTTGCTCTAATTCTGTGAAGAATGCCATTGGTAGTTTGATAGGGATTACATTGAATCTGTAGATTGCTTTGGGTAGTATAGTCATTTTTACAATATTCATTCTTCCAATCTAAGAACATGGTATATTTCTCCATCTGTTTATGTCACCTTTGATTTATTTCATCAGTGTTTTATAGTTTTCTGAGTACAAGTCTTTCACTTCCCTAGGCAGGTTTACTCCTAGGTATTTTAGTCTTTCTGCTGCAGTGGTAAATGGGAGTGTTTCCTTAATTTCCCTTTCTGATTTTTTGTTGTTGGTGTTTAGGAATGCCAGAGATTTCTGTGCATTAATTTTGTATCCTGCAACCCTACTAAATTCATTGATTAGTTCTAGTAGTTTTCTGGTGGCATCTTTATGATTTTCTATGTATAGTATTATGTAATTGGCTAATAGTGGCAGTTTTACTTCTTCTTTTCCAATTTGTATTCCTTTTATTTCTTTTTCTTCTCTGATTGCTGTGGCTAGGACTTCCAAAACTATGTTGAATAAGAGTGGCGAGAGTGGACAACCCTGTCTTGTTCCTGACCCTAGTGCAAATGCTTTTAGTTTTTCACCATCGAGAATGATGCTTGCTGTGGGTTTGTCATATACGGCCTTTGTTATGTTGAGGTAGGTGCCCTCTATGCCCATTTTCGGGAGAGTTTTTAACATAAATCGGTGTTGAATTTTGTCAAAAGCTTTTTCTGCATCTATTGAGATGATCATATGGTTTTTATCCCTTAATTTGTTAATGTGGTGTATCACATTGATTGATTTGCATATATTGAATAATCCTTGCATACCTGGGATAAATCCCACTTCATCATGGTGTATGATCCTTTTAATGTGCTGTTGGATTCTGTTTGCTAGTATTTTATTCAGGATTTTTGCATCTATGTTCATCAGTGATATTGTTTTATAATTTTCTTTTTTTGTGACATCTTTTTCTGGTTTTGGTATCAGGGTGATGGTGACTTCGTAGAATGAATTTGGGAGTGTTTCTCCCTCTGAAATATTTTGGAAGACTTTGAGAAGGATGGGTGTTAGCTCTTCTCTAAATGTCTGGTAGAATTTGCCTGTGAAGCAGTCTGGTCCTGGACTTTTGTTTATTGGAAGGTTTTTAATTACGGTTTCAAATTCATTACTTGTGACAGGTCTGTTTATATTTTCTAATTCTTCCTGGTTCAGTCTTGGAAAATTGTACCTTTCCAAGAATTTGTCCATTTCTTCATGGTTGTCCACTTTATTGGCATATAGTTGTTTGTAGTAGTCTCTTATAATCCTTTGTGGTTCTGCAGTGTCAGTTGTGATTTCTCCTTTTTCACTTCTAATTTTATTGATCTGAGTCCTCTCCCTTTTTATCTTGGTGAATCTGGCTAAGGGTTTATCAATTTGGTTTATCTTCTGAAAGAACCAGCTTTTAGTTTTATTGATCTTTGCTATTGTTTTCTTCCTTTCTATTTCATTTATTTCTGCTCTGATATTTCTTTCTTTCTTTCTTTCTACTGACTTTGGGTTTTCTTTGTTCTTCTTTCTCTAGTTGTTTTTTTTTAAAAATTTTTTATTTATTTTTGGCTGCATTGGGTTTCTGTTGTTGAGCGCAGGCTTTCTCTAGTTGTGGTAAGCAGGGGCTACTCTTCATTGTGGTGCATGAGCTTCTCACTGCAGTGGCTTTTCTTGTTGCACAGCACAGGCTCTAGGCTCACGGGCTTCAGTAGTTGTGGCTCACGGGCTCTAGAGTGCAGGCTCAGTAGTTGTGGTGCACAGGCTTAGTTGCTCCGTGGCACGTGGGATCTCCCTGGACCAGGGCTCGAACCCATGTGCCCTGAATTGGCAGGCGGATTCTTAACCACTGCCCCATCAGGGAAGCCCCTCTCTAGTTGTTTTAAGTGTAGGGTTAGATTGTGTATTTGAGATTTTTCTTGTTTCTTGAGGTGAGATTGAATTGCTATAAACTTCCCTCTTAGAACTGCTTTTGCTGCATCCCATAGGTTTTGGGTCATCGTGTCTCCATTGTCATTTGTTTCTAGGTATTTTTTTATTTCCTCTTTGATTTCTTCAGTGATCTCTTGGTTATTAGTAGCATGCTGTTTAGCCTCCATGTATTTGTGTTTTTTATATTTTTTTTCCTGTAATTGATTTCCAATCTCATAGTGTTGTGGTCAGAAAAGATGCTTGATACAATTTCAATTTTCTTAAATTTTCTGAGGCTTGATTCGTGACCCAAGATGTGGTCTATCCTGGAGAATGTTCCATGTGCACTTGAGAAGAAAGTGTATTCTGCCACTTTTGGGTGGAATGTTCTATAAATATCAATTAGACTATCTGGTCTCTTGTATCATTTAAAGCTTCTGTTTTCTTATTTATTTTCTGTTTTGATGATTTGTCCATTGGTGTAAGTGGGGTGTTTAAGTCCCCTACTATTATTGTGTTACTGTCGATTTCTCCTTTCATGGTTGTTAGCATTTGCTTTATGTATTGAGGTGCTCCTATGTTGGGTGCAATTTATAATTGTTATATCTTCTTCTTGGATTGATCCTTTGATCATTATGTAGTGTCCCTCCTTATCTCTTGTAACAGTTTTTATTTTAAAGCCTATTTTATGTGATACGAGTACTGCTACTCCAGCTTTCTTTTCATTTCCATTTGCATGGAATATCTTTTTCCATCCCCTCACTTTCAGTCTGTATGTGTCCCTAGGTCTGAAGTGGGTCTCTTGTAGACAGCATATATGTGGGTCTTGTTTTTGTATCCATTCAGCCAGTCTGTGCCTTCTGGTTGGGGCATTTAATCCATTTACATTCAAGGTTATCATCAATATGTATGTTCCTATTACCATTTTCTTAATTGTTTTGGGTTTGTTTTTGTGGGTCTTTTTCTACTTTTGTGTTTCCCACTTAGAGAAGTATCTTTAGCATTTGTTGTAAAGCTGGTTTGGTGGTGCTGAATTCTCTTAGCTTTTGCTTGTCTGAAAAAGCTTTTGACTTCTCCATTGAATCTGAATGAGATCCTTGCTGGGTAGAGTAATCTTGGTTGTAGGTTATTCTCTTTCATCACTTTAAGTATATCCTGCCACTCCCTTCTGGCCTGCAGAGTTTCCACTGAAAAAAAAGCTGATAACCTTATGGGGATTCCTTTGTATGTTATTTCTTGGTTTTTCCCTTGCTGCTTTTAATATTGTTTCTTTGAATTTAAGTTTTGTTAGTTTGATTAAATGTGTTTTGCTGTGTTTTTCCCAGAATCTCTCCTGTATGGGACTCTCTGTGCTTCCTGGACTTGGGTGAGTATTTCCTTTCCCATGTTAGGGAAGTTTTCCACTATAATCTCTTCAAATATTTTCTCAGACCTTTCTTTTTCTCTTTTTCTTCTGGGACCCCTATAATTTGAATGTTGGTGCATTTAGTGTTATCCCAGAGGTCTCTGAGATTGTCTTCAATTCTTTTCATTCTTTTTTCTTTATTCTGCTCCTTGTCAGCTATTTCCACCATTTTGTCTTCCAGCTCACTTATTCATTCTTCTGCCTCAGTTATTCTGTTATTGATTCCTTCTAGTGTATTTTTCATTTCAGTTGTTGTGTTGTTCATCTGTTTGTTCTACTTCTTCTAGATCTTTGCTAAACATTTCTTGTATTTTCTCATCATGCTTCCATTCTATTTCTGAGATCCTGGATCATCTTTATTATCATTACTCTGAATTCTTTTTCAGGTAGATTGCCTATTTCTTCTTCATTTATTTGGTCTTGTAGGTTTTTACCTTGCTCCTTCATCCCTGACATATTTTTTTGCCATCTCATTTTTTTTTTTTTTTTTTTGGGGGGGTTGGTTTCCTGTTTTTCTGGTTG
>NW_006793370.1:773497-781981 GCF_000442215.2 Lipotes vexillifer
ATCTGAGATTTGGGATCCATAATATAGGGCATCCAGAATTTCCAATTTTGAGGATGTCATTATCAAAATATTTAATGTATACAAATTTAAACCCTCTGTGACAAAGAGAAAATACTATTTTAGGGCCTCCCAGTTCATAGACATGATCCCTAAGGCCAGCCATTGGAACTTAGTAACATCCAGCTACAGCACTAACAAGGTGTTTCACCTTAAACATTCTAAGGAGATAAAAAGATTCATTTGCAAACCCATCACATATGTATTCACAGGTGGTGGGTGTGGGTCATTGCATTTGGATTAAAAAGCAAATGTCTCTCTCTACATGAGAGGTCACTGGCTGGTATAAGACAAAATCTTTTCACTGTTTGCAACTCCAACAGTGGTTTCAGTAATTTAAAAATCACAGTATTGTTGTAGTATTTTTCTAGGCTTCAGGAGCTCACCATTGTTTGGCCCAATCAAATCTGGGAACACTGGAGAAGTTATCACCCATCAAGGTAATTACTTTCAAGTTGAAATAATTACTCTATCAATGTTAATGGTCTTTCAACTTCAATAAAGCACTCACCTGCCGATAATCACGGCTAACCTCTTGCTCTAATGCAATTCCCTCTCTATTTAGTAGGTTATATTACAGCCGTTACAGTGGTCACTTGTCCTGAACAGCTGCTGAATTTCACTTTGATCGGCTGTGAACCATAAAAGAATTGGTCGTCTGTGTATGATTTCCCCCTCACCCAGAAGCCCTTGCGGAGCTCAGGATGTGATCTCTTGGCCGGGGACTCGGGGGGAGCCATCTTGCCTCAGGTAGTGGCTACTTTCCACTGGTGACAAGAGCCCAGTAGTTCAATTAACTTCTGCCCTTCACTGCCATTTACAGCTTGCTGTCTCTGCTAAATGGCACATATTCTGAATTTATGGCCTGGGCCTGTTAGAGTGTGGACTAGTTCCTTTTACTTTCATATATTTTTTAACAAGGCTCTGTGGGATTCTTGGGGTGTCTAACAAGGGTTTCCTTATAATTCAGTTAAAGGCCAGAAAATAACAACATGCCTGCGTCAAAGGGCAAACAGTCTTCCCACCCACTCCTCCCGTAAACTGATAGACTGCTCTTTGGTAAAGGTGAAGTGGGTGGATGCCAATTTAGCAGCATCTGTGTGATTTTGGAAGTGTGTGTGTGTGTGTGTGTGTGTGTGTGTGTGTGTGTGTGTGTGTGTGTGTGTGTGTGTGTGTGTGTGTGGCCAAAAGACTGCGTGTTTTGCTTACATGATTTTAGATCTAAGCGAATAGGCAGGGTCCTGTGAGTGTCATGGTGGGTAAACTGAGCTGCATGTAGGATGGAAATGGCCTGAGGAGGACTCTTAGGGTGGTCCGTGTGAGATGTTTATGGTAGTGAGGGGAGACGGGTCAGAACTAAACCTCAGGGAGACAGAAAGCACATTCTCACTCAGGGTGATTTAGAAAGGAAATAGAGCCTAATCCGATATCTGAGAAACTACCTGTAAATGAACAGTATGGTATTAGAAAATGTCTAAATTTGCAAGCTCAGAATTTTGTTGCAAGGCCTGCTTAACATAAACACAATCTACATTTTTTCCAATCATGACCGAATTCGTAGAGTTGCTTTATCCAAACCCCAATTTTTTTCTACATTTGCTCATTTCTTTCAGCCTCTGTTACTGCAAATAAATAGGAGGATATCTGAAGTTTTACAGCCTATTTATATTGCTATTTACAGTCTTAAAGTACTTGGCATATGCATTAATTTATCTAGCCCTTACAACAGCCTTGTGAGATAAGTAACATTTTAGTTCAAACTTGACAATTAAGTAGGAAGGTGGATCCATTTGAAGTGTAAGAATGTGATCATTTGAGGAGAAGGGAACAACATTGGGCCTTCAAGCAGAAGGATTCAACATATACTTTAGAATCAGATTCAATGGGACTTAGTGAAGGATTTGATATAGAAGTAAGGTAAGGGAAGACTCAAGGATGATCTGGCTTGAGCAGCTAGAAAGATGATGGAGCCATTTAGCTATGCACCAGGATGTACTGGAGAATGATGAGTAGAGCTTAGAAAAATAGGTGATAAGTAACTCCACTGGCACTGTTAGACATACGTCTGCAGGACTTACACAAAGAATCAGCCTTACACCTTCAAGCCCATCTTCCTCTGAAGATCTGTAAAAGACAACTTATGTAAGAGAAGACCCTTCTTATATAAGAAGTTCATGAAAAGCAAGTTCAAGAGGGGAATTCAGCAGAGAAATTTCTCCAAGTTATCTCCTTACCACTTGACGGAGGATGGGGATACTCCATACTCCTCTCTCAAAGCATATGGAGGATATCCTAGAATACAGCATGAAGAAATTGAGGGTGTCTGCAAGAAAGGTGAGATGGACATTCCACTCTTTTCAAGAGGCTCTTGCTATGGAGGTGACAAGACTTACAGGGTAATTCTGATGCAGCCACTAGCGTGAAGAAGCGTCTTCCGAGATTCTTATGTGATCTCAGGATTTGGCGATCACGGCCTACAATGCAGAAGCTGATACCTGCTGCTCATTCAACAAATTCTGAAGTTCTGAGGCTGGCTGCATCTTACCCAGTGGTAAGGCAAGTAGAGAAGATAGTGCTGGACTAGTTGTACTTTCCTCTTTTGATAGGACAAGTTTTCTGCAAGCCTAGTGGATGCCAAGAAAGCAAGGAGTTTTGTCAACATGACAGGACCTGATATTGGCTGACTGCTCGGGAACGGGAACACAGAAGTAGAGGGTTGTGGGTGGATCTTTGAGGCAGTAATGGATAGGGGTGCAAGAAATTTGCCAAAGCGTGTGTCGCCTGCATCAGGAACTGTGAAGCATGGAATCTCCCATGGGAGACCACTATGTAACCCACACACAAAAAATCCCATGAGACACCTACAAATAAGAAGGCAACAGTAGTTGCATTAGAACAATATTAAGGAGTTAGACTCTGCTACTTTTTGTTTAATTTTATCTTTTCTTCCATGACCCTGGGGAAATCAACAAGAGAAGAGGAGGGAACTGAAGAAAAGGAAGAAAAACGGATGTGCCCTCTCTTCCCCACTGTAGATCCCTTAACACAAGTCAGGCTTTAGACTGGATTTAGACTGGATTTTTTTTTAACACCTGAAATGAGTCCCATTTACCAAAACCGGGCTGGTCCTTGTCACTGAAAGTGACTGGAAAACCATGGGACCTGCTCTAGAGATTACTCATGAGCAAGGAAGAGTCCTGAGGAAGCTTGCTGGAATAAAGTGGTTGGAGAAAAATAAAGCCCTTTCAAGGAAATAGTTATACAAAGTTCAAGAAGACTTACATGGTATTTCATCCCCAATAAAACTGAGCAAAAAGCAGATCCCCAATATATACTTGGGCTTGGTAGAGCATTATTAGAAAAAAGGGATAATGATAAGGTAAGGCTAATAAGTGAAAAGTTGAGGTCAAATAAAATACAACATTACAATAAAAAATGGGATGTTCCAACAAGTATTCATTGTCTTGTGTGACATCTACTCACCCATATTTTGTATCTTTTATATAAAAGAATGAATGATGCAGGCACTCATATTCTAAACTGAAAATCCCAGCTTATAGAATTGATACAGAAAGTAGAGTTATTGTTTTTATTACTGTTTTTTCTTGATTTTAGAACAACAGTTACCAAAGGAGTTGTTTTAGATAGCTAGATTTCCTAAAGGATTTCTTTTGACTTATCAGTGGATCTGGGGAAAAAAGCCAAGAACCATCAAATTGTAAGAGCTACAACTAATTCAGGATCATATGTAAAGAGCAATAATATTTTACATCATACTAAGCCAAAATGAAAATGGGATTAAAAATAAATTCATCGATGTACTCACAGGCTCTCCATGATACGGCAATTATAAAATATCTCAGTTTTTCCTTTTACATATCTACCTAATGGTAAAGAGATCTGCGACAACCACATGGGGACATTTTGAATACCTCCTCCTTGACAGTGGGCAAGGGAGTTTGGCAACTAGAATCTAGAAACTAGAGTCTGTAATTCTGGATTTTATTTCCAGATTAGAAGCCAACTTTCAGTGACCCATATAATTTGCTTACCCCTCAGCACCGTATGTTTGATTCTACATACAGAGTGAGGGACCATCTATCTTTCTGGGGACTGGGCAAGTGTCTGATCTGGGCTTGATGTTTTATAATCCTGTGGGGTAAGCAGGGATATACTGAGAGCACAGACTAACAGGTAAACCACTTTTTCCTTTCCATCCCAAGCTATTTTTGCCAGTGTGATGGCAGGTGCCAGGGAGGATAAGCAAACACATCCTAATGGTGGCAACAGTACCGCCAACCTTGCCAGGAGTGTTCCCTGTAAATACCACCATGGAACTCTCGCGTGCCAAGCAAGGATAAATGCAGTTTCTCTCCTGACACCGCACAATTCATCGCAGAACTAATTGGGAAGGGAGTTTAAGGACTTCTACCTAAAGCTGGTTTTCAGTAGTGGAGGGGATTGGTCTGAAGAGACCCTAAGGAGCTAGATCTCTCTCTTCCCCTTAGAAGGATCTCCCTAGGTCCAAAAAGGAGATGAAACTTTTCATGAGGTTGGGAGAGAAGCTGGTGATACATTAAAAGCCACCCTCTTTCCATTTCTTCTCTCCTGCTGCCTCTGTTGCTAATGCTGCAGCTCCTGCCAACACATATGCTCTCCACCCCCATGGAGGGCCCCCACTGCCAGTTCTCCATCCACTGCCACCATCAGGAGGACTCATGCATTCGTTGCACCTGTTTTATGTGGCTCTCGCAGCCACATCCACCTGTCTGTAAACAGCTCCGGGGGGACTTTGGGACAAGCTAGGGATGGCAGTACACTACAGGCAATTTATTGGTGGCTTCTCATGCAGGGACGGGATCCCAAGATAAACAAGAGACTAAAGGAGGGGCATTAGTGACACCTCTTGCAAGTCTGCGGATTGAATTGTAATCCTGGATTGCGGGAATGGATTCTGTACCTCGCTAACTGAAAAAATGTAATTCCTTTGCTCTGGTGAATTTCAGCCAAAGTGGGCAATGAGATAAAAAGTTGGAAAAATTTCCTAGGGCAGGCACAGAAATGGAAAGAGACAGTGAAGATGTTTGGTTGGTATAGGAATTGGAGAAATAGTAAGTATAGCCAGGAAGGCACTCAGAGAGATTTAAAAGGGAATCCTCAACACATGAGCAGTAGGAACTCGGAAGCAAAGAAACTTAAAAACTTGAAATGCCTAGTAGTAAAAATCTGTGCCTCAGACTTGGACTACTCATCTTCCCCCAGAGTCTCTGCCCAATAGCCCGGCTGCATGGGAGACATTGATAACACAGATAAGAGCAGTATTGAGTACTGACATGTTGAATAGAGTACTCAATGACTATTTGCCAAATTGGATTGAATTGTTGATAACCTGTTCTTGACCCTGAGGGCCCGGTATGCTAGTATAGAGAAAGCATGCTGTTCTGAACAGGAAGCGATGGACCTAAATCACAGGAGGAGGGATTTGGCTAGGATAAAAGGAACATTCTTCTCTGATGGTGAGGAACTGGAATTAAGAAACTCCCGAACCTCCTTCTTTAGGTATCTTTAAAAAACGGTTGAATACATTCTCTTGGGAATGTAGGAATGGATGAAACTCAAAGACAATAGTTTATTTTCCTGATTATTTCTTTCAAAGATGTCAGTCTATAAAGAGTCATAGTGGCCTCCTGCTCTGGAAACTTAGCCTAGTGACCAGAACGATATAACACTGGCTCGATTGCTCTGTGGAATATGTCCTCGACTGCTAACAATAAGTTCAAATGGGACTTTTCCTGATCAACCTAATGAAATCTTCTCTTGGGACCCTCAGGGCCAAAGATCTGGATTTGGGGGAGCTAATTTGAACACACATACACATTCAAAAACGGAATGCAGAAATATTGTTTCTTGATTATTCTGGCTCTTCTCTTTAGCCGTGCAAGGATTAATCTTTAGAAAAATGGAAGAATACAGCAATACTTGGCTGGCAACTGGAAACTATGTTGGGGAGGGCTATATACAAAGGGCCACATAAAGCTTAAAGCTTGAGGCCATAGGCCTTCCTCTTTTTCAGGAACTTTTTTTAGTGTGATAAAAATAGAACCAAGCAGATTAAATAAAGAACAGAGTTCATTGGATACTTTGAGTCTTGGGTTGTAAAATGAAACTGGCTATGAAGGGGTGACTTAGAGGGTATATCACAGCGGAGTTCTCAAAGAACTTTTTGGTAGATTAAACGTTTAGGCTGAAACCTCTGAAAGCCATATTTTGAAAGATCAGAGGTTTAAGCATTGCAACATTGATGCCTTCAATAAAAATATATTTAAATTAAGTTGCCTCATTCAGAAAGATCTTGTCAAGGATTTTTCAATATTTTTCTTTCAGGGTGGAAGTTAAGAACATGAATTCCAAGGATATAGTGAGAAGTAATAGATTTCCCCATGGATCACATATCAACTAAAAAAGAACCTCTACTCTTAAGAACACTGCTTCTGATGCTTATGATGAGGGCACTAGAAGATGTAATATGAAAGACCCTGATATATAAAGATAATTAAATGTCAAATAAAAAATAAAGTACCAATTCTGAATTCTAAATAAAATGAAGATTTCTTTCTGATATAAATCGCAGCAATCTTTTTGGATCCACCTCCTAGAGTAGTGAAAATAAAAACAAAAATAAACAAATGGGACCTAATTAAACTTAAAAGCTTTTGCACAGCAAAGGAAACCATAAACAAAATGAAAAGACAACCCACAGAATGGGAGAAAATATTTGCAAATGAAGTGACCGACGAGGGATTAATCTCCAAAATATACACACAGCTCACACAGCTCTATATCAAAAAAAACCCCGCAAAAACCCAACAACTCAATCAAAAAATGGGCAGGGGGCTTCCCTGGTGGCGCAGTGGTTGAGAGTCCGCCTGCCGATGCAGGGGACACGGGTTCGTGCCCCGGCCTGGAAGGATCCCACATGCCGCGGAGTGGCTGGGCCCGTGAGCCATGGCCATTGAGCCTGTGCGTCTGGAGCCTGTGCTCCGCAATGGGAGAGGCCGCAACAGTGAGAGGCCCATGTACCGCAAAAAAAAAAAAAAAAAAATGGGCAGAAGATCTAAATAGACATTTCGAAGACATACAGATGGCCAAAAAGCATATGAAAAGATGCTCAACATCACTAATTATTAGAGAAATGAAAATCAAAACTACAATGAGGTATCACATCACACTGGTCAGAATGGCCATCATTAAAAATTCTACAACCAATAAATGCTGGAGAGGATGTGGAGAAAAGGGAACCCTCCTACACTGTTGGTGGGAACGTAAATTGGTACAGCACTGTGGAGAACAGTATGGAGGTTACTTAAAAAACTAAAACTAGAACTACCATATGATCCAGCAGTCCCACTCCTGGGCATTTATCCAGAGAAAACCATAATTCGAAAAGATACATTCACCCCAATGTTCACTGCAGCCCTATTTACAATAGCCAAGACATGGAACCTAAATGTCCAGTGACAGATGAACTGATAAAGAAGACGTGGTACATACATATAATGGAATATTACTCAGCCTTAAAAAATGAAGTAATGCCATCTGCAGCAAAATGAATGGACCTAGAGATTATCATACTAAGTGAAGTAAGTCAGACAGAGAAAGACAAATATCATATGATATCAGTTATATGTGGAATCTAAAAAAATGATACAAATGAACTCACTTACAAAACAGAAACAGGTTCACAGACTTCAAAAACAAACTTATGATTACCAAAGGGGAAAGGTGGGGAGCAGGGATAAATTAGAAGTTTGGGATTAACATATACACACTATTATATGTAAAATAGATAATCAACAAGGACCTACTGTATAGCCACAGGGAACTCTACTCAATATTCTGTAATGACCTATATGGGAAAAGAATCTGAAAAAGAGTGGATATACGTATGTGTACAACTGAATCACTTTGCCGTACCTGTGAAACTAACACAACATTGTAAATCAACCATACTCCCAATATAAAATAAAAATTAAATTTAAAAAAATGAAGATTTCTTTAATTTACACACTGCTTATTTCTTAATTCTATGAGAAATTTGAACATAGGACGGTGAGGAAATATTGTACTTTATTCATTTATGAAGATTCTTCTAGAGTTTCATGAAAATATGTTTGCCTCACCTTCTTTAAACATTTTGATAGATGTTATACTCTATAAGATAACCTTCATATAAAGTGGGCTGCCAAAACTGGAAGCATAGAAAATGGTCTGGTCTTTTACAGTGGTGCTTTACGATGTCTATTCTTTCTTACTTATGAGGGGTTTCACACTTAGCGAGGTCTTGGCATGTTTTGAAAACCCTATGTATTTGACTCCCAAGACCACAATGTTTCATCTCTGTGAAGGAAATCTGAGGGTTTCCTGCTG
>NW_006793370.1:781991-787686 GCF_000442215.2 Lipotes vexillifer
TGCTGATCTCCCAGAGCATTTCTTTCTTTTCTTCTCTTTTCTTTTTCTGTTAATATTTGCTATCTGCCAGTCATTTTTCTCAATGCTGGGGAGAGTCAGGGCAGCCAAGTAATATCTCTCAGACATAACTTGGTTAATTTTGTGTTTCACAGATCTTCACTAAGATTTTTTTAAAATATTTTTAAATAAAATAATGGAATAAACGGTCATTGGAAAAAGTCAAAACTAAAGAATCATATGAAGTAAAAAGCAAAAGTGCCTCCTCTCCCTACAGGTTGCTTTATGGATAAGTTGCAGAGTATTCCCTTGTCCCAATAGGTCTCCTCTCTATATTTACAATATTCCAGAATGTTTTACACAAATTGAATCACATTTACACACTTTCCAGGGCATTTCTTACCTAACACTTTTGGTGTATGATATTCTCACTTGTATTGTGGTTTGCAGCTGGTAGGTGGTAGGGTTTGGGGCCTGAATCCCAGTGTGGTGGATATTATGGGCTGTAACCCACTACTACTCTTACTTTTTTATGTTCAGTTCTCATCTCTGTAGTATTATAACAGAGAAATCTCCCCAAGATAAGGATCATCCTATTTTTGTACCTCCCATAGAATGTCAGGCTATGCCAGGGGTAAAGAAAGCTCTCAGGAGATACAAGGTAAACTGAATTAAGTTGTGTTATGGGCCAGAGGAGGCCAACCCTGAAAAATCACCACTAAGTTATAGTGCATGTGATGTATATGTATAACTATATGTATCTAGACAGGTCTACCTAGAAATTTAATTTTCTTTTTCCTCAAAGAGCCAAGTATCACATCTACATATGTGACATGTCTAATTTTATCTGAGCCTCATCCCCATGAGGTGTAGAGGGACACATTTAATATTCCCATTTAATGGATTTGGAAATCATGCAAAGAGAGATTCACTTATTTGCTGGAGGTAACACAAATTAACCGTGGTATGAAAACTGGTCTCCAATATCTCTTATACTTAGTTCGTGGCTACATTGCATTTTTTGCACTTAACCATTCTCATATATATGTCTAAGCCCCAAGTGAAGAAAAATGACAAGGCAGATAAGAAAATTAATGTCAACATATTAACCAGATAATCTAAGTATCTGTTATACTTTTTTTCTGAAGTTCTTACCATCACGGTGAAAGCGTGCACAACAGTGAAGTTCAACGTCGGGTCATCGGTTCTCTCTTGGTAGACCACACGGTACTGGGAGATAATGCCATTGGGAGATTCTGGCTTCGTCCAATTCAGTAGAACTGAATGAGCACCAGTGGCTTGAGCCCAGGGCGCTGGCAAATCTTGAGGTGGGGCTTCTAGAGTCCGTGCTGATGACCACAGACTCTCCACAGTGCCCCTGGAGTTATGGGCTCTGACCCGATATTCATAGAGCGTGAAAGGCCTCAAAGTATCTGCACTGTCAATAAATTCAAGGGCTCCTTCTGACCAGACATACAAAAGGGATTCCTCTTCAAGGCCAGCAGGACGTCTGGAAGGAAACCAGCAAAACAATCAGTGACACGGCACACTTCAAAAGAAGGTTTGTAGACAGAGTAAGAAATTGCTTTTTAGAAGAAATTTTTACAGACAATTTTTCAACAGTCCCATTAATGAAATGAACATGTTAAGTCTAGTAACAGGAATTTGCTTTAGAGCGCTTTAAAGGGTAAAAGTCAAATTTATTTCCTATGGCTTCTCCAAAACCTAGTAAAATGCAGAGTATGCTCAAAAAATTCTTTCAACTACCTGAGAAGGTGATTGTTTAGTCCCATCTTTAGATTTTATTGATGTTGAAACTAGGGCCCATGAAGTAAGTCACACAGAGAAAGTAACTGAATCACTTTGCTGTATACTTGACACTAACACAATATTGTAAATCAACTATACTCCATTCCTCCCCTTCCCCCCCCCCGCCAAGCCTCCCCCCCAAGTCCCATGCAAACTCTTTTGGCACTTAATATATAGAGCATTAAACATCTAAGTAAGAGAAATGGAATTGTCAGTTGCTGGAATGACCCCAGATAGCTAATATTTCATTTGGAACAGATATTTGCTCATCTGGGTGTAAAATCATGATGCAGACCTGACCAGAATTGGAAGTTCCTGAGGAATCCCGGTTGGTCTCTTTCTGTGTTCCCAACATCTGAGCCCAGTAGGTTTAATAGTTTTTCTTTTAATTGAAGTATAGTTGATTTACAATGTTGTATTAGTTTCTGGTGTACAGCAAAGTGATTCAGTTATACATGTAGGTACATTCTTTTGTATATTCATTTCTATTGTGGTTTATCTGAGGGTATTGAATATAGTTCCCTGTGTCATACAGTAGGACCTTGTTGCTTATCTATTCTATATATAATAGTTTGCATCTACTAACACCAAAATTCCAGTCAAAATTTTCTTTTGAGTGAATGGCCAAAAGGCATAGAATTCCATGGCTTTTCTGCATCTTTGCCTCATCTCTATCAACTCTTCTTTCCTACAAGGGTAAGTATTCTAGGTTGGGGAAGAATGTACCCAAGAGATGACCCTTTCCTCTTTCAGCTTCATCTCTAGTTGAGAAGAGACTGATGAATAAATCAGTATTTTCCAGGCTGTTAGGAGTATTTAATTAACACACTCTTCAGATGCTGGCATATTCACATGCTGCCATATCAGATTAACCATCAAAACGGAAAGGGTTATTAAGACAAAGTAAATGACAGTACCTTTCACGAAAAGTCAGGCTATTTAAAATCTTTGGCTTTGGGAATTTGATGATCCGCAAGTTGATAAGTCACTATGACCCAGGTATGAGCAATGACAGTCTACCTGCTGGAGGCTATGGAGGCTTCACAGATACTCCCAGTGACTTGCAATTATGGTTAGTCAACCCACCACATTATTCCTTGCTACCATGCCTGGGCCAGACTCTGCACTCAGTGTAGGTTTGCAGGGTTTGGCCTTTGTACTTGCTGCAGATACCAGGTACCAGATGTGTCACTGGGAGGGATCCACTCTAATGAGGACCACAGGGCTCACAGCCAAGGATTCCTCTCAGTCAGTTTTTTAAAAGGTGTTTGCTGGGAACATAATATAGCAGGCAAACATATGAACTTCTATGGGTAAATAAAACTTTCTATTTTGTCTGGCTTCAAACTTTCTATGACAAGTCAATGAACTTTATTAAACTTTCATGAATTCCCACATTGAGGTGTAGCCATGGTTGTCATAAAACTGACGTTCTATTAAAAAAAGAAAAAGAAAAAAAAACAAAACAAGAAGAAAAAGAGAAAAAAACATAAAAATACACACACACACAACTGACAATTCTTTAAAAAACTGCCTGAGAGTGTGAATTTTAAAAATCTATACTATGTAAGAGATTAAGTATTATGTTAGCCCCAAGTTTATCCACCAAAACAGTTAAAGGATGCAGCTGGGTTAAGTATTTCTTATCACGACTGAATATTTAATTAATATTACAGTGAGGTAAACAGTCCATTTGTGGTATTAACAACAACAACAAAAAAAACCAGAACATTTTTATGTCTAAATGAACTTTGAACAGAAGACGTTGAGTTGATGACAATTACTCCTAATTTATTTAAGATGTAGGCTTCAACTGTTTGTTTAACTGGAAGTGCTTCCTCCCGAACAGTCTGTGTTTAGGGAAATCACATTTTTAGTTCTCTCTGAAGAGTCAAATGATTAGTTCTTCTATACTTAAGCTCATTTGGGAGATACTTCAATAATGCACTTTTCCAACTAGAGTGAATTTAATGTTGCTTAACACTTAAGAAGAAAACAAAAATAATTATTAAACTAGGAACTATATATTTTAAAGGGCATTCATACTTCTGTTGTTTTCATGTGGTATAACCTTTTAAAGAACTCCCTACTCTCTTGGAATGCCAGAAGTTCTCAGTGCTTATCTTCAAAAGTAATTAAAACAAAATCTTATAATTCAGTGTATTTCCCATAAAAATTTAACATTATAAAACTGCCAACCTTACCTTATGAAGAATATTAAGAATACTCTTAATGTAACTAAATAGCCAGAAACACCTGTAGTCAGAGGAGATGGATTGTAAGCCTTGGCCTTGACACATCATTAAATAACCTTGGGCAAACTCGCCTGTGTTCTCTAGTGTTCATTTCACTGTGTAAACTGGAGTCAGTGATCTTATAGTGTATAATATCTAGAATTTTGGTAAGAATTTAATCAAGTAATGCACATGAAAATCACTGGGTCAAATGTAATATACAATACAAAGGAAGTTATCATAGAAATGATGTCCAAAGCTGTAAGAGGGTGTGGAGAAAAGGGAACCCTCCTACACTGTAGGTGGGAATGTAAATTGGTACAGCCACTATGGAGGACAGTATGGAGGTTCCTTAAAAAACTAAAAATAGAGCTATCGTAGGATCCAGCAATCCCACTCCTGGGCATATATCTGGAAAAGATGAAGACTCTAATTCGAAAAGATACCTGTACCCCAATGTTCACTGCAGCCCTATTTACAATAGCCAAGACAGGGAAGCAACCTAAATGTCCATTGACAGACGAATGGTTAAAGAAGACGTGGTACATATATACAATGGAATATTACTCAGCCATAAACAGGAATGAAATGATGCTATCTGCAGCAACACGGATGGACCTAGAGATTATCATACCAAGCGAAGTAAGTCAGAAAGAAAGACAAATACTCTGTGACATCACTTATATGTGGAATCTAAAACATGACACAAATGAACTTATTTACAAACAGAAACAGACTCACTGACACAGAAAACAAACTAATGGTTACCAAAGAGGAAAGGTTGGGGGAGGGATAAATTAGGAGTTTGGGATAAACAGATACATACTAATATATATATATATATATATATCTGAATTCCTTTGCTGTGCACTGGAAACTAACATAAAATCATTAATCAACTATACTTCAATTAAAAAAAAGAAACGATGTCCAAAGCCTGTATTTAGGAAGACAAATCCAGCAGTTGTGTAAAGGCTGCATTGAACAGGGAGTGACAGCAGTCACACAATGAAAAGGTCATCTCAACAGTCCACATGAGAATAAATGTGGATCCTGAACTAGGTCGATGGTAGAGGAAATGGAAACATAAGTGATTTAAAAAATGCTTTGGGAAGGTTGAATCATCCAGCTTTCCTGAGTGGGTGGCTGTTCTGGTGTTGAGGAAAGAGATTCAAATACCCTTCAAAAATTTTAGGACTTAATTGCATTAAAAACTCTTCAGTGATTCGCCATAGAACTGGCCTGTGCTGACCATTGCAGATTCACCTTCTAAGATTTCTATTCCCATTTTACATTCTGGTCAAAATCCAATAGAAAGTCTTTCCCTTGCTTCTCTCTCAAATAGGGTTACAGTATCCTTCTACGTGCTTAGTCTTTTCTTTATGGACTCACTTGTCACAGTGTATTGTAATAGACTTTTCTTTTTTATATCTCTCCTACTATACTACAAGTTCCCTGAAGGCAAAGACTGCATCTTATTTTTGAAGCAATGACTGGATGACTGACTGGTTGACAAGAATAATCCAAGATTTTGGTTCCAACAAGAACCAGAAAAATGCTCCCATTATTAAGTTATTGTCTCTCAGCTCTAAACCTACCCTTCTATATTTGGTTTTATGATAGTGGGGCTGGGACTCTGCCCTCTACATTCCTGC
>NW_006793370.1:787696-801283 GCF_000442215.2 Lipotes vexillifer
TGATTCTATATTGGGCTCTGCCAATAGGGGCCGCCAGAGGGTGATTAGAGAACTGAAAGGAAAAGGGAAGGGGCTCCTTCCTATTTGCTTCCTGTTTGCTTGCTGATTACATGAGCTTCTCTGCAGCAAGGATTCTTCACCTTGTAAGCAGTAGATCCTTCTACCTTAGGAGCAGATGAAGCCAGCTTCATCTCATGCCTCCTCCTACAGACATCTGCACCAGCTGACAGGTGCCCCCTCCTTGGATGTCTGGGTCCCAGCATCACAGGTGCTCCCCTCTAAGCTTCTAAGTTTTAATAATTCAAGCCATTTCTCTTTGTTGCCTCAGTCCTAAGGGTATTAGCTCTTTCCTGCAGTTGCCACCTCTATGATATCTTCGAGTTCTCTTTCATCCTTTCAGTTACCTAGTTAACAAATCTACAATCAGGTAGTAATTATTTATATTAAATTCTTTCTATTAAAATAACTGGTGTGGGGCTTCCCTGGTGGCGCAGTGGTTGAGAGTCCGCCTGCCGATGCAGGGGACACGGGTTTGTGCCCCGGTACGGGAAGATCCCACATGCCGCGGAGCGGCTGGGCCCGTGAGCCGTGGCCTCTGAGCCTGCGCGTCCGGAGGCCGTGCTGCGCAACGGGAGAGGCCACAACAGTGAGAGGCCCACGTACCGCAAAAAATAAATAAATAAATAAATAAAAATAAACAAAACAAAATAAAATAAAATAAAATAACTGGTGTGGTTTCTCTTTCCTGAGCAGACCTTGATTGCTACAGAAAATGAGGATGATGTTCACAGAAAGAGGGAAATAGGAAAATCGTAAAGAGGGTAATGATAGATTTGCATCTGGACTCACTGAATTTATCATTTTGTCTTTATCACACCATATTACATATTGATTGTAAAAAGTAATTAGAAAATAAAGATGAGCAAAAACACAAGAATCATCCATAACCTATCTCTGAGATAAGCACTGTTAACTTTCTTTTGGTATTTAACATTCCAGACATTTTTCGTGCACATATAAATGTAAAAACAATTCCATGTATTTAAAGAAAAACAGAATCATACTACGTGTACTGTCGTGCAATCTGCTTCTTTTATTATCATGAATCTCTTTCCTTGTCCTTAAATATACACATATAACTGCCAGATTTGTCTTCCCCAAGCATGGCTGTGGATGGTCCATCTTGGATAACTTTTTATTTTTTATTGTGCTTTATGTTTAACACAGTACTTTCATATACATGATTTCATTTAATTTCTATGAAATTCTAGAGGTTAATTATTTTCTATGTTTATCAGCCTAACTTATATAAAAGTGAAAGCTTAGGGAACATAGTGACTTGCCCAAGGTCACATAACTTGTAAGTGGCAGACCCAGGACCTGGAAGCCATATCTTCTGATTACAAATGCCATACTTTGTCCATTCTGTCACATTGTTTCTGTATTTTACTCCAGATCTTCAATGGCTCTCATTGTTTCCAAATCAGAACCCTAAACTCCTCAGCCTAGTATTTAAAGTCTTCCAAAATCTACTGTCAAGCCGACATTCTAAATTCCCCCTACAAATAACAAAGTCTCCAGCCAAGCCTGACCATGGAACCCTATGCCTTCAGTGTTGGGAATTTTGCTTATTCCAGTAATTTTATTCACCTGCGATATCTTTGCCATCAGTCTTTCCTTGCTAATATTTTATCTACCACAAAGGAAACAGAATACAAAGTCCTGAAATGGATGAGATGACACATGGGAATTTTGTATAGGTGGCATTTCAAATCAGTAAATTGTAAAATAATGCTGACAAACTAGATAGTTTGAAAAAAAATAATGAATGCCTAATTGATACAAAAAGAGACATGAAGTGAGAGTGTTTGGCAAGTACGTTCACCAGTCAAGAGAGCTTTTTGTTGCGACCTGTAGAGTCCTTGTCACATCAGCCAGAGAAGCTTAAGCCTGCACAGTTGGAAAAGCAAGGTCTCCTGGGAGGTTTCCTAGCTCTGTCTAACCACTCTTACAGATAGATGGGGTCTTCAAATGATTTTTGTACAACATTTTTACTCCTGCTTTTTAAAAACTTTGCAACTTAGCCATTATTTAAAAAAATTACTTTGTAAAGGTTTAAAATATTTATCCATTCATTGAACAAATTGATTCAGTGTGTTTACTGTTCTTTCCTCCATCTCAGATATTCCTTCTAAGGTTACTCTCTTTCATCCTGAAATTACACTTGTTAGAAGTTCACTGAGTGATATTTTTTTTTTTGCAGTACGCGGGCCTCTCACTGTTGTGGCCTCTCCCTTTGCGGAGCACAGGCTCCGGACGCGCAGGCTCAGTGGCCGTGGCTCACGGGCCCAGCCACTCCGCGGCACATGGGATCTTCCCGGACCGGGGCACAAACCCGTGTCCCCTGCATCGGCAGGCGGACTCTCAACCACTGCGCCACCAGGGAAGCCCTGAATGATATTTTATTCGAGGTAAATGCATGAGTCTATTGAAGGTAAATTTTCTCCGTGTTATTTTATATAAGTATAATTAAAGACTGAATTCCGATTATTAAAAGTTAATTTTTCTGAGAAAAAACCCCACAGATATCTAGATTTCCTGTCTCATTCCTTAAAACAAAATCAGTCTATTAATGTAAGATCAGAAACCATAAAACTCCTGGAAGAAACGTTAGGCAGTGAGCTCCTGGACATTGCTCTTGGCAAGAGCTTTTTGGATCTAACTCCAAAAGCAATGGCAACAAAAGCAAAAGTAAACAAATGGGACTAAATTAAACTAAAAAGGAAGGAAACCATCAATAAAATAAAAAGTCAACCTACTGAATGGGAGAAGATATTTTCAAGTCATATATCTGATAAGGAGTAAATATCCAAAATATATAAAGAACTCATACAGCTCAACAACAGAAAAACAAACAATCTAATTAAAAAATGACAGAGGTCTGAATACACATTTTTTACAAAGAAGACATACAGATGGCCAACAGGCACATGAAAAGATGCTTGACATTACTAATCACCAGTGAAATGCAAGTCAAAACCACAATGACATATCATCTCACACCTGTCAGAATGGCTATTATCAAAAGGACAAGAAATAACAAATGTTGGTGAGGATGTGGAGAAAAGGGAAACCTTGTGCACTGGTGATAGAAACATATATTGGTACAGACACAATGCAAAACAGTATGGAGGGTCCTCAAAAAATTAAAAATAGAACTTCAGCAATTCCACTTCTGGGTATTTATACAAAAAAATATGAAAACACTAATTTGAAAAGATATATGTATCCCTATGTTCATTGCAGCATTTTTTACAATAGCCAAGATATGGAAGTAACCTAAGTGTCCATCTATGGATGAATGGATAAAGAAGATGCGGTATATATATAAGGAGTACTACTCAGCCATAAAAAAGAATAAAAATTTGCCATTTATGACAACATGAATGGACCTTGAGGATATTATGCTAAGTGAAATAAGTCAGAGAAAGACAAATACCATAAGATTTCACTCACATGTGAAATCTAAAAAACAAAACAAATGAATAAAAGAAAACAAAACCAGACTCACAGATACATGGAATAGACTGGTGGCTAAAAGAGGGGAGGGCTTTGAGGGATGGGCAGAATGGGAAAAGAGGTACAAATTTCTAGATATGAAAGAAATAAGTGTGTAATGTACAGCATGGTGACTAGGGCCAGTAATATTATGTTGCAAATTTGAAAGTTGCTAAGAAAGTAAAAAACTGGTTGTCATCATAAAGAAAAAATTTTGTAACTGTATATGGTGACAGATGGTAACTAGACTTATTGTGGTGATCATTTTGAAGTGTATACAAATATTGAATCATTATGCTGTACACCTGAAACTAATAATAATGTGTTAGTTATACTTCAAGAAAACAAAACAAAACAAAACAAAACAAAAACAAAATCCAATCTATATTTAGATATAAGGAGTAGATCCAGAAAAGTGCTGGAAGAAATAATTGATGTGTTATGTTTAATATGATCACTAAAAGAATTTCCATAATATATAAAAAGCATAGATAAAGAAACAATCTAAAAGAAAATAGTCTAAAGATATATACTATACTATACACACACAAATAGCAAATATATATTAGAAATAAATAAATGAACAGCCTGACTTTTAATGACCAAAATTTTAATTAAAACAACAATAATATGCCATTTAAAATACTGAACTAGCAAAGATTTGAAAGATTGTTGAGTCCCAGTATTGACTAGAGTTTTCAGAATTAGAAATTCTCATATACCATTTTTAGAAGACAATTTAGCAATCTCCAAAATTTAAAATGCACAAAATTGGATCCTGCACTTCTAGTACTAAGAATAATCTTCCATATGTTTATTGTAAAGATTTTTTTGGAGAATTGCTTTTGTAACGAAAACTTGGAAATCACTGATTTTGCCAACAATAGGAGACTGGTTAAATAATACATGATACACATCCATATAATAAAATATTGTTGAGTCATTAAAAGAAATGAGGGGTGTGTGTGTGTATGTGTGTGTGTGTGTCTGTGTGTCCAAATGGCCAAAGAAAATTTGAACAATATAATTCCTTATGTAAGGGAAACTATAAATAGAAAACATCAATGTTACATATATTAAAATTAATAGTAGTTACGTCTATCGATGGGAATTGTATACATGGGTAAGTCATAAAAAAGGGATACATAACCTTTGTAATATTCTGTACTGTTAAAAAGTTTTTTTAAAAACATTATTTCTAATTTAAACAGTCATTAAATTTTTATTTTGTAAGGCCAAGTCTCAATGACATCAACTTCATCCATGGAAGTCTTCCATAAATATTCCAGACAGAAAGAATCCCTGTCTCCTGTAAATATTTTGGTAAATATTTATATTTCTCACATTATATTGCTCATTATTTTGTTTGCTTAGTTTGACTTACATCTCCTACTATAGTAAAAGTCCTTGGTAATAGGGCTCAGATCTTACAGTAGATATGAACATTATCTGTCATCTATTATCCATCTATCTATGTGTATCTATCTATCTATCTATCTATCTATCTATCTATCTATCTATCCATCCATCTTCACATCCATACTGTCTTTCCACATAGTACAAATTGATTGCATAAAAATCCCTTGACATTTGAATCAATGCCCTTTTTTCTTAGTTTACTCAATCAGCTTAATTATTCATTCTAAAAAAATATTATTTATGGTACCCTGCTTGGAATGTTCTTCCATATCATCCATCTATTCAAACTATCTCAGATTTTATCCTTCAAAACCTTACTCGGTTTTTCTGGATGCTTAGTTATTTGAATACTTGGAAGGTTCATCACTTATTTTTACTTTTATGGCATTTAGAAGGTGTTTTAATATATTTTTGTCTTTTACTGAACATTGATCCAAACTTTTGCTTTATTTAGAGGCTGCTTTTGAAAATAAAACCCCATGCATTTTTGTCTCTCTTAAAATGGAAGCTCCTAGTGGGAGATCATTTTATTATGTATTTTGTAAAGTCTTAAGAAAAAGTGTTTGGTGGATTTTGTAGATGGAAGTTGGATTTTGTGGGTGGATTTTGCCATTTACAAGATTACAGATATAAAATAAAGGGGAAATACTGAAGAATCTTTATTATACAAGCCAAACTTGCTATGAGAAGAAAGCAGATGCCCAAGATGTCCTTATGTATGCCCTATCAGTAAACAGGTTGCAAAACACTAACATAAAGGTTGTCCCTATTGTAGGAAATCTCTTTTGTAACTCACATTGGTCAATAAAGTAGCCTAAATAAAATATCATGTTAACAGGTGAACTAACCAGAAGCAATCACATGAATAGTCTTGTCCTTACTAGCTTATTTTTTGTTTTGTTTTCTAAAGTCGTAAACATCTTACCTGTTTATTAGGGCAGATCCTTTTTAACAGGATGATATCTAGAGGCAACATTTAAACAATAGATGGGAATTACTGAAGGGAAATGATTTGGGGGCTTGGAGAGAGCAGAGATGAACATCTTCAAGATGGGATTGGCAAGTTGGCTTCCCGCAATTTAATGAAAATATCTGCATAGGTCACACCCCATCTTTGATTTGAGCTAAATGGATTTCCTTTGGTGGTGATAGAAGAAAGAGGAGGCAAATGATGAAACAGAAATTACATGCCCTAACCTCCCCAGAAATACCGTAGCCTTGTGTCTATAACTATATGCGGGGCTCTATGGAGTCCCAGAATGAAAAAGAACTCTGTGTCTACATTCTATTTCTGTCCTTACAAATTCCTGATTTTTTTTTTTTGCAGCTATCTAAGAAAAATTTGATATTGTTGTTGTCTAAGCACATTTAAACTTCAGCTGAAATAACTGCCAAGTGATTCATGCCTATGTAGGTGAATATAACGATTGTATCTGGAGCCCCAGCGCACCATTTTCATTTCACTTTAAATAAAAAACAAAATGTATCTATGTCAGTCAGTGCCCTTCTCCTGTACTCAGAGGTATCAAACAGGCTACAATTATGATTGTGAAATGATTGTGTCACATTGGAGGAAGGTTTATTGCTTTTGAGTCTGCTAGGCAGTAACACATTCTGTTTCATATTACTCTTTATATCATTGTTTGGCTGTGACTAGAATAATCAAATGCCATCAAATGCTGTCAAATTCAATTTACAGTATTTTTCATTGAAGCGGGCTTTCTGCATTATATTTCTTGTTTTCCCTCTCTATAGCTGCCATGGAATAGTCACTGTAATCATGAGCATTATTTACAAAACCAACAGAGTGAAGCCTCTTCCTGGTCTATAACTGATACTTTATTTCCCTTTATTCAGAATAGGAATTTGATGTGCTTCTCTCATACAATTAGCATTGAGTAGATGAAAGAAAACTGTTCCAAAGATGGGCATTGTAAAGGCTGCATTAATGTGTTTAATGTAAAATGTAAATTCACATTAGCCATTTTTACATGTTCATGTGTATTTGAATCAGAAATATTATTCTTCAAATTAATGTTTGCTGAGAAGAAAACATTTGGCTTGCTCATTTATGGCAATGTGATTTACAAAACCAGAAATGCAGTAATACTTTCTCCCTTCATAATTTTCCTTACATTCCCATAGCTGAAGATTGGTCTGAATGAAAGGGTTTCAATATCTGAAGTTATAAGAGGAGCCTAAACTAAGCTTCATGATGTGTCCAGGGCGTAGGACTAAACAAGGGAAGGCATGAGGCTGCAGGAGAGACTAACAAAGGATGCTGAAGTGGGATGAGGATCGGAGAAAAAAATGTGTTGGGCTTTGTATGCCTCATTTAAATAGATGGCTTTTGGAATGGGGTTTTCAGCTGCAAATTTTTTGTCTGCCGGTGTCTGTCTTAGAAAGTGTCTTTTCCATCTCAGTGCTATGATCTGAATGATTGTGTTTCCCCCAGATTCATATGTTGAAATCCTAACTTCCAAGGGGATGGTATTAGGAGGTGGGGCCTTTGGGAGGTGATTAGGTCATGAGGGTGGGGCCCTCATGAATGGGATTAGTGCCCTTAGAAAAGAGACCCCCCCCCCCACATGGCCCCTGCTGCTTCTGCCATGTGAGGACACAGTGACAAGATGGCCATCTGTGAGCCAGGAAGTGGGCCCTCACCATACAGTAAATCTGCCAGCACCCTGATCTTGGACTTCCCAGAATCCAGAACTGTGAGAAATTAATGTTTGTTGTTTATAAACCACACAATTTATGGTATTTTTGTTATAGCAGCCTGAATGGCAAACTCTCAGTTGAGAGGTTCTCTGGCCCCTTCCCTCTGTTTTTGTTTTACTTTCTCCTTTCCTGCTCTCTCCCTCTCCTCCCTCTCCCTCCATCTCTCCCTGTCTGTCTCTTTCTCTCTTTCCTCTTTCTCCTCATTATATATTTGAAGAAAACATTAATTTAAAACTATGTCCATGCTGATCAAATGAAAACTGGATCAAGTAGCACAATACCCTTCAAACCAAAATGCCCATGGAACCACCATCTCTCTCTCTCTCTCTCTCTCTCTCTCTCTCCTTCTCATTCTCACTCTCACTCTCCTCACTTTTTCTCCTTCTCTTCCCCTCCCTTCTCTCCTTCCCTCTTTTCTTCCTTTTAGGTGGCTACACTTAATTAACTCTGCATATCACGGTGAAAAGAAGCTGCATTAACACCATCTGGCCAGGTGAGTGGAAACCTCAAAACAGAAGGGGAACTGCAGAGTGAAAAGTGTCATCTTTTAAGGATGAGAAAAAGCTTTCCAATCTCCACATACTAGGTGGTGGGATATAATTAGAATTTTTATCCTAGACCTGGTTCTTCCTCTGGAATGAGTATGTCTCTTGGTCAATGAACCTCCAGAGGACAACTCTACCCTTCTATCAAAGGTAAGGCTTCTTGGGCTATGAGGTCTCATCTTTCAAAGAGGGCTCAAACAAAAATGTTACATGGTAGTTGTGGCTTTTTTCCTTGGATAATGTGTAGAAGTTTCCCGTACCAATTTTAGTTTCTAGTAGGTGCTTCAAAACACATGAATTCCCATCAATTCCCTTATGGAAATAGAAAATGTATTTGATTCTACAGTCCTGGAATAGTATACATTCTTAAATAATCAACAATAATAGTAATAGTCAATGTTACCTGTGAATAAAGTAGTTGATGATGACTCCATTTGGTTTTTTAGGTGGCGTCCATTTAACCATTATGCAAGCTGATCCCAGTGCATTAAGAACAGGAGAATTTAGATCCATGGGGGCTCCTTCAGCTGTTTTGACAAATATCCTACTGCTAACTCCACAACCTCCTTGAAAAAAAAGAAAACCAAGACCTTTAATAACTTATCAAGCAGCAAAAAGAATTATATGCACATATAGAAGGGTACGAATATCATGACAATCATTTTATCTGAAATTTAGTATACACACAAATTTTGTAAACATACTTTAGACTAGTATTTAAATCTCTTCAGGATTTGAATATTTAAATAAGGAATCATTTTTGGGAAATCCATTAATTTGGGAGTTGGGAAATGGATTTGGGAAATCCATTAATTAACCACATTTTTATACAGGCATAGACAATAAAGCTTATGCTTGTCTGAACTGAGGTTTCTCTAATTTACTGCAGTTATTCTAGCCAGAAAGTGGAAATGTGCTTCAATTTCGTAACTGTATGTGTGACCTGAACATCATGTATGCTCTTAATAGTACCTTATTTTTGCTAATATTTAAAGATAATGATTGTTCCCTCAACACACAAAAGTCAAACAATGAATTTGAAGCATATTGTTTCTTCACAGCATAGCTTTAGGGACACAGAGAGGCAGAAGTTGATTTTTGCATTTAAATCAAGAAAACCTTAATTTAAAGCTATTTCCATGTGGATTAGCCGAAGAGTGGATCAGGGAAAGCAGTACTCTTCAAACAAAACGTCTGAGTCTGGTTTGTAGAGACAAGTGGGCAAACTGACTCAATTTCAGAGATGAAGCAAAGCAAAATCGCAGACCCCCCAGTCCTAACCAACTCTACGGGAAATAGTACTCATTTGGAAACAGAAGTTCCTAAGGACAGGAGTTTCATGTTGGGTATAAGGTTGGTAAATTTCTTTAATCTAAGGTGAAGCAACTTGTTTTGAGTTAAACTTCTCTCTCAGCAGTTGGGTGTTATATATTATATAACACCTGGAGGTATATAGGAAGTGAGAGGGGCTCTTCCTTAAGACCACACAGATAGATGACGACTTCATTGACCACTAGCCTAAGCCATGAAACTCAAGGTGACAGGTTAGGTACACGAGACAGGTATCAGGGAAGCACTGTAAAATATGTTGATTCATTTGAGTGTAACTCAACTTCTAAATAATGTCTCCCTTCCTACTCTCCCCCCCCTAAATAAAACTGAAATAGAACCAAGGTGAGTACATTTCCTATGAGATTTTTGTAATGCCTATTTTGTTTTATATTACCAATGATTATTGTATGTGCTCTAGGTGTTTTTCTTTGAAAGGGCCTTATAAATCAAGACTTTGGGGCTTCCCTGGTGGCACAGTGGTTGACAGTCCGCCTGCCAATGCAGGGGACGCGGGTTCGTGCCCCGGTCCGGGAAGATCCCACATGCCGCGGAGCGGCTGGGTCCGCGTGAGCCATGGCCGCTGAGCCTGCGCGTCCGGAGCCTGTGCTCCGCAACGGGAGAGGCCACAGCAGTGAGAGGCCCGCGTACCGCAAAACAACAACAACAACAACAAACCCCCCCCAAAACAAGACTTTGCAAAACCTCCATTTTCCTATATTTAAATATTCATGATTTAATGTGCAGAAATGCATAATGCTTCACTCAATGCCAGGCTCTGATTTGTCTGGGTAAACAGTCCAGTACCAATAAGAAATGAAATGTTAGTCTTTGTATTTGAATTGAGAATCTATTCCTTTCTAAGGAATTTTTTTTTTCTTAAATAAAATACTTTTTAATAAAAAAACCCTGGACGAGTGGCTGAAAGACTTTCACCATTTTGACATGCTTGTATCCTTGTCTCATACTGTGTGGATGGAGCCAAATTTTCCAGAAGGGTGGACTGATGATGACCAGCAGAGAAGATCAGAGGTGCTACACTTCCAGCGTTGAGTAAGACATTGTACTCCACAGGTATTTCAGGGGTGAGGATCCCTTTAAAGAGAGAGAGAATAAAAACGTGTGTCTGTTTGGTCAACAAATGTTCCTCTTTTTTTTTTTTTTTTTTTTTAAATGTTCCTCTTTTAAGAAAAATGTATGTTTCAAATTTTAAACTTAAATGTATACTGTTGCTTAATATAGCGATTAATAACTGCACGAAACTTAAGTTGGAAAACATTAGAATGCCTATTCCAAAAGTAAGAAATGTTTATCACCCATTTTTGAAAACAAATGAAATATAATAATTCTATTCAAAGATATACTGTACAGGCAAATACAAACGAAGGCATATTTCAAGGCAAATAAATACAAGGCAATTAGAAATGGTCATATATTTTTCCTAGGCTTACTTACTCTTAAAGTACATAAAAAACCCCACCAGTTTTGCTTGTGACAGTAATTTTTCTGTAGGCATTGTGTATGCATCTCATCTGACACGGATCCTTGACATAATAGCCCATAAAGTATCCAAATCATAGTCTACCTAGAGAATTCCCAGTGCATTAATTATTGAGTCAGGACAGTCCACTCTGTCAGTGAGACTTATGGACCTAAATGTATATGAAGTTTGGGTTCAAAAACTGTCATTTTTCACAATGCCTCCTAAAGAAAGAAGGTCCTGTCAGTTTAGCCTCTTTACAATCTATTCATAGAATTAAGTGCCTGTAAGTTTTATTTGGCCATGAACAACATGCACACTTTCTTAAGGAGAGATTATGAGCCTTGAATGAAGAATATATTGAAACTTTAGGCCCACTGAAGTTTCTCATTGATCTGACAGCTTCTAACATGTGGGCTTCCTTACTTACCTTTGTAATGCTTAAGTAAGTTTCTTTGCTACAGAAACAAGGAAATCTACAGCACAGGACTAAAGAACGAGGTCTAAAGAATGAAATGTGGTTTTACTTTTTGTAGCTACAGCTCCAATGTATGAGGGGCAGAAGAGCTAGTAAATACCAGAGATGTTCAGTATTTTGTGTAGGATAGACGAAAACAAGGATCCTCATCAGAAGGACTCATCAGTCGTTTCCTTTGGAAAGGGGCTAGATGGTGCTGAATTTGGCAACCCAGGCTGAGAATTTTAATTTTAAATTTAGAGCATCCTAATGAAACTGTTGTTTTTGTCCTTACAGCTTAACTTACTGTTATTCTATCATCAATTCCTAAATTCTTCTCTCTGGCTTTATACCTTTCCTCGTGTTCCAGATTTGTATTTTGAAGAGCCTCCTTCCCAGAGACCTCGATCTTAACAGGTCCAAAAAAGAATTACACTATTTTCCACTCCCAAACCTGTTATTCTTCTTTGGTTTCCTCTCTCCATTTCCCTACGCTGGAGGCCTTGGAGTAAGACCCTTAGAGGAGACCCTACCTTCTTCACTCTCAAGCTCAAGTGGCAAGTATATTCTATCATTTGTTTCTTCAAGAAGTTTGGGTTTTATACATAATCAGTGAACAATGGATTGAAAACATGTGAGCCAGGAAGTAGGGTTACCAGTTGGAAAGTGGTTGCATGGTTGTAGCAATAACAAAACAAGAACAGCATTTCATTGCATTCCTGTCTTACGCCAGGCAACATACATGATCTCATTTCACATCACTAGAATGTCAACTTCATACAGCTGGGGACTTTGTTCTTCTCTTGAAGGTAGTTTCAGGGCTTAGATTTTAGTACAGAGCGGTAGCTCAAATGTTGATTGAATGAATGAATGAAACCACATGACAATATTGTAAGGTAAATATCATTATCATTTTTTAAAACGAGAAAACCAAGGGCCAGAGGAGAAACCTGTTGCAGATATCACACAGATTAATTGGGGTGGCCAGACTTGAACTCAGGCCCATTTGATACCAAAGCTTATCTCTCTATATTTATGCTGTCTCTTGATAACAAAGACTTGCATTAGGACAATCGGGGGAAAAAGTGAAAGGATAATTTTGAGAGAACATGCATAGACAGGCAGAACAGGTCTTGGAGACTGATTAGATACAGCGAAAAAACTGATGGAGGAATTAGAATGACCACTGATGGAACGAAATTATAGGTAAATATTTAAAGTTCTGAAGAGCAGGTTTCCCAAACCAGGATACACACACCCTGGACATTTGTGGACTTTTGTCCAAGTATTTTTGGAGACAAGGACAAACATGTCCCTCTTTCCCAAAATCAATTTGACTTGTAAAATTTGTGGAATACACAACTCCCCTGCCCAAGCTAGGGAAAACCAGCAGAATCCCGCTATCCCTTGTTCACAAAAATTGGGTGTGGATTTTTCTCCCTAAAAAGCACAAGACTAGGAAATTTTATGTGTAGTGAGTGATGGGAACTTTCTCTACTCAGTTTTTTTAACTCTCTCGTCACTTCAGAGTGAACTGTACACCAGCCGAAAAAGTTTATGCAGACATAACCAGTGTATTGAACAAGTGCAGATACTATTCGCGGGGCAGTCAAAACACAATTTAATTTTTGTCACTTACTATTGCTTTAAAATGAATTTGTTATGTGTAATCTTCCTCAGACATGGGATGAGAAGTTGGCTAGGACCACGATGCTTCTGCTTAGTGTCAGGTAATAGACAATTCTATATTCTTTTTTTTCAGATATCACAACAAAGATTAATATCTAGAAAATTTAAGTAAATTCATTTTCTCTTTAATGGTATAGTGAGTACATGTAATGAGCTCATTTAGAAGATATTCTTCAAGGCTTAATTCTCAACTGCAAGACAAAACTGGGAATGTTTTTACTGCTCCCAACAAGACTGCTATAATTACGAAGTTTGAGAGTTGTATGAAGGGGGTTGATTACAGGGAGCGCTGGAGACTCTGAATTTATTAATAGGTGAGGAAAACTTAAATACTGTATTAGAGGTAAAATAAAGAGCACTATAATCAGGTTCCCCCCCCCCCCCCCCCA
>NW_006793370.1:801455-812454 GCF_000442215.2 Lipotes vexillifer
CTATAAACAGGTTCCCCCCCCCCCCCACTAAAGATGTTCTTTGGGGAGAATTGCTCGAGATAGTAAAAGAGACTGAAGAGTGGATCAGTACCCTCTTGGTTTGCAATTTGACCTTTCACAGCAGGAAGATATGCTTATGGGAATAACCATCCAGGGTATCTTGGCATGTCACAGCATCCCACCTCAGATTTGGGGCATTTCTCCTTATCGTTACCCTGACATAGTCTATAAAGCAGTGGGGAGAAAAGGTTGCTGTTTGTACACACGTATATATGATGAAATGAAGAGAGGAAGAATTGCCTGGACATTGGGGTCGGCTTTCTTCAGATCGACTTAATATCCTGAAATATAACAGCATATCATGCTTTAACTAAAGAGATTAATAGAAAATGTACCCCTGAATGATAAATTATACAATACATTATTTGGGGGATGGAGACAAACACATTGGAATTCAATGCCAAATTTCCATGAATTTTTAAGATAAAAAGCAAGACCTTAAAAAAATTGCAAGGTTATGGTGATTGCTTCAGGTGTTTTCCAAACCTCCTGGGGCTGCATGTTCATTCTGTCTTCTCTGATCTTAGGGTAGAACTTGTAGAAAAGTTTGACAAACACACATTTGAAAAATATGCCATGAGTCTTGAACTAGATAAACCACAGAATGGAGTCAGATCCAATCCCTCTTCTGCCTTCATTTGTCCCTGGTAAATTACCCACCCTCTACGGATGCCAGTCTCTTCACCTGTAAAATGATGACACTAATAGCCACGTCTTAAAGTGCTGACAGGATTAAATTAAAAAAATGTATGTAAAGCATTTTAGTTCATTACTGCAAATAGAAAGTACTGAATAAATGACAGACATCTCTACAAAAGGAAATGGAACGAAATGCAAAAAATACCCCCCAAAACCCCACAGTTATGACACTGTTTTCATGTGCCTTCTAACACTTCTGAACCCATCTTTATATAAAGCTGCTATTGTAATTACAATTACAGCAATGCTATATTGAATCAAGTAAATATCTTTATAACTATCTTGTTACCCTAGTTTTATTTTTTACGTATATTTGGATGTGGTCAACTTGTCTTCCTGTAACGATATCCTAGTCTTCATTCTCAGCAGTTAATTTAGAGTGGTCTTCCCTTCGATTTGTCTGAGGTTGCACCTCATTATATGTCTTTAGTCTGTACTACTGGTCTGCTTCCAGTAACTTCTCTGCTTAAAAGGACAGGACTCCTAGGAGGTCAGGGAACAAATCTGTACTTCACCACATTTCAAATATAGACATAATCTTGATCATGGCTGGTCAAAGCATGAACCCAGAAAAGGCAATTTTCCACATCTTGGTTAATAAGTGTCCTTTACATACACCTATGAGGTGTTGAAACAGAAAACGCTCCTTGAAGCTGTGAACATGTCAAGCACTGACACGCGTTTATTTAGGAAGAGGGCCCCCTCCACTGTCATAATTTATAGGACAGTGACATGAAAGCCTCCTGTGTTCCTGCAAACCCTAGACCATCTGCAATGAGTCTGAAACGACCTAGCCCCCTGGTATTCTGATGACTAAATGAAATGAAATGGGCATATTTGTTCAAGTCAGCTGGCAAGCCACACGACTTGGTGAGTTCCTGAGTTCATAAATTTATGTCAGAGCAAGATGAGCAGTGGAAACCCACGTGAACCAATTTACCCGAAGTGCAAATGGCAGTTTTGTTATTTGGTGTCAAAGTTACCAGTTGCACGATGACAAGCTGCCATAACACATTTTCCTGTTCGCTAAAGAACAAGGATTTCGTTGGTTAATATTCCTTGCGAGGCTCCTTTTCATAATTTACAACAACTAGATGCTGATAGGTTATTTAACATTTATGAAGTTAAGATGTAATCAGAAAAACCCTGATTATCTTTACAAATAAAAAAGTTAAATTATTCAACTTCTTTTTTTTTCCTCTGTGGCTTCATTTCACAGCAGGTGCATCCTTTACAATGGGACAAGTCAATCAAATAAAGCTTTTCTAAAATCTTTTTTTAGGAGCTGGAACAAGAACGATTCTAAGAGGAAAACTATTAATTCGGTTTGATAGCCACGTTTGCTTCAAACCACGGGCTGTGTTTCACATAATGCTTTTTAACAAATTAGCCCAATGTCTCCTTTGTAGAGATAGGGGTATCTTGGTTATGTCCTTTGGGGGCCATGGAAGTGAAACCAGACCCTCTTGAACACACATCCATACCAATTGTATGGAAATTTTACGTAGTTTGTATAATAGTTATCATTTTATGCCTCTTCTACCCAACTAGATGGTAGGGTTCTTGACAAGAGGGACAATGTCTCATTCATTCTTCTTTTTAACTCTCAAGATGTCGCATCGTGCCTCACTCCTGAGAGGGGCCCAGTAAACATTTTCACGTTTGTTAAAATGAATAGATGAATCAATCCGCTCAAATGTAAATGAATTACATCCTACGAAATTTTAAGCTGCAAACAAAATGATCCTACTGGGTTACTGGATGAACTGCCCTTGAACTACTTTGTCCTCATTTATGTTTGCTGTATCTATGGCAATTTTTTTTTCTTTTAAGTTTTGAACTGGATCATAGTACAATGCAGAAAAAAAAAATCATTTGCTTTATGTACCGTTTAGTGAAAAAATATAGTACAGTGGGATTGCTCATAGAATTTGGAGTCAGATTCATTGTGGGTTGGCTCTGACACCTATGTGATGAATCACCTATAGAAAAAAGCTTTTAACAACGAAATTGACTTTTCTCATTAGCAACACAGGGAGAACACTGGATGTACTACACGTTGTTATGAACATTAAATAGATATGTGTTAATCTCTTGGAAAGTGCCTAGCACATATTAGAACTCAATAAGGTGAGATAAATTTATTAAACACCCAAAGCAAAGGCAACAAAAGCAAAAATACACAGATGGGACTACATCAAACTAAAGAGCTTCTGCACAGCAAAGAATGAATAGAATCAATAGAATGAAAAGACCATGTATGGAATGGGAGAAAATATTCGCACACCACATATCTGATGAAGGATTAAATATCTAAAGTATACAAGGAACCCCTACAACGCAATAGCAAAAAAAAAAAAAAAAAAAAAAAAAACAATATTGAAAAATGGACAAAGGACCTAAAAATACATTTTTCCAAGGAAGATATACAAACGACCAACAGGTACATGAAAAGGTGCTCACTATCAATAATCATCAGGTAAATGCAAATCAAAACCACAGTGAGATATCATTTCACACCTGTTAGGATCCCTATTACCAAAAAGACAAGAGAGAAATGCTGATGAGAATGTGGAGAAAAAAGAACCCTTGTATATCACTGTTGGGAATGTAAACTGGTACAGGCACTATGGAAAAAAGTATGGAGGTTCCTCAAACAATTAAAAGAAGAACTACTATATGATCCATCAATTCTACTTCTGGGTATGTATCCAAAGGAAATGAAATCATTATCTCAAAGAGATAGCTGCACGCCTATGTTCACTGCAGCATTATTCACAATAGTCAAGGATTAGAAACAACTGATGTCCTAAATGTCCATTAATGGATGACTGGATAAAGAAAATGTGATATATATACAATGGACTATTGTTCAACCTTAAAAAAGATGGAAATCCTGCCATTTGCTACAACGTGGATGAACCTAGAGGGCACTGTGTTCAGTGAAACAGACAGAAAGACAAATACCTAATGGTATCGCTTATATATGGAATCATTAAAAAAAAAGTTGAACTCGTAGAAACAGTAAATGCTGGTTGTCAGGGGCTGAGAGAATGGGGGAAATAGGGAGAGGTTGGTAAAAGGGTGCAAACTTTCAGTTATAAGATGAATAAGGTCTGAGGATCTATTGTATAACATGGTGACTATAGTAAAGAAAAGAAAAAAGAGGAAATATATGAGATGATGAATGTGTTAATTCAATCAATGGTGGGAATCCCTTCACAATATATACATGTATCAAATGATCACGTTATACAATTTAAATATATCACCATTTTATTTGTCAATTATACCTCAGTAAAAGTGAAAAGATAAGTGAAGTAATGTAATATGCAAAATAAACTACAAATCATTGAAATGAGTTTTACATTTTCTTCTGAAACTCACCACTACTTGTCACTTGGCTATTACCCTTATAAGAAACCCGAAACAATTACCAATGTTGAATCATCCAAATTAATGCAACATGAATTCTTTAAAAAGCTTAATGCCAATTTTGACTTTAAGTGGATAGTATCTGATGTAATACACTGCAGTTGATGAGTTCACTGAACACCAAGATGCTTAATGTCTATCCGCAGGCCATATTGTGGCTAGCTGCACTTTAATCAAAACTTGATTAATAAAAATCATTTATATTCCTAAGCAATATTAATTTAAATGATTTCTCAGTAGAAGAATTGTTGCCAATTCTTTTCTTTAATGGACTAAGAGATAAATGTGACAGGAAAAGCACCATTATTTCAATATTATGCATTAAGCCTAAATAACTCACCATCTTTAGTGAGAAAAAGCGGGTGTTGAACCCAATGATATTGTTAATTAGAAGATGATTAAGGGCTAGGATAGATCAAAACAGAGTCATCACCTTGATAAATTAGAAAGTCCCATTATTACCTTCAGAGTTTAAATAATTTTGAATGTTTGGATTCTGAAATGGCATGGATGCCTATCTCCATTCTTAATCTGAGTAAACCATTTATGTCCCATGAAGTATTTTCTTTTTCATTTTTCTATACGTTTTCAACCACTAAGGTAACATATATCCTTTTTTCTCTTTAATATGAGTGTGTAAATTCTGACCCAAGGTTCAGAGCTTGTAAAAGGTGAGAAGAAATGTTTAGGAATAAACTAATCTGGTTTACGCTGTCTGTAGATTCAAATAAGAACAGCCAGCATATACCCAGTGCCCACTAAATGTGGGCTTCTATAGGAAATCAAGTATTTGAATAATTTTAAACAGCAGAAAATCCAAAATTTATTTATATTTGCCTGAATGATAAATTTTAGAAGCTTACTCAACATTTTGTTTCTTTAATACTTTAGCAAACATTTTATAAGGACATGTTGTTTGTGTATCATCTGATTTCAAAGTACAAATGATGTACAGAAGAGTGGAAATCTTGGGGGTTTTTTTGAGTTTGGAGGGTTTTGATAATCTTACCGCTAATGTTTGTCAAGTAATAATGAGAGAAAGTAAACCAGGATTTACTTTGGAGGTAAAAGAATGTCTACAAAGGGCTTAAAATAGTCTTTGAATCATCTCTCTGTAGTTATTTGAGAAATGACTCTCTTCCTTTCCCACCTAATTAAAATCTTCCTGGACCTGGAATCTAGTTTTGCTAAGTCATGTCTATTCTTTCTGCCCTCCTGGATGGGTCAGTAAAGGCTTCTGGTTACTAGTTCCCTCATGCCTTAGGAGATAACTATTGCCAGGTAGATATTTTCCTTTGAGGGGCTTGTCATTTTCCACCATTAATTCTTCTGGTAATGACATGCCCCCCACAAAAAAATTTCTCCCCAAATCATTTGGTTTTCCCCAACACCTAGCTCTGCTTCTTGGCCCCCCTAGGCTACTATTTCAAAAAACCTAGTTGCTCTATCGTAAATCTAAAAGACTTTGGGCAATAAATGGAAAGTATGATTTGGATTTAAGAGTTAAGCCAAAGACAGGAAGGAATTGCTCTTACAAGGCAGCAGAAGAGTGCAGACCTGAATTTGAATTCAGGCTGTGTGACCTTGAGTAAATTATACTGCTCCTTCAAGATTCAAGTTTCTTATCTTAATATTTTGATAATGATATTACTTGTCTATCAGGGTTTGCATGAGAATTAACTGCAGTAAGGCAGGGAAAATGCTTATCAAATTGTTTGGCACATACTAGGAATTTAAAAAGTGGCAAATATACACAAGTAATGTTAATGAATATATGATATTTATCACAATTTCTCTTCCCCCGAATATTCTCATACATTCTCTGGCCTGAACCCCTTTTACTAACAGGATTTATAAACAATAAGGCAATTTATAGATAACACTGATAATTAACAATGTGTAAACTGAAAGTCCACATAATTGCATGGGTAATTTTCTGTTGCCAGGCAACCCCAGAGATATTTTTCTCCCAGCAACTTACCTGTGTAAGGTCACTCTGTCCTTACTGACCACAAAACAAAATACGTGTGAAAAAAAATCAGTTAACCACGATTTTGGCTTTGGACATTCAAGGGAAACTGGTTTGACCTGCATTTTCAGAGATTTATTGTATTTGACCACTTTTGACCACCCATGATGTGGGTGATCCATGGTTACTAAACTTGGAGCACGTCAATGTCATCTGCCAAACTTAACTCTAGCCCAGGACATTCTTATTCAGTACACTTGGGGTTGAGAATCTGTCTTTGCACAAGCTTTCCAGGTGATCCTAATGTTCACTCAGGTTTGGGAACTACAGGTATGGACTGTTTTGTCCATTTTTCAGCTCTGTGTATGATGTAATCACTTTGTAATGGCAGGAGGGTATGATGAATACCTAGAAAGCTCTTGATTGTCAGCAAATAAACAACCTCCAGTTATAACAAGTTTGTTTTCTTCCTGTTTAAAATATATATTTGTGACTATTCAGGAACAGAAAATGTTTTTATTATCCAAATCAAAACACAGCATGAGGTACTTTCCAATAAAATCAACTGTAGATTATACACAAGTCAAAATCACCTCCCTGTTTACTAAGTTCTAAATCCTTCTAGGCACCAGGAAAAAAGTTTAATTTAAGACTTTAATCTTTCCATATATTACAGGGTTTCTGTAATGGATTTTGTGCATCTGAAACTAAAAGATTGACAGGCCTGGATATTATGGATTTATTAACCACTGGTTACATGGTCAGAGCTAGTGTGTAAAGCATTTCTACAATATCCCTTAGGCTGGACTGGAATGAACAATTTCTACAAAATTGAGGTAGACAAGAGTTAAGGTGACATTAAAAAAGCAAAACTTGTGCCTTATTTCACAATGACCTTTTTCTAAATAGAAACATTATACTTTATACATGAAAATATGATACTGAACTCAAAGAAAAAAATGACAAAATTCTGGGAAATTTGAAAGAAATCTTAAAAATTTACAAACCCAATCTTGCAATATGCAGTTTTATCATTTTGAAAGTGGAGGCCTTAGGACCTAGCAGATTTTGGGGCAAATACATATTTATTTATTTAACATCTTTACTGGAGTATAATTGCTTTACAATGTGTATTACTTTCTGCTTTATAACAGAGTGAATCAGCTATACATATGCATATATCCCCATATCTCCTCACTCTTGCGTCTCCCTCCCACCCTCCCTATCCCACCCCTATATGTGGACACAACCAAGCTGATCTCCCTGTGCTATGTGGCTGCTTCCCACTAGCTATGTATTTTACATTTGGTAGTGTATATATGTCCATGCCACTCTCTCACTTCATCCCAGCTTACCCTTCCCCGTCTCTGCGTCCTCAAGTCCATTCTCTACATCTACGTCTTTATTCCTGTCCTACCCCTAGGTTCTTCAGAACCAATTTTTTTTTTTTTTTTTAAGATTCCATATATATGTATTAGCGTACGGTATTTGTTTTTCTCTTCCTGACTTACTTCACTCTGGATGACAGTCTCTAGGTCCATCTAGCTCACTACAAATAACTCAGTTTCATTTCTTTTTATGGCTAATATTCCATTGTATATATGTGCCACATCTTCTTTACCCATTCTTCTGTCGATGGACACTTAGGTTGCTTCCACGTCCTGGCTATTGTAGATAGAGCTGCAATGAACATTGTGGTACATGACACCTTTGAATTACGGTTTTCTTAGGGTATATGCCCAGTAGTGGGATTGCTGGGTCGTATGGTAATTCTATCTTTAGTTTTTAAGGAACTTCCATACTGTTCTCCATAGTGGCTGTACCAATTCACATTCCCACCAGCAGTGCAAGAGTGTTCCCTTTCCTCCACACCCTCTCCAGCATTTACTGTTTCTAGACTTTTTGATGATGGCCATTGCGACAGGTGTGAGGTGATACCTCACTGTAGTTTTGATTTGCATTTCTCTAATGATTAGTGATGTTGAGCATCCTTTCATGTGTTTTATTGGCAATCTGTATATCTTCTTTGGAGAAATGTCTGTTTAGGTCTTCTGCCCATTTTTGGATTGGGTTGTTTGTTTTTTTTTTGATACTGAGCTGCATGAGCTGCTTGTAAATTCTGGAGACTAACCCTTTGCCAGTTGCTTCATTTGCAAATATTTTCTCCCATTTTGAGGGTTGTCATTTTGTCTTGTTTATGGTTTCCTTTGCTGTGCAAAAGTTTTTAAGTTTAATTAGGTCCCATGTGTTTATTTTTGTTTTTATTTCCATTTCTCTAGGAGGTGGGTCCAAAAGGATCTTGCTGTGATTTATGTCATAGAGTGTTCTGCCTATGTTTTCCTCTAAGCGTTTTATAGTGTCTGGCCTTACACTGAGGTCTTTAATCCATTTTGAGTTTATTTTTGTGTATGGTGTTAGGGAGTGTTCTAATTTCATTCTTTTACATGTAGCTGTCAAGTTTTCCCAGCACCACTTATTGAAGAGGCTGTACTTTCTCCATTGTATGTTCTTGCCTCCTTTGTCGTAAATTAGGTGCCCATATGTGTGTGGGTTTATCTCTGGGCATTCTGTCCTGTATCATTGATCTATATATCTGTCTTTGTGCCAGTACCATACTGTCTTGATTACTGTAGCTTTGTAGTATAGCCTGAAGTCAGGGAGCCTGATTCTTCCAGCTCCATTTTTCTTTCGCAGGATTGCTTTGGCTATTCGTGGTTTTTTGTGTTTCCATATAAATTGTGAACTTTTTTGCTCTTGTTCTGTGAAAAATGCCATTGGTAGTTTGATAGGGATTGCATTGAATCTGTAGATTGCTTTGGGTAGTATAGTCATTTTCACAATGTTGATTCTTCCAATCCAAGAACATGGTATATCTCTCCATCTGTTTGTATCCTCTTTAATTTCTTTCATCAGTGTCTTATAGTTTTCTACATACAGGTCTTTTGTCTCCTTAGGTAGGTTTATTCCTAGGTATTTTATTCTTTCTGTTGCAGTGCTAAATGGGAGTGTTTCCTTAATTTCTCTTTCAGATTTTTCATCATTAGTGTATAGGAATGCAAGAGATTTCTGTGAGTTTTTTGTATCCTGCTACTTTACCAAATTCATTGATTAGCTCTAGTAGTTTTCTGGTAGCATCTTTAGGATTCTCTATGTATAATATTATGTCATCTGCAAACAGTGACAGCTTTATTTCTTCTTTTCCAATTTGGATTCGTTTTATTTCTTTTTCTTCTCTGATTGCTGTGGCTAAAACTTCCAAAACTATGTTGAATAATAGTGGTGAGAGTGGACAACCTTGTCTTTTTCTTGATCTTAGAGGAAATGGTTTCATTTTTTGCAAATACATATTTGAAATGAATAATTAAAGATAAAAATAGTTATCCAAAATTTTTCACTACCTATAGAATAGTATACAGAGCAGATAATATATACCAACTACATAAATTATCTCATTTAGTATTTACAACAACCCTACATGTAGGTACTATCATTATCTCCATTTTACAGATGGAGATAACTGAGGCTCAAAGAAACTGACTTATTTAAAGTCAGCTAACAGCTGGCACAAATATATGATATCGCTTATATGTGGAATATAAAAAAAATGATACAAACGAACTTATTTACAAAACAGAAATAGAGTCACTGATGTAGAAAACAAATATGGTTACAGATGTAGAAAACAAACTTATATAGAAAACAGACTTATGGGGAAAGGGCGGGGGAGGGATAAATTGGGAGATTGGGATTGACATACACACTACTATATATAAAATAGATAACTAATAAGAACCTACTGCATAGCACAGGGAACTCTACTCAATACTCTGTATGACCTACATGGCAAAAGAATCTAAAAAAGAGTGGATATATGTATATGTATAGCTGATTCACTTTGTTGTACACCTAAAACTAACACAACATTGTTATAGTTGATAACACTGTATCAACTATACTCCAATAAAAAATTTTTCAAAAAAGAAAGATGTTTTCAAATCCTTACTGAGTGTGAAGTCTTCAGATTAGCAATGACAATTTAGGTGTGTAATAATATGAAAATGACATGTAATTTGATAAACCAGGGGTCCCCAAACCCCAGGCTGCAGATGGTACCAGTCTGTGGTCTGTTAGGAACCAGGCTGCACAGCAGGAGGTGAGAGGCAAGCAAGCCAGTGAAGCTTCATCTGCCGCTCCCCATCGCTCGCATTACCGCCTGAACCATCCCCCACCCCATCCGTGGAAAAATTGTCTTCCACGAAACCGGTCCCTGGTGCCAAAAAGGTTGGGTACCCTTGTGATAAACCACGGAACTTCCTGGTCACTTGGCTAGAAAATCATCAACTTTGCGTATCACCCTGGATTTTCTTTATTGCTCTTTGAGAACTTGGATGGTAAAAGACCCTGAACTGAATCTGACAAGTCTCCAGCCAATAGGCTGAATCTGGTCTCAGGCTGGCTCTGTGATGCCTCATTTTACTTTGTGGAGCAAAATTACCACGGTACTGTAAGAATGCCAAGGAGAAATATGCTAAAACGCTGCAAGTTGGCCATGCTCTTCCATGAAGGTAGAGATCAATTCCATAAAAGGATATGTAAGTTTGTATATTTTTCACAGCAGGAGATTTGTATTTACTCCTCTGTTAAAATTAAGAGCAGAGTTCAAGAACAGCTATGCTTCTAAAACTGAGATCTGGATTATAGTACTTTATGACACATCCTGGGGCTATTGATTATTCTTTCATGTTTTGTTTAATTTAATATGTTGCATGTTCATTTTAATACAAATGTTCATTTAATACAAGAGCCACTTGTTTTTCTTTGCTTAGAAAGCTCTTC
>NW_006793370.1:812467-824723 GCF_000442215.2 Lipotes vexillifer
TTTCTGTGCTTAGAAAGCTCTTCCGAGATTTTCTCCTGCAAATTTGTCCCCCAAAAGATCCTTTTTTCTTTGATCTGAGATTATGATATCAGAAGGATGTTGGTTCATGAGAATTTAAGTTTCATATACTGGGTTGGTCAAAAAGTTCATTCAGGTTTTTCCATACCATCTTACAGAAAAACCCAAACAAATTTTTGGCCAATCCAATATTATGCCTTTATGTTATCTTTATGCCTAAATTACATGTTTTGACTGAGTTATGTGTTCAATTCAATGCAAAATATGTCTGTTAATTATTTTATGCAATGGATCTGCTGATAGCCCAAATGACTGTTAACCAATTATTTTCAGTACCATGTTGAAATGTGGCTAAACTTAATCTGATGGGGACAACAGGTGTTTGTGTTAATTTCATGTTTTAATTTCATGTTAAGACTAGATATTAAAAATAATCTCACATATCTTTGAAGTTCATTTAACACGTTAATCAGTTTTAAATTTTACTGAAACAAAACTTCCAAATATCCCTAATGTTAAAAGACATAGCAAGCAGATTTCACTCTAATACTTAATCCACAGTGTTAATGCAATCAGAGTTTTTCCTGAGGAGGATGATTATATTCCAAATATAATATTGCACTAAACCACAAAAGCAACCTACTAGTGACTCAATGGTTTCATGGAGGCTACACAGCTTAGAGAGGTAAAATTCAGCTACTATATATAACTGGTCACAACTCAAGATACATGGGTGGAGTTGTCTATTTTCCTTCTGAATTCTCCACTCACTACTATAATACAATGCCAATGATTCAATCTAGGGAATCCTGTAGAAATGGATGCTCAAGGTAGTTCAGACCTATGTGACTTACCTTGCATATGTATGAATAAGAAAAGAGATTTTTAGGCTCTGGTACTTGAAAGGAAGTGTTGCTTTGATAGAAAAGTATATATCTAGGTATCTATATATCTTTATCTACACACCTACACCTATATCTATCTATATGTATGTACATAAATGCTAACGCGTGTATTCACCCGTGAGTGTAGTTTGGTTTATTCTGTTTATATTTATCCAGGAGACAGAATATGTCCTTCTGATTTACTAAATTCACATTTCCAGTCCTATCTCCAATTCATTTCCTCTGAAATGTTTTATGTAAACATGCGCGTGCGTGCTCATGCATACACACACACACACACACACAAACACACACACACACACACACACACACAGAGGTTTTATTTCTTACCTGGTGGGGTCCAAGCTACATATATGGAATCAGACCCAATTACTGTGATGTTATATGGAGGCTGGATTTCTTCTGGTGTTAATATAGGTGTCTGTATAACGTACTCATTACTGGGACTGCTGCCACCTCCAGTAGTGGCTTCCAGCTTATAAATGTATCTGTATTTAAAAAAGAAAGAATTGTGATAAGGCAATGCACAAGATAATTGGACAGTGATTGCTGGCTTTTCTATCTATTGCTTGGTTCTAAATTTGTGACAAATTGCAAATTCTTTGTTCCCCATCCAGAGACTTTACCATAGACCTTATAGTTTTTCTAGCACAGGGAACATTCTCTCCAGGACATCACTATTTCGGACCCTTTCCCATTTTATTTTATTTTTTCTTATTTTTTTTAAATATGGGCATTTTAAATGTAAATTTATTATCATTATTTTAATTAATTAAGTTTTGCCTGCGTTGGGTCTTTGTTGCTGTGTGTGGGCTTTTCTCTAGTTGTGGTGAGCGGGGGCTACTCTTCATTGTGTGCAGGCTTCTCACTGCAGTGGCTTCTCTTGTTGCAGAGCATGGGCTCTAGGTGCACGGGGTTCAGTAGTTGTGGCACGCGGGCTCAGTAGTTGCAGCTCGAGGGCTCTAGAGCACAGGCTCAGTAGTTGTGGCACACGGGCTTCGTTGCTCTGTGGCATGTGGGATCTTCCCGGACCAGGGCTCGAACCCGTGTCCCCTGCATTGGCAGGTGCGCGACCAGGGAAGTCCCCCCCATTTTAATTCATTGCTTTTCTAAAAGATTTCAGGAAAGTCTTGGAGTGTGCTGGTGGATTGTGGAGGATTCAAATGAATCTTCTCCAGTTTTAAATGGGTCAGAGTTCAGGGAAATATGTTTAGAGAAAGATGTTTCTAAATTGATCTGCTACTGTCTACAATAAAACTAAATTGATCTCTACTCTCTGTAAGAAAACATCTGTTGATCTAAGATATATTTGATCTCTGCTGAGAAATGAATGCGACTGCACTGCAAATATGTGGAACTTTTCCCCCTCAAACCAGTCCTGTCTATATATAGTATAGCAAGTAGAGAAAACATTATCCCAGAAGTAAAGGTTGTTGATGCAAAACACACCTCTTTAAGTCTCTTTTCTTGCTAGTTTAGGGATGCATGATTTTGAAGATCATTTGATAATTCTTAAAATTTAATACTTTGTGTATTTCATATACTAAAAAATTCTCATGTCAAATTATGGAATTTCATGTCCTCTGAGGACTAGTGTAATGAGCTAGTGTGTGGATCTTCAACATCTGAAATGGATTAAGAGATTTCATCAGCTATGGAATGGCTAATATATGAGATTAATTAACCGATTAATTTAATATTGTTTCAGTTGGAGATGGCCTCTTTCTCAACCCTGAGAAATCTGTAATTCTCACTGTATGATTGGTAAAGTTTTCTTTTAGTTTACCTGCTGTTGGGCTCCAGGTTTTTATCAGTGAAGTTCTGCTCCTCACTGCCCCCCAGGAAAACCAAGCTTCCATTACGACTCAATTGATATTGAGAAATGAGGCCGTTGGGCTTTTCTGGCAGACTCCAATATAATTCCACTGTTGTAGAATTGACGATAATGTGTCGAGGTGTCACCCAAACTCCTGGCAAAAATAACACAATGAAGTTTTATTGCTAGGATACAGTAAGCACCGTATCAAAAGTCATACCATCACTCCACATGCTATGATATTTTTATCTGTTGATAAAAAAAATCTCATGGTGAGCAACAAAATTACATTTTATTTGTTTTGGAGGTAAAGTATATAATTGGGTATAAATATATAAATACTTTTCTAATGCTTTAATTATTATTATTTTTGAATTGCCTTTAGAAAATGAATGCCAGACAACTAGTGATGGAAACTTTCTCTATCTTGGCTGTTACTCTGAGTGTAATCAAGACCTAAGAAAATATCCAGGAATTTTCAAATTTGATGCCTATTTACTTGGAATCATAATCTAGTATTTGCCTGAATTATCAAATTCGATGAACAAACATACTTTGCCTGTGCCTCTCTGACACTACATGCTGTGCTTGTTTTTCCCTTTCTCTCTGGCTACTTCCGGTCTCATTTACTGGCTTCTCTTCCCTTCCTGGACCTCAAAATGATGTAGTGCTTCAGAGAACTAGGCTCTCTCCTCTACCCTTCCCTCCCTTCTCCTTTCCTCTCCTCTTGTTTGGCAACACTATCTTTGTAGTTGATCTCCATTTAGTCTCAGTTTTAAACATTATCTCTATGTTGAACACTGCCCGATGCATATCGCTCTACTAAAACTCTCTCCTGAGCTTCAGACACGTGAGTTCCACTCTCTACTTGTCTACCTCCATTTAGATGGCTAATAACATATCAAAAACCTAAAACATCTAAAACAGAACTCTTGGTTTTCTGGTCTACAATCTATTTGTCTCCAAATCTTATCCAACTATTCGTTTTCTTGGGCAAAACACAAAATTATCCCTGAGGCTCTTACTTTTCTCACCCCCTAAATATAATCTATCATCGAGTCTTGCAGATTCTACCCTGAATGTGCATAGTCCTTCTATTTTTACCTCTCCTGATCCAAACTACATTTCTCCCTCTCATGGACCCCTGTGATAGCCTCTAAACTAGTGTCTGTGTTTTAAATCTTGTCGTTCTCTGTATCACTTATAAAAGCATACATAGTATATATGTAACCTAGTATAATATTCATAAAATATACAGCCCTTTTGAAGTTATTCATATAGTATAATTCCAATTCCTTATGATAACCTGTATGGCCCTACATTTTTCTGGCTCTGGACTACCTGGCACCATTCTCTCCATCATTCATTAAGCTCCAGCCACACCAGACTCCTTTCCAGCCTCAGAATGTTTCAAGTTCTTTCTCATCTCTGAGCTTTTGCACTTCCATTCCCTCTGACTGGAATACTTTTGTTCATGACACCATGACAATTGTGCATTTTATTCTCAGATTTCAGTGACCTGTGTAAATATCACCTTATCAGGGAGGTCTTATTGACCACTATATCCTAACTATAACTTTAACCCTATCTAAAGTGATCCCAACCTTGTTCCTCTCTATCATATGCCCTTTTCTATTTTCCTCTCAATGCTCATAACATCATAACCGTCTTCTTTCTTCGATATCATCATTATTTTTTGTTTCTATGACTGTGTGGTCTATTTCTTTCTCCTGCTTTTAATACAAAGTTAGCTCCATGAGGGCAGGGGTCTACTCTGTATTAGTAGTCCATGTATCTTTATGGATAGCACAATACCTCATAAATATTGAATAATTTTGTTGTAAATTTATGTCTCGCAAATCACTATGTTAAGTATTCTATGGAATACAAATGCGACTAAGATATGACTCATTCTTATGAGGAGTTTATAGCCTCTGTATAAAAGATAAAACGTGTACACAAACAACTGTAATTCAAGGTCAAATATTTAAGTAGTCTTATCAATGTAAAAATGTATCGATGGAGAACCTAGCGATGAGAAAAATTTTCATGCTGTCATCTGGTCATGCTCTGAATAGACTCTGTAACTCTCTTCTTCAGCTTTTAAAAACTCATTTCAATATTAGGTTCTCAATAATCAATAGTTTTTGGTTGGTTGTGCCTCCTGTGTAAGTTACTCAGGAAAGGGTAAGATTTCAACACTTTTATAAGAAAAGGACATCCAAATGCTATTTACTTAGCAACATTCTGAACGAATCAAGATCGATTTAAAAATGGCTCAAACTTACTGATTTTCTAAAGAACAGCTCACTCCTGAGAAGAGAGTAGTTCATTTTGCTCTGAAAGCTCACCCTATGTTAGGTACTTGAACAAATCCACAGATCATAATATACATTTATGTTTGGGTCTCTCTGCCAACAGCTGCTGGATGACTCACGCAGCTAATTAGAGTTCTGATTTAAATGTGATATTAGTTTGTTGATTTAAAAGGTAAAGTATAAGGCTGGAGTTCATAATCCGCTTCCTGCAGTCCTGTCTTCCTCACCTTGAAGGATGTATTAAAAATCACCAAGGTGCGAGAAAGGCTACTGCTTAGTTTCTGCTTTGAATCAGTCAATGCAGTCTGTGGAAATGCAGGAGTTAATGAGATAAAATGAAGCCACATTTTGGTGTTGCTTTGTGTTTTAAATAAAAGTTGAGTTTTATATTTAGATAAGCTGGTGAAAGCTCTGTTCATGTTGGCAATAACCCTGTGTCTGTTGGTTTGATTTATAAGATGAAATTGGAAGGTGTAAAAAACTAATAAGCCCTGTGTTTTCACTTGCATAATGTTATGGAGACTCTCTTATCTTGGCAGCTGCAAGAAATCTTTGATAGGATAAGACCCGCCTTTGGTGAGAGGTCTTAGTAAGTCCCAGGTGGAGAATCTACCTCCCTCGCTGAGCCTGGGTCTCAGTGACATCAGAAAACCTATGCTACATAATGGAAGGGCAGAACTGAGGCTGTTCAAGGGAAGGAAATGGATGGTCATGAGGGGAATCATCTAGAAGTGGGGTGGGGAGCAGGTAAACTAGCTGAGAGGTGTAAGAGGGAAAGGTCAGAAGGACACCTTGGTTGGTCTCTTGACATAATAGCTACTAAATAAGGAACAGGTCCACTGGCTTTGTTTTAACTTTGTCTTGAGTGTCATGCAGTACTACCCATTTCTTATGTCTCTACAAATTCCAAGTCAAAAATCCCAACATTTTTTGTGGACTGGCTTTCCCTTGGAAGTTAATCAAAGGAACCAGTTTTGTATTTGGCTGATGTCAGGAGTGCACTGACTTGTGGACCATTTATTATTTGTTCATTTGTGGACTCAACATTCTACTCAATTTAGTCATTTTCTATGTTGGACACTGTGAATGTGGGGATAGAGATATATAGTCTTTATCCTCCAAGGAACCTATAGTATCGTGATGAATAAAAATGGGTAAATAACAATTTATAGTCCAGTTTGATAAGGGCTTTAAGAAAAGGAAGCTTAGTGTGCTATTAGAGCACTTAGCCATGGTACCTAAAAGAGGCTGGGAGTGAAATGGGGATGGATGGGAAGGGGATGGGGTCAGAGGAGATTTTCAGAATGGGAGACATCTGAGCCAAATTTTGAAAAAAATGGGAGTTAGCTGAGTGAGGATGTAGGGAAGGGTATCTAGAGGCTGAGGGAAACCCACACAAAGTCCTAGAGATAGGGAAAGCATGGTAGAAGTCAAGTATATTGGCATGACTGGTACATTAAATTGCATGTGGGAAAGACCAAAAGACTTGCCAGACTGGCAGAAGTTAAAACTTGAGGGGCCTAATTTGATTTACTAAGAAGATGTGGATTTCTTTCCTCCTGGAAAGAAATGGCATTTTTAATGGAGGTAATTAATGTGAGTTATGCCTATTTTGGCAAAACTGGAAAAAGACTTGGGTTGGTGATTTGAAAAAGAGGAGAAATGGCCAGAGGCAGGGAGACTAGTTAGGAGGCTCTGGAGAAGTTGTAGGTGTCTGAACTACGGCAATGACAGAAGGGATGGAAAGGAAGAACAACATTTTAAAAATCCTTAAGATTTAAAATTAATAAAACTATGAAGAATTGTCTACTGTAACTTAAGGAAAAGAGAAGCATTAAGAATGTCAGTTTGGGGGCTTAGATGATTAGATGGTGGTGTTTGAGAGAGGGAAAAGGGAAGAAAAGAAAGTTAGTGGGGAGAGCAATTTTAAACATTGAAATACTGAGGTTGAAATATTTGTAAAACACTTAAATATAAACATCTTGTAGACTGGTAGATAGACAGGGCTTAAATCTGTGAGTGTAGGTTTTGTGAAAGCTCTAGAATTTGGGAGCTCTCCACCTTCATTAGGGATTCCAGCTAGTACTGGAGAATTCCAAGGGAGAGCATCAACAGATAAAAGAAGGGCAGAGAAAGAGGAATCTGGAATGAAACTGAAAAAGACTGGTCTTCTTTTCCTTTTGCTTTTTCATATTATCAATGCTAGAGGAACGCATGCCTGCAATTTTGCATGCTTGAACTCTAAAAATGAATGAGAGCTTGAGGTATGGCAGCAATCCTGAAAAGAGGGCAATAATCCAGTTCAAGCTCCTCCCGCTATTTGACTATGGGAACGCCATTTTTCTAGTAGGTTAAAATCGGAGAGAATTAGGTCCAACTTTCCAGTGGGGTCATAATGTGCTTTTTTTTTTTTTTTTTTTCTTTTTTAGATTGAAAATGAAAGAAATGAGGAGCTCTCAGGGTAGCTAGGAACAAATGCTTCTTTTAATTCTCTCCATATCCACTTAGACACCCAAACGTTAGACCTTCAAACTATGGCTGATTCACTCAACTAGACCTTTTAAAATTAGTTATATTTGGGTTATTAATTTAAAAGGATATGTTTATTTCCACTTTAGCAAAACAACACAACTTAATGTTACTGCTGATTTGTTCCCTCACAACCTCCAAGTTAAGCACTCAGACTACATTTATTTCTCATACAAGTTATTCACAATTGGCACTTACACAGCCGGAAAGTGGATTCTAAATCCATGTCTGTTCTGCAGAGGAAAGCTCATTTAGTTTATTGTTCCTTTGCACAGTTATTTGTGTTAAAGTAAAGGTGCATAAAGTTAAAAACAGAAATCAAGTAAAACATTTCTCATCTTATACTCCCCAGCACTGTTGAAAGCTATAAGGTTTAAGTCATGAAATCTGAGCTCTTTCAAGAAACCTTCTTTTTTTGGACAAAGTGAGAATAGAGATGCATATTTTCTAAGAATTTAAATATATGGATTGGATGAGTAAACTGGAGAGACCCTGCTCTTTCATCTGGCTGAGTTTCAGCCAAAACTGGTTGATAGATCCTTTAGAAATGATCCATTATCATCAAAGTATCCATTTGACAGTTTACCTTTCCAAAAAATCTACTGCTGGTTTCTTCCTTTCAAAGGAACACTAAGCTTTTTGACATGAAACATTCTTTATATAGAAAACATCATTAGTGAATTCCTGGTGAGGAGCCATATGCCCCATATGTGGAATTTTCCATTTTATTCCCCATTTACTGGTAGGAAGTTCAGGTCTAATATTCTGAGGTACAACAACCCCTTCATTAGAAGAGTAATGGACAAGTAGTTCAGGACTGTCTGATGATCATTAACATTATATTTCTGTTCAGAAACTTATTTATGCCTCTGTTTCCCCACATGGAAAACAGGCAGATAGTAGAGATTAACAAAATAATTAGTTGATCACTAGCCCAAGCTTCTGCACACATTTTTCTCCTGCAAGTAAATGATACTACCCATCCCACTTCCTAACGCACAGACCGTTGTTATTATTTGGGTGTGTATGCTGCCAGAATCTTTCCTATGCGTTTACTTATTTATCTATAGAAATGAATATCGTTTTCTATGTGTTGTTTTATACATAAAGACACCATACATGAATGTAGTTCTATAACTTCTATTTTATATGTATGGATCATCTCATTCCTTTAAACTGATGCATGGAATTCCATAATGTGAATATACTTGAATTTAGTTAGCAATTCCCCCACTCAAAGACATTTCAATTGCTTCCAGTATTTTGCCATTAAACAAACGACAAAAAAGGCTTCAATAGACATCCTGGTGCATGCCTCCTTGTGCACTTGTGGAAGTGTTATTTTATGGCATAGATAATGAAATTGAAACTGCTGTGTCATGGGGAAACATTTTACGTTTAATAGACATCACCAATTTGATCTCCAAGGTGATGGTCCCACTTTACATTCCCTCAAGCTGTGTATTTCGCCTCCTACCATTCATTTGTCAAAATCCTTGTTCCTTGTGGTCCATCTCAGAAGGCATCTGCTCCCTAAAATCTTTCTTGATGCCCGTGATGGGTTATAATTTCTCCCTTCATAGATTAACCTGAGCATTCTGTTCATTTATTCTTTCTTAACATCACCTTTAAGATTCTCTCTCTTCATACAGATTTGGGTACTTGTCCTATCACTTCTATTTGACTGTAAGTTCTTGAGGGCAGTGAATATTTTAATCAGCTTCAATAGGGAGCATGGTGCTTGTTATATTTTAGCTGCTCTGGGAATATTTAATTCTTGATTTTTGGAGGAATTTCGTATCCAAGTAGATAATAGTGTTTTTCCATGTAAAACCACATCTAAAAGGTTTAAGGACTTGAAGGCAAACTGCCTTGGGAAGCTTATAGTTTAACTAAACTAGAGAAATAGGAACCTAAAATTTTATTTAATTTTGTACTTATAGACTTTATTCCTTCTTCCTTGTTTGTTATGAAAGAGTTTATAGAGTTCACATCAAAATACCATATGAAAACTTCTTTTCTCCAGTCATGGGTATTTTTTAATTACCTTGAGGGGCTGCCTGCAGAGTCTGACCTAGAAAAGGCTCACTTGAAGTGCATCCAGCAGATGTACAAGCTCTAAGTGTGAAGCTGTAGTTGGTGTATGGCTGGAGACCTAGAAAGAGCAAAAAGAAATCAAGTACCTCTTGAGAGGATTATTTATTATCAGGTAAGCACGAGCAGTCACATGCAGAGCTGTAGATATGATATCCAAAAATTTTAAGAGCAGAAAACACTCTCTAAGGGAGAGAGGAACTTCGTGAGCAGCTCAGTATTAATAGAAATTTCATTTCTCACTGGTAAAATAATAAATTCTCAGCCTTCGAAGAGATCTGAAAATTCATGTCATCCATCCATCCATCTTACCCTTGATTCCCCTGTACAAGGTGTCATTGAAGAGGCTCCCCTGGCTAGGGGATCAAAGTAGTCCATCTCCCAAACAGCCCACTCTATCTTTAGAGAGCTCTAGAGTTCTCTATTTGGTTTGAAAGTCCTTCCTTATATTGTGGTGAACTCTTTCTATCACTTCCACCCCCTAGGGACTTATAGAACAAATCTAATTTCTTTTCCACATGACAGTTCTTCAAATATTTGTAGACAGTTATCAAATCCCCCCTGACTTTTCTCTTCTCTAGGCTAACCACCCCAGTTTCTTCAATTGCTTCCTATATGAACAGGGGCAGAAAAAAAGTGAAAAGAAGGTTAGAGTCAACATTTTTTAGCCCCAAGCCATATTCAGCTCATATTAACACCAACCAACCCTTTTTTTTTTTAACTTTGCATTTCTTCACCATATGCTCCCATACTGTACCATCTTACACTTACTTCTGTAGGTTTTTTGGGGATATGTTGCTTTTGCCTTTACATGTAGATTAAATACACTTTGATGAAGGGATACTGCTTATTACTTCTTTTGTATTCAGATGTATGATGTATGATGTAGCACAATAATTGCTCAATAAATTCTCAGGGGAAAAAAGAATGGCAATCCATTTACAATAGAAGTTACGCATTGTCAGACTTCACTGCTCTGTGGCTAGTGACCCTGGACAAGTTACTTAGCTTCACTTTGCTCTCATTTACTGACCTGTAAAATGGGGAACGATTGCATCTAGCTTCTAAGGCTGTTAAGCAGATGGGATGGGTTACTTAGACAAGTACTTTATTTTAGCAGAAGCAACCTTAATACTCAGCAGCATTCAACAAGGATACATAGAGGCTAACATTTCTTGCCTTGATTCTTGGGAAAACTCAAACAATGCTTTACAAACATTTTCTTAAAAAAAGAATAGGACTTAATCTCTAATGTCAAATATTGGGCTAAGTTATAACACAGATCCAATAATTACTATGCTTATTTTTTCATGAATTTAGAACTACATTTTCACATATTTTGTTCTTTTGGTGAGGTGACTCTTCCTCCAGAGACATTTATAAAGTCACACTGTCACTTCATGCAGATCTGCTCAAATGCTGCATCTTAAAAGATTTTGACCACTCTATCTACACACCATAACAAGCACTTTTTATCCTCTCAAGTTACTTTCTTCTTTCATAGCCTTTAACATTATCTGATGTTTGATTATATGTCTGTTTATCTATTGTTTGTCTCCACCTCCATGATGTAAGCTCAAAAAGAGCAAGGACTTTGTTTTGGCAACAACCGTATCCTTTGAATGGTGACAGGCACAAAGTAGGTGCTTGTTAAGTGCATGAAAAAATTAATTAACTGGTTCATTTAGAATTGAAGCAGTAGTCTGGGTTCTCTGCTAAAGCCATAATGCTCTGTAGCTGGAGCAGCTCCAGGATTCAGCTTCAAAGCCCTTTGTGTTTCCTTATCAATTTAATGACAAGATGTGGATACTTATTTGATTATAATCTTCCATTAGGTTGCTATGGAGGATTTACATAATTTTGATATTTACCTGATTTAGGGATGAGGAATATGATGAAAGATCTAAGCCATATCCAAGCCTTGTGTGTTTGATAAAAGCTTATGGGAAAAGGCTAAAGATTATAGAATATAGAGCTCAAGAGACAATGGAAGGAAATACTCAAGAATGAAGTCAGAGACTGCAGTGGCTGCTTTAGTCTGACGATGTCCCTTTCTTTACTTCCATTAGTGAAAAAGGCGTCTTGACCCTTGTGATCCCATTTTATCTGAATAACTTACTTTCTCACTTAGAATGTAAGCCCTTTGAGAGTAAGGATGGTATCTCTGAGTGTTTCTTATTTAAATCATTTTTCCCAGCAGTGCCTATTTGATGTATTCAATGTCTGTTAAATACTGTTTAAGGAAGACCGAGGCATAAAAGTACCCAATAAGGATGGCAGGGCTATGATGCGATGATGTCCATGTATCCATCACAAGTGTGATTTGACCAGACAGGGCCTTCCTCATAATTCCATAGGGACTCCTGCCCACAGTATCTATTTCACTGAGTAGGAGATTCTTCTCTAGTTGCAGAATATTACTAAAATAATATAAAAAGTTAATATAATTTATGAACAATAAATATTTTCCAGATCTTTTTCCTGAATGTCAGACTTAAGTATGGCTAGCAAAAGGGAAGTGATACTTGATTTTTTTCTCCAGCATATTCTAACCAAAAAAAAAAAAAAAAAAAAAC
>NW_006793370.1:824776-835543 GCF_000442215.2 Lipotes vexillifer
AACCAAAAAAAAAAAAAAAAAAAGCCTCAATTCTGCGCTTCTCATTGTGTTCTTGTTGGTCTGGTTTCAGACTTTTGAAGGACATTTTAGGATGGGTCTTAGGAAAGGAAGAGAAAATGTCATTGCAGAGGTGTACTAAGATTGATTAGAAGATTGAGGGTATTTGCAGCGAGGACAGTAGCTAAAAAGAAAATTTACTGTACATAAAAGTAGAGGGACTTCCTTGGTGATCCGGTGGGTAAGACTCTGTGCTCCCAATGTAGGAGGCCTGGGTTTGATTCCTGGTCAAGGAACTAGATCCCATATGCATGCCGCAACTAAGAAACCCACACGCCACAACTAAAGATCCCGCACGCCACAACTAAAGATCCTGCATGCCGCAACGAAGATCCCATGTGCCGCAACTAAGACCTGGCGCAGCCAAAATAAATACATAAGTAAATAATAAATAAATGAATAAATAAATAAATACTTTTAAAAAACAAGTAGAAATTGTCTTTTTTTTTTTACAGAATTTTTCAGAGGGGGTTGAGTGCCATCCATTTTATAAATAGCCCAGAACACTAGAAGACAGATGTTTGAAAATGGTACAACAGTGGAGCAACTAGCCCTTGAGGGATTTTTGGTAGACCAAGGAAGGTGTACCAAGGAGTTTGTTACAGGTGTTTAAATTGGTGGGGTGGGTTGGTCTAGCAGAGGACGGGGCCATAGTTAGTGGAGGAATATGTATCCCTTGGAGCTATTGGAGTACTAGAATTAAGCGTGGTGGGTAGGATGTAGAACTGAATGTTGAGTAGAAAGCCTTGGTCAAGAAGTCAGAAGATTATCATACTAAGTGAAGTGAGTCAGACAGAGAAAGACAAGTATCATATGATATCACTTACATGGGGAATCTAAGAAAAGGGTACAACTGAACTTATTTACAAGACAGAAATAGACTCACAGACATAGACAACAACTTTATGGTTACCAAAGGGGAAAAGGGTGGGAGAGGGATAAATTAGGAGTTTGAGATGAATAGATACACACGACTGTATATAAAATAGATAAACAACAAGGTCCTACTGTATAGCATAGGGAACTATAGTCAATATGATCACAGAGATAAGAAAGGGTGAGGTCAGGATACAAATCTGGGCAGTTGGGCTGAGAAATGTGACCCAGAACAGTTGGGTCAGTCTTCTGAGGCTTATAAGGAAAATGACATAGGTAGCTCAAAGCCCAGTGACACTTCCAGTAATATAAAAAATCCATGTGGGACTAGGTATTTAAATATTTTCATTTGGAATATGACCACAATTCATGTACTGAGGCAGTACAGCATAGCTGTTAGGAGAACAGAGTCTGAGGTTAGACTCTTTGGGTCTAGTCCTTACCTATCTATTAACTACTACCATGGGCCAGTTCTCTGACCTTTAGGTGCCTCAGTTTCCATATCTGTAAACTGCAGGCATGGGAGTATAGACTGCTAAATTGGACTACAGCCTAACTTGAGGGAAGGCAATAGATGAATCCATTATTTTCTATATTCTCTTTCTTGGGTGTTGTGTTTTTCCTATCGTTAAGAGGGTTGGATTACTAGTAGGCTTGGTTCAAACAGTCGGTAAGGAAAGCATGGACTGCCAGGAAGCACAGATGATTTACATGAACTGGATGACCTTTCATATATATGACTCTGTAAAGCTCAATAAAATCAACACATTTCAACTGGAATTTGCCGTCATTTTAAGGAAGCCCCTATTGGTAGTCCTTAAAATGAGATACATATGACATATTAGCAACAGGCAGTGGAAAGGGCACAACAATTGAAAACTACTCATGAATTGATCAGGATGAGAAGAGGGAAATAAAGAGATGTCTCCAAGGAACTGTTCCGACTGTAACTTAATCCTAAAGTCAAAGTGTAGAAGGAAAAAAGAAAACATCATTCAACTGCTCAGCATTGAACTAAAAGAGTAAGAATAGTGGGGGTAGAACCGAGAAAGACAAAAGCATGGAGAAAAGCCAAGTATTTAACATTTCAGTGGAGTGGAGATTACTGTGGCTGCAAATTACCTGAACTTCCCTAAAGGGAATCGTGTTCTCTTATAAAGGAAAGAGGCATACTATAACCAAACTCGTTACAATTACACTTTCAAGTAACATTCCTTTCAAGACTAAATATGTGTTAAAAAGGCACCTCAAAAAGTCTGCCTATGGATCGTAAAAAAGATGATCTGGAAAACAAAATCCATACCTATGTAAGTTACATTGGATGTACTCTATAAAGAACAGCTGGTTTCTAATTTTTAATCTCCAGCTAGTCAGGAAAAGGCTTTCTTGTCCACTCCAATTTCAGATAGCTAGCACTGCCTCAAAGCATTCATCCAGTTATTCTAAGTATCATCTGTTATTTTCTGAAAGATTATCAAATAGTCCCAACGAATATGTAATTTCACAAGTCCCTCAGTCAACCTGGTTAATAATTAGGTCAAGTGCTGAGAGACCCGAGTTACTTCAAAAAGGTTTTGTTAGGTGGTTACCAAGTATTGTCCACCCTGTGGGCAGGTTACCTGTCCTGGCATCAGTTCACCCAAACTGGATGTTTGCCCCGGCCCACCTGAACCACACATCTAGCCTTGCTGCTGAAAAGAGCTGCCTTTTGCTCCCACCTGCCTGGGATCTCACTAAGTGATTCCCCCCAGGATCTCACTCCCCCCAGAGTGACCTCTGCTCATGGAGATTCCCAGGAATTTCCAGCATCTACCGGCAACCCTGTCTGTGATGACAGAGCTACACCAGGGTTCGATTTTAGATTAATCTCATTCCGTGTGAAAATCTGGATGTTCAAAACTGATACACCAAAACATCATGGAATCACTTTAGAGACATCTAAGGTGATTTAAATTATGATTTGTGTTACAAAATTTGATTGTAAAATACTTCAGGAGCTCACATGCTAGAGTCCCCTTTTCTTGATAGTATCATCCAGCACGACCTCAGCAGTTCCCCATCCTGCTTAGTCAAGCCAGTTTCTTGACTCTTTGAGAGGGGCCATCAGCACTGTCCATTTTTGTATCAAGGCTTTGACATAGGAGTTCAGTTGATGTCTCATATGAATCGGACGTCAAAACAAAGAGGCTCTTGCATTTGCAAATGCCAGTGAAATAACTTCACGGCTTTCAGTTCTGACTACTTGCTACAAGCTTATTTGCATTCTTAATTCTGTATTTGGTGTGAAATTCTAGACCAAAGATTTGGTTCCTCTTGCCAATATAATAGTGATCAGATTCATCCCAAGAATTACTTCCTGAACGAGTTACCTCTTTGGCAGACTCTCTTTCCAAATATATTAACATTAAGACTATTGTTAAGATAATCCAAGGAAAGACCTTTGCTTTTGTAACACTATTTTGATAAATATTTTTCTTCCCTGGAGTTTGGTGTCGTACTAGACTGAAGCCTCTTTTACCCTACATTTTCGAGCAGAATTTTCTGCTCTAGCAACAGAATGTGGCATCAGGTGGCAGCAACGTCTGTGCTTCAAGTGATCCACAACAAGGACATACATCTCAGAGGAAGGGAGTTGGCTAGAACTGTCTTGACTAAACAGAAGTAGTGATTGCCCAGGCAAAGTACCTTGAAATATCTGGGATTCCAGGGGAATTTTTTTTTCCTTTAAATATTGGTGTCCAGGCGGTTGTTGCTTATTATTCTTTGGCTATAATATTATATATGTAAGAATGGTAAAAGAAAGGGAGAAATAGTGGTTGATCTTGTGCTATTATTTTTGCAAGTATTTAGGCTCAAGGTTTTCCTCGGAATTTGAAAAATGAAAATAAAATGAATTCTCCCATCTACTTTCACAGGTCTGATGCTTGGCGGTCAGTGGTCAGGTGGTAGTAGGGGAAATGCAGCCTAGAGCATCACACGTGACAACAGAAGCTCCCAAAGCTGTTCTGAGGACACGAGGGCCATCCCAGTTTTCATCCTATCTGTTTCAGTTAAAGATACACACTACTATATATAAAATAAATAATCAACAAGGACCTACTATAGAGCACAGGGGACTCTACTCAGTATTCTGTAATAACCTATAAGGGAAATGAATCTGAAAAAGAATGCATATATGTGTATGTATAACTGAATCACTTTGCTGTACACCTGAAACTAACACAGCATTGTAAATCAACTATACTTTAATATAAAATAAAAATTAAATTAAAAAAAAGAATTATACTGCCAATAAATCCAGATTGCCAGAGACCAGGGCTGGCTTCATGGTCACACAAGCTATGCTCTAAGCTGAGTCACCCCAGCTCGCATGCTTAGAAGCGTCCTGTGCTTGAACCAATTCTTATCGTCTTGAAATTCTTAATAACTTTTGAACAAGGGGCCCCATGCTTTCATTTTGCACTGGTTCCCACAAATTGTCACCCATCCCGGCTGAGTTTTAGCTGTGTTTGACAATGTGATTTTTATATCCAACCAACATGGAATCTAGTCACTCAGATACTATTCAACGTTTATTCATTCAACAAAGATTTTCAAAAACTTAATATATGTTAGGTTCTGTGATAGATCACAGTACAGGTGACACAATGGCAAACAGGAAGCTGTTGCCTCTGTCCTTAAAGAGCTTTAACTCCTGGTTGAAGAACAGAGACAAAGAGAAAGGATATTCAATAAAGTATCATAAATACCATGAGAGCCAAGTGTCGCATACGATGGGAGCATATGGTAGAGTTATTTAAATGTAAAATCCTCATGTAAAAATGTCCACATTTGGGGATATTGATTTTCAAACTATGTCCTCTTTTTTTTCAAAAGTGGTATGTAGTATATCTGTTTTAGTGCAATAATAGTACATTTTCTGCTACAACTAGCCTTGTTAGGATTTATGCTGTTTTATCCCAGGAGGTGTTCATGAGCTTCTAACAGGATGGGAAAGGAAGGCAAATCATTCTCTCCTTGTTGACTTAATGCTGGTGACTCTTCCCCTTTAAGTGCAATGAAACGATAAGCAACTTTTTTTTTTGATAAGCAACTTTCAGTGAATTATATGGAAAACATTTCCCCCAGAGTTAAGAGACACATAAGCTCTTGTCATGTCTGCTGCTAAAGACGACATGATTAATTGATTTTGTTCTTGGTGGCCCCAATTATTTCATTAATCCTTTCCTCCCCTCCTCTGCCCCGATGGCTACATCAGGAGGCCCACGTTTCATACGTGGCAACCCAAGTAAAACAATGCCGTCACTGACATCCTGATTGCTCTGTGCAGGACCGTGGGCATGTTTAGTAATAAATGATATGAAAAGGTCTTTTATTGACAAGCTGCCACGCGCTGTTTGCATTAGCGAATATGAGAAGATGATGGCTGCTACCCCTTGGTCCCCATGGTATTGGGCTCCGTGAGATAGCAGAAAACGCTTCAGTTTACTTAGAGCATTGATAACACCTCTAAATAATTAACTGAGGACTTCCTGTCTTCAATTACTTAATGCTTTTTTTTTTTTTTTTAACATCTTGAGAGGATTATAAGCAATTTATGGATTTCACATGATGAGTGCATTTGCCACTATTCCCACAAAGCATTTACGGGATCATGTTTCTAAAGCTTTGAGGTAATTAAAAATAAGCATGGAGACAATGCGGCTGATGCTGTAACATCTTGGATTATAAGCAATTTATGGATTTCACATGATGAGTGCATTTGCCACTATTCCCACAAAGCATTTACGGGATCATGTTTCTAAAGCTTTGAGGTAATTAAAAATAAGCATGGAGACAATGCGGCTGATGCTGGGTGCCCACTCTCCCTTCTGTCATTTGTAAGGACCTAGATTCTCAGGCTCCTGGATGACTAGAGCTACGGCTTCATCAGTGTTCGACTGTAACTTAGGGAATGCCAAGGTTTTGGGAATGATGAGAAAAGCAAAACCTTTATCTCCAGAGGGTTCAGGCAGCTCTTGGATCAAATGTTTGAGATGGAATGTGCAATAAATTTGATTATTTTAGTTCATTCCACGAACTCAATAAAATAGTCATTCTCATCATAAAATACTTTCCTACTGAATTTGATCAGTCATCAGCTAACCACGGAACTGAATTTTCCCTGGCAGATGAAATGTGTGAACACTACACAGATCTTGGGTTTTAGATCCTCTAATGCCAGGCACCATTCCTGTCCCATAGGAACTGCATATTAGGATACTGTACTTGGTGAGGTTTTGTTGAATGAAGGTTTATTTCCTCATTTAACAAAGAAATCGCTCTTTAGGGCTACAGTGCTCAAGCAAGGTACTCTCTGAATCTGTTTAAAATGAATTCTAACAGATTATTTTTTCACTTTCTAATCCTACAAAAAATAAAATTAGGTAGAAAAACTTTAAAATGTTTATACTAATAAAAGAGGAATTCTGCCATTAAGTTATGCATATAAAATCCTCTGACATGAAAATATCCATTAAAAATGATAATAAAAGGAAGAGCTGGTAGAGCGAAGGTATTTAAAGAAGCTTTGCAATTATTTTATAATTAAGGAGGCTATCGATCCTGTTGGTTTGAACCTCTCAATTGAATTTGGTCCGTCGGCATGTAAATTCTGGTTTTCTGAAAAATGCAAACCAGTACATCTGGCGACAGTTCAAAGCCCTTGCTGGTTGAGTAGACGGATTCTGTAAGAAGAGAATTCTTTATCCTTGTATCCCAGTTTATTGTGAAACCTTTACTGCTACAAAGTCTTAATGGGCCTTAACTTGGCTTTCAAAACTCTGTAATTAACAATCCATGGCCATCCTCAGTCATTCTTTTGATTTCTCCCACTCCATTCTGTACGGAGTTGTGTTGGTGTATCTTTACGCAAGCTATTCCTTAACTTGTCAGTAGTACTGGGAGCTTCTTAAGAGCAACAATCTTATTTTGGAGCACTTAATATACTATCTAGAACACAGCAAGCAGGCTACATGTATTTTTTTTTTTTTGTAATGAAATGGTATTCTGATTTCCTTATAGATGGAGGCAGTGAATGCCTTGGGGACCCCGAGTAGGCCAGTTATCAGCTTCATCTTTCACATGTGGATATTAAAAACGTCCCTCACTTTATACGGAAGTGATGAGAATCACAGGAGTCAAAATGCAAATGGCTTGTTAAAATTATAAAGCACCGTATACATGTAAGTTTTTTTTATGGAAAATAACATCATTTCAATTGCTTGTGATGATTTTCATCTTCAGTGAACTAGGATCTAAGGAACAAATCTGATCATCTAAATGGATGAGGGCTTTCTCCATCCCCATTATCCTTGGCTTAGCTCGGGATCTTCAGATCACGATCGCAATGTGCTGGTCCGCAAATATTTATTAAGCACCCTCTGGAGGCTCATGACACTTTTGGAAAACAGTGGACATCTGTCCACGAGTGCTTGCTTGTGTGTCAGCGAACTGTGGAATTTCTTTTTCCACCTGTGTAGCAAGGCCTGTGCCTCCTCTAAGGAAAAATCAGGCATGCTTTTCCAGGCCTTTCTGCACTTCTATGTGAGTTTCGTTATCTCTGGTATCACTGCCCCCTGCAAAGTACGGGGTCTAATGGAAGGAAGGCATTCACGCAGGACGGCCTTGGGGAGAGGCTACTGGCAATAGGGATAAAGTGAAAGTCTGTAAACTCTTCTCTGTGTTCTCAGAATCTAAACTTACACCACTGTTTGGAATGATTCAGTAGATCTAAATAATGAGCTAAGTTACTAAATCTCTTGAAATATTCTTTTCTGTAAAATGGGGGTAATAATTCTCTCTGCCCCATAGGTTTGTGATGTGGATCAAATTAGATCGTAAATGTCAAGGGCTTAGGACAGTATTTGACACATATTAAATTCACTTATTCCTCATTTATTTAGCACTTACTGAAATGTCATGGATTGTTCTAGGTGCTAAAGATACAGTATTGAACAAGGTAGAGCCAGTCTCTGCGATTCTGGAGCTTACATTCCAGTGGAGGGGGACATAAAGAGACAAATAAAAAGCAAACACTATCAGGCAGTGAAAGGTCTGTGGTGAAAATAAAACAAGGTGATGTGATGGTGTATCAGGAAAGCTGATCTAGACTTGGTGAGTCAGATGTTTCCCTTCAGAAGTGACATTCAGACTAAAACATGTTAATTATTATTATAATCATCGCTAGTAATTATCTGACACTATACTGTTATACTGTACTATTATTATATTATTAAAGCTAATTGTAATACATAATGTTATAATAAGCAACAAAAATAATACAATTACTATTAATTAATGTTACTAATAATAACAACAAATTGTCACAACCAGTCAACTATCAACTATTCTGTGTATTAATTACCCACACAGTAGACAACTGTTAGCCTCTGGCTGATTTTTCTACTGCCTTCCAGTACATTCTTGGCTATCCTAGCACCATTATCTATGAGTATATCCTTGGGGAATGAAAATGCATCTTACCATTTGTCTGAAAAAAAAAAAAAAAAAAGAACTTGATAGTGATGCAAAAACCCTACACATAATAATGCATATCAAAGCCAACTATAAACTATTTCTGAAGTTATCTGCTGTTGTGGCTTATTGCTGCCAGTGTGGGCTCTTCTATTAGCATGGATAAGTGGGACCTGACCATATGTCAAGAGAACACGTCCTTCTGAAGTGACCTCATATATCAAACGCACACCCCTGGGAGGCTTTGCCCCCCTAACCACAATGACAGACTTTTCCGGTACATTTTCCTCTTTTTTTTTTTTTCACCTGTGACCGTATGCTGCCTCCTGTCAGTGGTGTCAGTGTAGATGAGACCTTTCCCAACCTGCCTGAGCTGGTACTCTTTAATGACGCCGTTTGGCTTAGGAGGGACATCCCAGCTCACATGCAGAGTCTCCGCGCTGGGGGCCATGATTCTCGGCGGAGGGATGCTTTGCGGAACTCCTTGGGTTGTAGCTGCAACGACCTGAAAACACAGGAATTAAACAGCAATTTCTTGGAATAGTACACTAGGTATTCTGATCAATGAGAATGTCACTTTTGTTTTAAAATGTTGTTGTCTGGCCTGGCATATCATTAGCAGGGCTTGGAGAAGCAGTCCCTCTTTTTTTAAATTCTTTCTCTCGCATCCTATTCAAACAATGAAATCTGACCTTGAATATATCCTATAAGTCTTCGACTACCATTTATCACCACAGGTTCAACAACAATTTTGATGGCAGACTGCAGCTCTCAGTTTAAACAAGTAAAAGCTGGCTGGCAGACTGTCTTACTAGAGAACTCTTGATAACTTCCATATGGCCCATCGGTGTCTTTGCATTTTAACAGCCTGATTTTGTACATTTTAAGCACCAGTAAATTTGGAGCAAAACCCACATCTGAACTTGCTTGCATATAATACACTTTGAACAGTATAAATGGGCAGCCTTTTCTGTACTCTTCCTATGATACCCAGGATGACTTTATAGTGTCTGCACCAATGTTCCAGAAAGAGAACCAAGTGAGAAGAAAAAAAGAATCAACCAGTGATTTACTCAATATTGTCAAAATATATTTTTGGGAGAAAATTGGCTGCCTTTGTTTTCTCACAGAATGAAGTCTGATTTCACTTTTTCACCAACTGTTTTGGCATCTGGTAGGCAGGAATTCCGCTATGCAGAAAGCACGGAATGGCTCTAGGACCGTTCGGACCCTAACTTTTGATTGGGCCAATCAGCTGCCTTCTGTTTAGTGGGTGGGGCACTCAGAGATGCTTCTGGGGTCTGTTGAATAAAAAGCAGCTCACATGAGCTGCGGCTGATGTGTGTGACTGAACCTTTTACTTGGATGCTTCTTGCACAGTGTGTGAAGATGCTGTGCTTCTCAAGTTTAAACCATATGAAAACTGGGTCTCCTCTGACTAGCCTGACATCTGTGAAATGGCTCTTTCCTTATTTTCCTCCTAACTTGTTTGATTGTTTCTTCCATTTTTCACTTAGTAGCATCCCCAAGGGGGCTGGTCATCTGTGGTCTTCGGTTTTTGCCTCTCTCTCTCTCTATTCTCCTTACATGACCACAGTCAAACTCCCTGCTTCAACTTCCTTCATAGATCTTTCCAGAAAATTTCAGCCACTTCTTAATCCAGCTTGTGACTAGATATTTTCACTTAAAGTGCCAAATAATATTTTCTTCCGCAATTCTGCTATCTGCTCCTCCTCTTGAATATATTTTTAAAAGCTTTAAAAATGTTAATCTTATTCTTTTAAACTTTTCCTCCTTTTTTTCTTTTAAATTGTATTTGATCTACAATCTTGTGTTAGTTTCAGGCATACAGCAATATGATTCAGTTATACATACATATATATATATATATATATATATATACTATTTTCCAGATTCTTTTACCTTAGAGATTATTATAAGATATTGAGCACTGTTCTCTGTGCTACACAGCAGGTCCTTGTTGTTTATCTATTTTACTATATAGTCGTGTGTATATGTTAATCCCAAACTCCTATTTTATCCCTCCTCCCCACTTTCCCCTTTGGTAACCATAAATTTGTTTTCTATGTCTGTGAGCCCATTTCTTTTTTGTAAATAAGTTCCTTTGTATTCTTTTTTTTAGATTCCACATAAAGTGATATCATATGATATTTGTCTTTCTCTGTCTGGCTTACTTCACTTAGTATGATAATCTCTAGGTCCATCTGTGTTGCTGCAAATGTCATTATTTAATTCTTTTTTATGGCCGAGTAATATTCCATTATATATATATATATATATATATATATATATATATAT
>NW_006793370.1:835587-836598 GCF_000442215.2 Lipotes vexillifer
ATATATATATATATATTCCTCTGTTGTTTTTTGATTTGCTTGCAGAATGCCACCATGACCAACAAACTGGTCAAGCCAGATATCCTGAAAGTACCCATAATACTTTCCTTTTATTCCCCTACATATAGATGACTACTGAGTCCTGTAGTTTTTGTGCCCTGGTATCTGTTGTATCGTTCAGATATTCTTCATCTGACCCCTGCTGCATGAATTCATATCTTCATTATTTCTTGTCAAGGCTGTTGCAGAAGCCTTGGAACTATTTTATTTTCTATGTCAGGCTCCTTTGTCCTTTTCTCTGTTCTTCAAGAGCAGGCAATTTTTGCTGAAATGATATTTAAACAGAATTTCTAAGCTTTTAAACTGAGAAATGGCTTGGGAACTATTATGGATTTATATTAGACCATCTAAAAAGAGTTGGTGGAAAAGTGGATTAAGGGGATAATACTGGTTCAAGTTTTTTCTTTTGATGAATGAAACACTGATATTTGAATAAATTTTTCTTGTGGTGATCTCTCCTTTCAGGAGGAAGTGTTGGTACTCATTTGAGACACCATACGGACGCCCTACTTTTTTGGCATTACAACCTGGACCTTCATATAGTCTTAACACTGGATAATTCTGTCCAGAGTTTAGACAAACTCCTCTTACCTTGCTGCTGGTGGCACAGCCAGCAACCGTGCAAGCTTTCAGCTGGTATGAATATTCCATAAAAGGTTGAATTCCTTTCGTATCAGAGAAGCTCAACGATGTTCCTCGAAAACGTTCAATTCCATCTCGGAGAATAATGTAGTAAATAATAGGACCTAAAAGAGGCAGAGAAAGGCCTGAATTTGAGTGTCAGACTCTTTTAACTGTTTTCAAACAAATCAGAGGGTTTAGAGTTCTGAAGAAATGGGATAATATGGCATTATTTAACCTTTTTTTTTTTTTTTTTTTTTTTTGCGGTACTTTTTTTTTTCCTTGCGTTATGCGGGCCTCTCACTGTTGTGGCCTCTCCCATTTGCAGAG
>NW_006793370.1:836618-868059 GCF_000442215.2 Lipotes vexillifer
TTTGCGGTACGCAGGCCTCTCACTGTTGTGGCCTCTCCTGTTGCGGAGCACAGGCTCCGGACGCACAGGCTCAGCGGCCATGGCTCACGGGCCCAGCCGCTCCGCGGCATGTGGGATCTTCCCGGACCGGGGCACGAACCCGTGTCCCCTGCATCGGCAGGCGGACTCTCAACCACTGCACCACCAGGGAAGCCTGCATTATTTAATTTTAAATTGCTATTATTTTGCTATGTTCAAGCAGTTCTTAATTACACTCACTCTTATGGAGGAGATGGATTCTTGACATAAATAATCAGTCAGTTGTTTCTTTCCCCTTACTATCAAACATTTACTTTCAAAACTATTCTGCCTTCCCATAATATGCTTTGCTTATTTGAAAGCAGCTCAGACATATGTTGGGATTCAAGGAAAATAATTTTTGGCTAAAAATTTGTGAGGGTTATTTCACAAAATGAATGATTGGTTGACACATACCTGGAGTTTCCTTTATCAGCAAATACTTTTTAGTGGTTAGATGCATGCCAACTAAACGTAGACTACACTAATTTCAATTTCCTTATGGATTTACGGGATTATGTTATTTGAATTTTAAAAATAGCTTAATACCATTTGATTGTATAGGCTTCTTCCAGTTGAGGACTATTACATCGTCAAGATGATCCATTTTGGTCCACCTGGGGGGGCTCACTCCCTCAGGCACATCTTCTTTTGTTGTGGCCCTAACAGCCTTGCTGAATCCTCGCCCATAGCTATTCCACGCAGAAATCCTATACTCGTATGTCATGTAGGGCTCCAGGTTCACATCTGGAAAGACAGAGAAACGGACAGCAGGGTTCTTTTAAATTTTTATTTTCTTACCATCTTATCGAAAATAAATATCAAAACCTTAAACATTTAAAAATAAATGCTCAATGCACTAATCCTATTGTATGTAAATAAAGCTCTAAGATCTTTACTTTCTGAGTCATAAAAAATATTACAAGTGCTTATTAGATGCAGAGATATGAAACTGCACAGAACAGAATTCACCTATTTGAATAGAGAAATATGGATACATTAAAGAAATGATTGAAAAGTAAAAGCGCTAGACTAATGTACATTATGTGTTAATGCTTCCCAAGTTCGTGATCCCTTTACTTCTGTATGAGGCAGGTTTGGCAAGATTCTTTTATAGTTTTATTATTATAAATTTTACCAATTATTACATTGTGAATATTACTTAAATTATTACATGAATTATAATGTAGTTGTTATGAGATACAGGACTTGTAACTTAGCTTATCATAGTGCAATTTTAATGAATAAAAATGAATTCACACTCTACTATATGTACCATGTACAGTGTACTATATATACTTCCTTCATCTTCTATCAAACCAGAACTGAAACCAAACCCAAAAACAACCAATCTAATTAAAACAACAAAACCAACCTGCTGAGATTTTTGGCCTGGCAAAACTTTTATTAGATAATCATCCACGTGATTCAACTGTGTCCCAAACATCTTAGTTCAGTTTTGAGCTTTAATAACTTTGGAAGTACAAATGCTACAAATTTACCAAAACATTTCTTGAAAGTTTAATAATTTAAATCTGCTTTCCACTTATTTAATTCTGTGAATTTCGAAGATCTACGTATGTATTTTTGTGTGGCAGTTTCTGGATGATAATCAGACAGGGGGATCAGAAGAGGTCCTCCTTGACTGCCTGGCCACCTGCTCTATCTCCATTGGATGAAGCATTAATTCTCCTTCCATCCACTTGGGTTATTTGACCACATTCTCCTTACATGCATCTCCTTACAATAAAGCCTGCCCTGCCTCTTTTATAGAGTTAGTATGAAAATAAAATGCAATAAGTTATGCTGCAGAACTTCATAAAATGTAAGTTGCTATACAAATGTATTTCTGTCTTCATTTTTTCCAGTAAGAGGGTATTTGCTGCTTTGTACCTGTGATGACCACCAGTGGGTCCCCAGATCCCCCTTCTGTCCTGGTCAGAGACCTCTTGGCCAGAGTCTACATTTCCCAGTTTTCTTTGCAGTCTGGTGTAGTCACACGACTGATCTCAACAACGGAAGGAGTGTGGAAGTGACGTGGGTAATTTGTGCATCACTTTCTGAAGAGGAAATCACTTGCCTTCTGTTAGCACTCTTACCCCTTCTGATGGGCTGGAACTAAGGGTGTTGGGACAACTCAGGCTGTACCACTTGGAAGCATGATGAGGAATCCAGATCCTGAATGACCTTGTGGGACTGAGCTGCCCAGACCGTCCGTCCACTCACCCACAGATGGTAACTATATTTTTGAACCTCTTGCTATAGCAGATTAAACTATTCACTGCGAATAACTGTTATTGTGTGGCCTTCACGCCCTTGTTGCCATTTCTAATTTCAGCTGTGGCAACTGTCCACATTTTATTCCTGTTCTTTCCTCCACCGTATTTCATACTTCTCCTTTTTGACTCTCTCAAGTCTTAGCCTTACTTCTATATTTTCCTGTGAGGCCTGGTCTTTCAAAGATGTTCCCAGCCCATAAAAGCATTCTTTTTGCTTTACACGTAAGGAATCACTTGTTGAAATTTTACCTTTCCTCAATCATCTCTCTTATTTCTCCGAGCTCTTTTTTTTCTTTGCCAGAATTTCCAACTATTCTTCTTTTATTTTTAACGGGTTATCTCAAAATCATTCTACATGTTACATGGGGCTAATATTCTGATAAATGAGGGTGTTGAGTTTTGGGGTGGTATGTTTGCTCAATATTTACTTGTTTTTGTTTTTTGCGGTACGCGGGCCTCTCACTGTCGTGGCCTCTCCCGTTGCGGAGCACAGGCTCCGGACGCGCAGGCTCTGCGGCCATGGCTCACGGGCCCAGCCGCTCCGCGGCATGTGGGACCTTCCCGGAACCGGGCACGAACCCGTGTCCCCTGCATCGGCAGGCGGACTCTCAACCGCTGCGCCACCAGGGAAGCCCCCAAGTAGTTTTTAAATGAGGGTTCATGACTTAAATCTATAACTGGGAGTGGGAAGAGATTAGTGGTCCAACTGTTTTCTATCCGGAGGCTTTTCCTACCTAAAGGCATTCCAATAAATATTTTTTTGTTTGCTTACAGTGTGCTAAATCTAAAAATAAGGTAAAATTAAAAAGGGATGTTCTATTCACGTGGACACTTCAATCTGGTAGGAGAGACAAGTGTCCAGATGCCTATGACACATACATGGTAGAAGTGATGAATGGCATGGCCGTGTGTCACAGGAGCACAGAGGAGAGAGGGGGCTGGACTTGGGAAGCCTAAACTGAGAACAAGAATTCTGACCTTGGCCTTGAGTGTGATGGTTAAGAAGAACATTTCAGGTGGAAGGAACTGCCTGAGGGAGGTTTGGAGCCCTCCGAAAGGAGCCCTATACCATGTGGAGTCCACTACATCCGCAGCTCCTAAAGTGACATGATTTGAACCTGACTATTACCACAAGTTACTTTTACAGATCTGACCTTCAGTTTCCTCATCTGTGAAATGATCATACTTACCTGATTGCTTTATGGGTAAATTAAGATAAGGTTTAAAAATGTTTAGCACAAAGGGGGAGTGGCAGAGGGAGGGACGGGGAGTTTGGCGTTAGCAGATTGAAACCATTATATATAGTATGGATAAACAACAAGGTCCTACTGCGTAGCACAGGGAACTATATCCAGTCGCCTGTGATAAACCATAATGGAAAAGAATATTAAAAAATGAATGTATAGATGTATAATTGAATCACTTTTCCGTAAGCAGAAATTAACACAACATTGTAAATCAACTGTACTTAAAATAAAAAAAACTGTCTAGCACAGCACTGGAACTAATACTCAGTAAACTTTATCTCTATTCCTTCCTTCCTGTCCTAATCTACTCCCTCTCATCCCAGTATCCTGCTTTACTGTTTTCCTTCTCAAGGTTTGCCATTATCACCCACCATTGGCTGGGTAAGGCAGAGTGATGAGTCATGATGGAATACAGTGGTTTTATTGTTTATTTGACCTCAGCTGGCTTGAATTATGTCACTTAAATGTATTCCATTTGACTCTAAACAATAGGTGTGTGTACACACACAGTTACACACGCACGTCTAATTTTTCAAAAAAACAGAAACTTAAGCAGGGACTTAAGTAAACGGATGAATAATAAAAATGTAATAGATGGCAGAACTGTTTTGGAGATGATCCTAAAATTTACAGCGTCTTTCACCTGACTCAGCCAAGCCTAAGAATCACTGTTTTGGACTAATGCAGTAGGGGCTAAGATGGGGCTTGGAAATGACTATTTTCAATAACCATGAAGGTTCTTGTTCCCAAGATGATGGCCATCTTGGGGAAACACCAGGCTGCAGGAGAGCACAGTCTCTGGCCCCAGACCCAAGATCAGGAAAGTGATACTGACATCACTGCACAGTCTATCTCCTCCTTGGAATGATGCTGCCAGGTCTTAGTGACCAGACAGGTTTCTACCTCTTTTCTGCTTGGAAGAATAACAACATTCATTCATGGCACTTATTGAAAGCCTGCATTCCAACTTTTGAGACAGAAAATTGGGCTCATTGCAAATTAACTGGATATACCATTAAAGGTCACATAACTAATTTATTTCTCTGTTCTTCATTCTATACAGGCTCACTTTAAAATAGAGTACATCCTTGTTTAAAGTTCGACTCTGAAAAACTTTAAACTACTAACTTTGACCAGATCCAGATTGTGCCTTTAACTACCTGGTAACTCTCTGGCTCATAAGTATGATGGAATTAATTGATATGAGGTGAAGGAGGGAGTTGAGGTCAGAGTGAAATAAATCTGCGTTTTCAGCAGCTTTTCACTCCCCCTTCTAAGCCATGGGCAGGTGGCTCCCTTTCTGTTACCTGTGAAGGAAAGTGTGTTTACACTTCCCATATGAACAGGCTCTTCAGCAGATGAGCACATTTCTTCGACTGATTCCTTTCCGATGGAATTGTGAGACCCTCTTATCACAGTACAAACGTGACTGGTAAAGTTGAAGTCACACCTGCCGCAGTGTGCTGTGGCTTCCATAGACGCGGGGCAGACGGTCCTGCAGACCTTGGTTTCCTAAGTCAAGCGGTAGAGGTGGGGCGGGGGGAAGGGAATTGAAAACGTTCATTTAGACACGTGTGGCATAGGTTTTTACAACTCTCAAATGAAATTTTCCTGTGCTTAGTTCATGAATGAACACTTCAAAATTCATAAAAAGAAATGAGGGCAGTGTGTATACTAGAAAGAGCAGTTACTTTGAAATGACACAGATCTGGATTCAAAATCCAGTTTTGCAGCTTATTGGTGTTGTGACCTTGAAGGAGTCTCTTATCCTCTCAAAGCCTCAGCTTCTTCCGTGAAAGAATGGAAATTCAATTTACTACGCGGGTTTGTTTGAATGACTCAAATGAGATAGCGTAAATGCCTTACACTTAGTAGATACCCTATAAATAATAACAAGAGTCGTTACTTTATTATTGTTACTTTGACACTTTCCTAATGGAGTTTTAGACAAAATAAAGAATGTGAAATTTGAGAATCTGCACTTCTTGTGCTCTTGGGAAATTTGGACTAATAAGAAGTATATTCTGCATCCAAGTTTTAGAAAAATTTAAATATTTCATGAGCTGTCATTATAATCAATATTATTTATATTTATAAACTTTTTCTCTGGTGAATCTCTGGACATTTTATAGCTATTGATAATTATTTATATTTATAAACTTTTTCTCTGGTGAATCTCTGGACATTTTACAGCTATTGATAATTATTTATATTTATAAACCTTTTCTCTGGTGAATCTCTGGACATTTTATAGCTATTGACAATTATTTATTTTTATAAACTTTTTCTCTGGTGAATCTCTGGACATTTTACAGCTATTGATAAGTGCTAGCAGGCTCTAATATCAGAAAATGAAATGCTCCATCATCCCAAATTACAGGAGATATAAATAAGGCAATATTCTTATAAGGCAAAGCTCGACTTCTTCCTCCCTTTATATAGGTAGCATAACTTATTTAAAATCATTTTTGTTATTTAAAAGTGATCTACATTCAATCTGTCTCTTTACCTAAAATAAGTTAAATTATTTTCCCAACGATCATCAAAGTAAAGCTGCTTCAGAAAAATATAGTTGGATTTCCATGTAAGTATGGTGAATCGAACATGTGCATTTATCGTCATTTCCTCCTAAAGCCCAACCAAATGAAAATAAAGGAATATGGAAAGTCTAAGGAAACAGGAAGGGAAGTTAACACACATTTTCGGAAGCTGGGAAGTGGATGGATGTGGCAGAGACAAGGCTATGTGCCCAGGAGTGTCCATTTTTGCCTTTTCTCCCCTGGAACGCTAGATTTTCAAGTCTGGCTACAATAAGAAGAGCCATGTGACTGGAAATGTCTGTGTGACTGTGTACAGGAGAGATGCATTCTGCATCCAGGGAAGACGCATACATGTGCAATCATCCACTCCCTCCCTTTTTCCACTGTGAAGCCCCAAAAGATGGAAGCGACTTGGGTTCCTGAGATGTTGCATGGAGGAGATGTGCCAGTCTCACACTGGACTGTCACAAGAAAGGTTTAAAAAAATTCATTCTGTCGACCCATTCCATACGTGAGTATGTCTGTTTTTACCTCAGCATAGTCCAGTGTATTTTAGCAAAAACACAAATTAGTACTTTGAAGTTGGATGTTGTCTTAACAACAATAACAAAACCCTAAACTATGTGGCATTGGCTTAGGGGTAAGCAGGCCGTGGCAAAGAAATACGTACTGGGCATTGGGAAGCTGAGGAGGTCTGCTGTGCTACAGCTAAATATTCTGCAAACTCTGCCCTGTGATAACTGTCAAAGCAAGCCAAGTGTTCCTGAGCTCACCACTTCGGGGAAGACATCATAGCTTAGAACATGAGCGGTATGTGTGCTGTTAGAGCTGCACTTGGCCAAGGATTAGAAAAATGAGAAAAATGTAGAAAATAATTGGTGAAACTAAAAAAAAAAAATAGACGGGGTCCACTGGAAGATATAAGCCAGGAACCAGAGTGGAAAAACTAAACGCAATTCTGCACATATTGCATAGTGAGAACCCTAGCCCTCTTTGCTACTGGATACTCCATATGGCAGCCAGGCATGTATGCCATCCCGATGTAGGATGGAGTATTAAGGATACTTCTCTGAGTATTAAAAGAGTATCAATCTTAAACCATAATGGAAAAGAGTATGTAAAAGAATATATATATATATATATATATATAAAACTAGATCACTTTGCTGTACAGCAGATATTAATGCAACATTGTAAATCAACCATACTTCAATAAAATAAATTTAAAAAACTAAAATTTTACAGGCAAAAAATAGTACCAAACAAATGAGACAATTCAAAGAATAAAGCAAACAATTAAAAAAAGCAACAAGGGAATGAATACTTCCAGAATGATTAAGAAAAGACGTTCCATGAATGAAACAAGAGTAGGATGATATTAGTAATAATCAGCAAACAAGAAAGAGCACTTAAAAACTACAAAATAATATGATAGCTAAAAAAACCCCCACAAAAAATCAATAGAAAGGTGGAAAGATATAGTTAAGGCAATATCTCATCACTTTGAAAAAGATGAGGAGTTAATCAATAGGCAAGAAACAAGAAGAAAAAATTAAAACATCAGTTTAGGAAGTCCAACACCAAAGTGATCAGTGAAAACAGACAAAAGAAGGGGCAAATTATCAAAGACATAATAAAATAACAGTCCCTGTAATTGAAGGCCATAGTCCCTACCCCGAAAAAGTCCACAAAAAGTATATCATTGTGAATATGAATAATATTGATGATAATAACATCTACACAGAGGCACATTGCCATGAAATTTTAGAAAAGCAGAATAAAGAGAATGTCTTAAAAACTGTCATAGGAAAAACAACATGGTTACCTACAAAGAAACAGGAATCAGAATAGCAATGAAAATTTAAAAATGCAGAAATGCCTTCAAATTCCTGTGTAGAAATATTTTTTGACCTTGAATTGTATACCTAGCTAAGCTATCAATCCAATGGGAAAGAGAATTACAATAATTTCAGACATCAAGCTCTCAAAACACTTACCTTTCATGCACCTATATCAAGGGAGATAATTTTTCAAACGAAGGTGGCAAAAGGGGACAACTGGGGTTCAAACACAGAAAGACCAACACAGAGGAGGAGTGAAAGGAATTCCCAAACTGACAGCTTAGGGCTGGGACAGCTGTGCAGAAATCCCACAGTGATCCAGTCCAGATTGGAGCAGGAATTGGAAGACTCCAGGAAAGAGGTCTTCAGGAAACAAAATGGAATCTATGGATTGAACTTTACCTATAACACACTGCTTGATTCAGCATTCAGAAAATCTCCTAATCATTTAAGTATGAATTTTCAATACAACTCTTAATTGGCCTTCATAGAGCCAATTGAAGCCAACGTAAAAGATCATGGTTATATCCTGAACATCCTCCTTAAATAATGGAAGCTGTCTCTTCTTGACCAAAATGAGATGCCTGGGAATCAAATGTGAGGTGGGCAATAACGAAACACATAGTTGTGAGTGACGGTGTCATTTCTGAAACTAACAGGTTTTCTAACTTCATTCTTCAAATATGAGTGCCCCTTTAAGGAGAGTTTTTTATATAGATGCTTCCTAACTCGTTATTTTAAAGGCACGTTCTTGCAACGTCACCAGCTCTTTAAGACCAAAAAATCCTAAGTATTTAAGAAAAATATCCTAGTCTAAACTTCTGAAAACACTGGCCTGGAATAAATTTTGGAACATAAGTGTCGGATAGATTTCTTTCGTAGAACTGACTGAAGTTGTGTTCAAATCAGATCGACTCTTAAAAAATTTTGTAGACAAAACCCTACTATTTTTGTTGGGTGTTTTGTATGGTTATTCACTTCATGAAGTACCTACTCTCTTCAACAATTTTATGTGTTATCTGTTTTTCCTTTCTTTTTTAATTTTAATTTTATTGGAGTATGGTTGATTTACAATGTTGTGTTAGTTTCAGGTATACAGCAAAGTGATTCAGTTATGCATATCTTAATATTCATTGCCACAAAGTGCTTGCTGGGGCCTTAAAAATCTCAAGACTTATGGTCCATTCGACAGACCATGATGTCCACACAATGATTGTGTAGCTGACTCACTCAGCAAGAGCTCTTCTATTGTCTGTGACCAAAGCACCGATTTTTAGCCATCTCTTAGTGACAAATTACTACCAAACATAGTAGGGTGTTTGTTTTTGAAATGCCCATAATCCTTTCCTTAAACTGGTAGGTTTCTAGAGTGCCGGGTCAAGTATAATGCTAACAAACACGGCATGGCTGCATGTGGAGCATCTCAACGTGCAAACATAAATGATGCACCCACAGGCCTATTCATTTTTGTGGTTGGCTGGCTTTTGCTGATCTTGCACTGTCTTAAGGAATATGATAGAAACACAGTGAAGTGAATCTGCTGTATGTAAGTTCTCTATGAAAGGAAAGTGATGGCCTATGGTTGGGGGGCTAGAGAAAAGAAGCTGAATTTCCCTTCATCTCCCTCCACAGCAACATGCCGGCTCAGACTTTCTGTCTGTACTAACCTGAAGTGCTGGTAAAGCTTCCTGAGAACAGCTAATCATTATTAATTCCTTTAGAATTCATTGCAATAACATCAATCATAGCGAACTCATTTGGTATTAATATGCATGTAATGTGAAAATGAATAATGCACACAGGAGTTTTTATATTCCTATTTTAGAAAAATAGTTATGAACAATGTATTTCTCTTTCCATTGTCAAATCAGCCCGAGAGGTTTTCTATCAATTACCTTCATCATCATTCCAGTTGAAATCTTGTCAGAGCAAACATATTTCAAAGGATTATATCCAACTCCATTACAGCATTTCTGGCTCTTTGGAATAAGTTCAGTCTCACAGCATTTTACTGGCACTGGGTCATTCTTTTTAACATGTGCTTTAGACTCTCCACTGGAAGCAGAGCAGCATGTGGTATCTGACATATTCATATAATCCTGCCCACAGCAGAACATCCCTGCAACAATAAAATGTTATATATGAATATGAAATAAAACAAGAAAAGAAAACTGAGGCTGCTATAAAGTTTGGTATAAAAATGTCAGACTCAGGCAGTTCCTGAAACGGTACGAGAGCTCAGGTAGCATTTCCCTACCAAGGTGATTTAAATGTACAGTGAGGGGTCCTTCTGACCAAGAGCACCAGACACTAATTAGGTAAAGAACACACAAGAGGAAGTGTTCTAAAATCATTCAGCAGGGGGCCAAATTTCTCCTAAGCGCCATAAAAAATGATCTGATTTCTGTCATGAGAACTGCCTGCCCATTTTGTGATGATAACGTCTTGTTGCAGAAGAAGGGGTAGTTAAACCACAGGAACTGAGAAGAAATCTTTAGAAATTCTCAAGGGAGAAGAGGTCACCCAAGCACTCTGGGATAAGAGGCTAGACGGCAGAGAGGCAGCGCCATCCTAGAACTGGAGACTTTGCCGTGAGCATCTTGTACGTTTCTGCCTGCCTTTGTCTAAGATATAGATATTTGATTCTTGTGAATCCAGCAGCAACTGTAACCATTCTTTGGTCATGAGACAGATTTGCATTCAAAACCAGTTGAGTGCACTCACTGATCAGGTGAACAATTTGGCCACCATTCTTCAAGCTGCACTAGACCCATCACTGGACATAGGTAAGAGGTTGGGGTGGTGGCCGAAAGACCTTGCAGGGAAGATCATTGATCTCCACTTCTCGCTGAAAGGCAGGTGTGCCTGAGATACCAAACAGCCTCCTTTCTCCCATCCAATTCAGTGTAACTGCTTGTGTTCACATCATTTAGATCTTGCCATAGAAGAGACACAGCAGAAATATAGACATAAAAGGCTGAATAAATAACAAGGTACTAGAGTCAGATTAAGCTAGAAATTAAGATGCCTATACCCCATGTCACAGGGCTATCATAGTAGAATTTATATCCAGTTATATAGCAGCGCAATGTGATGAATGATTTATTTTAATTAGAATTTTGTCTATTTACTATTAGTCCTGACTGATAACATAAAGAACCTCAACTTCAAAGGGCCCTGGGGTCCCAAATTGCTCAATCTGGTCCTGTACAAACACCTACATTATGAAAGACACTCCTAATAATAGACCAATGAGTTTTAAGTGCTTTCCAGTTTATAAAAAAGTCCTTGAAAGTAGATACTGACTTGGCACATGCCTTAAGAAAGATGTTTATCCACACATGACTCCAAAGAACACTCTCACTGATCTTTCCACTTTATTGTATTTTGTTGTTGTTGTTGGTTTTTTTGTTGTTGTTGTGGCCTCCCCCGTTGCGGAGCACAGGCTCCGGACGCGCAGGCTCAGCGGCCATGGCTCACGGGCCCAGCCGCTCCGCGGCATGTGGGATCTTCCCGGACTGGGGCATGAACCCGCGTCCCCTGCATCGGCAGGCGGACTCTCAACCACTGCGCCACCAGGGAAGCCCAATCTTTCCACTTTAAAAACGTATCTCTCAATATTAAAATTTTTTTATTTATGATTAATGATATACATTGATCATAACAGCATTTTGACATCATGTTTAAAGGTGATAACTGTTCAAAGCAATTGGTTTAAAAGTAAACAGTTTTCTTTGGTGCTTTATTAATAATTTTAGTTGTATTAACATTGCCAGGGGAAGTTCTTTCAAATAGCTACACGCAGCAGGGCTATCACTGTAGTCTGAGTCTTGATTATGATGGGTAAAATTCACACACTCTCTCTCTCTCCCTCTCACACACACACACAAAAGAAAAATCCACAGCTTCAAGTTTTATACTGTTGGGGCATTTTTTTTTCTGCTGCTTTCTGATCACACATTTAAATACAACCTTGGATTCTTTGCTGTCTTTTTTTGTTTGTTTGTTTTTCTCCAGCAGTTTTCTTAAAATAATTCATGTTTCTATTTTAAAGAGCAATCAAAGTCTGAAAACTGGCCCTTTAGGGAGCAGAATACATTCTCCACCTCTACTCCCAAATTACTTTATGGTTTCACCGTGCTTTAAGTATAAAATCGAAATGCAGACACTGACCTAATTCCAAACTCCTAATCAGTCATCTGATCGCTGTGAGGGACTTTTGACAGGTCAACTAAAATTTTGATAATGAACTGTTTTTACACTAGAAAAAAAGGATGCTTTCTTTCACAAAGAGCTTCATCTTTGTTTGACTGAGTTAAAATTTAAAGCCAAGATTTCGCTCACATAACAAGAAGTGACTCCCTTTCTAGTTTCTTTGGTAAACCAGTGCTTCTTTAATTATTATCAACCTTGTTCCAGCGTGATAAATTGCTAATTACTTAATACCCTAATCAGCGTTCATTCTTTGCACAGATAAACTGTGACAGTGCCATTAATTTAAATAGTAATTTCACTTAACAGCCAGAACGGCACACCAGATTTTTATGCAGCATTTTCTGAAGACTGCATCCATCACTGCAATATTCTGACATAAAGATGTCTGACGTGCACTAACTCACTTAGGGAGAGCAGATGTTGCTGAGCAGAGCTTGGTAGTAATTCCCATAGTGCATCACTTCAGCATGAATGAGCTGCAAATTCAGAGACAGACAATCTTCTGAAACTGCACTGCAATAACTTTTGACCCTACCTAATTTATCACATGGAGCACTTGACTTTTGACCTGTGACACACAGAAATCACAGCTTCAAATATGCCCAAAGAAAAACAAAACAGGTCATGTATTATTGATGGATTGATCTACACTTCCAGAGGCTCTTCATTAAATTTGTACAAAGGTGGAGATTCTCTTTGAACAAGATGCAGATGTTATTAAAGGGGTAGAGTATGTACTGAACTATTAGATATTTATTTCTGAGATCAAACAGCCTATACTGTCTTTCCAAATAGTGCGTATATCCAATGGATAGCTTTCGTCGCATTGGATACAACTGAGAAAAGAGTGAGGGAAAGCATTTTTTTACTCATAATACTATGAATACTTGCAATATGTTACTAACACTTACTTAAGGTCCATGGCTGAAAGGAGAACATTTATAAACATACAGTCCTGATGAATTTCTAAATTGTTAATTCTGTAAAACAAGTGTGCCATTTTTCTAAAAATTATCCAAGAATTATCATGCTTTTGAGTTAAAAATAGTACAGTCATAAAAAACAGAGTCTAGAATATGACAAATCATTGTGGAACTCTGGGATTGACCATGGGGACCACATTTTAAGCCAAGGAATTATATTTCAGGCCTAGAAGAATGTAAAAAAAAAAAACACACAGGTTTGTGATTAGTCATTCTCAGGACAAAGTTGATGGCAGAGCATGAAAGAAAAGAAATGCATCTTGTCTTCACTAGCAGCTGGCTCTATGGCTACCACCACAAAACTGAGACAGGGTAGGGTAAAAATGTTCCCCAGATCATTGCAATGTATTTTATAGCATTTATACATTACACGTTTCAAAAGGTCATTAGGTCACATGGAAATCTTCCTGGGAAATCTTTCAATACACATCTTACACAACGGATTTCTATGATGCATTTTCCTCTCTGCAAAAGTCCCCAAATTCCATCTTATGTAACAGGGGTAGTCACTCATTCGACTGATGTCAGAGTCTAGGACATGGAAAGTCAGTACTTTATTCTAGAACAGTTTCAACCCAGAGTTTCATATCCAAGGTTGCATGGAGAACACAGATAATAGAAATAAAGCAATATGTTCCAAAGGTATGCCATGATTAGTTCCTCACGGCTAACAGAAAATCCTGTCCTCTCTGCCTGATAGAGAGGCTTTAAGTTTCATCTTTTAATATGAAGGGGTATAATCACGTCCAATCTAAGATTGATGGCACAAATGATAAAACCATATAAGCAAACACTACGAATAAAAAGAGTAATAAAGGGGTTTAAAATATATTCAAAGAAAATGGTTAAGAATACGTATCCACTGAAATGACGAGCGTGACTTTCATCCCCAGGTACCTGTGTAACACTCCTACACAACTCATCTGCCCAGAGAGACCGCTAAAAACATAAACGCTACTCCAGCACTCCTGTTCCAACAGCATCTGTTAATTCACTCCATTTATAAAATACATATTGACAAAGACAACTGAACTGGGACCAGGGAGATTTGATTTGGTGTGAGAAAGTCAATTCAATGTGATTTTGTTAAAGGGCTCCTGTAGGCAAATAAAAGAGTTTAAGTAATAAAGTACATAAAGAGATGTTTTACGAGCCAGCCCGGTGTCGTGGCAGGCCCACAATGCCAGGCAGGGAGAGAGGCCAGGCTTAGGGACAATATTATGAGATCCAAACCCTCAAGCAGCAGGTATGGTATTGCTAGGTCGAGGAAAGAAAGGGCCATATGGATATTCTGGAAGGTCACTAAGGTCACAATCATTAGGGGCGACAGGAGGGCGCGGCAACAGAGAGAGGAAAAAGACATGTGGAACGTGTCTGTTTTCAGTGAAACCTGCAGGGAGGTCAAGAGACTAAAAAGAGATTTTTTTTTTTCCTTTTTAAAAGGCTCATTCTTTCAGTCCACCATGATTACCAGAGTTGGTGGAACTGTTGAAGGTCAGGGGAAACTCTGGAGCTAATTTTGATTCACAGGAATTGAGGAATGGCACAGTTTACTTAAGAAATAGTTGGCTAGCATGTATATCATATTGAAATACACCAGTGATTCTGAAATTTGGGCCCATGGACGGACTTCAAGGGCGTATGAAATGGCAAAAAAATGTTTGTGTGTATCCTACATATTATTATTTGAAGTGAGGGTTTGCAACTTTCAAAAGATTCTACCAGGAGTGTACAACCTCCAAAAGATTAAGAGCCTTTGTCCTAGTGGACAGTGACCTCTATTCCATCTCTTAGAACAGGCACTTTTGGCAAGAGTTTTTTTTTGCACAGGCTCCGGACGCGCAGGCTCAGCGGCCATGGCTCACGGGCCCAGCCGCTCCGCGGCATGTGGGATCTTCCCGGACCGGGGCACGAACCCGTGTCCCCTGCATCGGCAGGCGGACACTCAGACACTCAACCACCAGGGAGGCCCTTGGCAAGAGTTTTAACTGACTTATCTTTCCTTCTCCTTCACATCCATTCTGCCACCCAAATCTAATTTGTCTCCTTAAATCACAGTTCTCATCATCGCATTGACTCTTCCCTGAGTACCAAATAATGTTCAAATCCTTTCGGCTTTTTGGCTTTATCTCTCTCTCTATTTCCTTACACACGGCATCTTCCTCCAATCAACCCAACTGCTCACTCCTACCTAGACGTGCTTTGCAGGCTCTGCTAATTTCACACTTCAGCTCAAGCCACGCCCTTTAACTAAAACGTCCTTCGTCCAACCACGTGTCTCAAAATCCTACTCATTGTTTGCGGTTCCGATCAGTGGTTTAGCTTTCTTCATCATCTTGGCTGGAGTGATCACTTAGTCTTAAGATTATGCTTGTATTCATCCCTCTCTTATGCCTGTGTTTAACCTTACAGGCACTTTTCTCCTTGATTAGACTGCAAGTCCTTAAGGATAAAAATGGAGTCTTAGCCATTTTTACACTCACAAAGCACTAAGAATGATATTTCGAGTATAGTCACTACATGGTACATGTTTATTGAATGAAGGAATATGGCAATTGACTTAAAAAAATCAACAGATGAGCAACAATGCTAAAATGAGACAGCTTACTGCTGTTTTCAAACTCTGACTCATTATGGTATTGGGTTGGGGGGGCAGCACTTTTGCATCTCCACTACTCCATGACCATGGTTCTGTCTTGAATGGACCTATTTTTAGCTAACACATCTAGAGGAGAAAGAGGTACTCAACTGGTTAGTCATAGTACAGGATAACTAAGTAATGGCCATGAATTTCTAGCAGACCTGATTACTAAGGCTTAAAGCAGTGGTTCTCAAAGTTTGGTGCCAGGACCCTTTTATACTTTCACAAATAATTGAGGACCCCAAATAGCTTTTGTTTATATGGGTAAGATTTGTTGATAGTTACTGGGTTAGAGCCTAAAACTGAAATGTTTGAAATAGATATTCATTAATTCATTTAAAATAATGATAAATATATAACATGCTAACATAAATATTTATGAAAAAATAAACACATTTCCAAACTGAGAAAAATTAGTGAGAAGAATGACATTGTTTATATTTTTGCAAGCCTCTTTAATGTCTAGCTTAATAAAAGTAACTGAATTCTCCTATCTGCTTCTGTATTCAACTATTGCAATATCATGGAAGCAACCTAAATGCCCATCAACAGATGAATGGATAAAGAAAACGTGGTACAGATACACAATGGAATACTACACAGCCATAAAAAAGAACGAAAATTTTGCCATTTGCGGCAACACGGATGGACTTGGAGGGCATTACCCTAAGCTAAATAAATCAGACCGAGAAAGACAAATATTGTATGTTATCATTTATATGTGGAATCTAAAAAAATACAACAAACTTGTGAATATACAACAAGAAAGAAGCAGACCCACAGATATAGAGAACAAATTCGTGGTTACCAGTGGGGAAAGGGAAGGGAGGAGGAGTGAGGTAGGGGTAGGGGATTAAGAGGTACAAACTATTATATATAAAATAAATAAGCTACAAGGATAGATTTTACAGCACAGGTAATATAGCCAATATTTTATAATAACTATAAATGGAATACAACCTGTAAAAATTGTGAATCGTGATATTGTGCACCTGTAACTTATACAATATTGTACATCAACTATACTTCAATTAAAAAAAAATCTGTTGCAGTATTACATGTCACGTAACCTCTGGAAAACTCCACTGTGTATTTATGAGAGAATGACAGTGAAAAAGGCATATAATAGTTTAGTATTACTGCGAAAATAGTTTTGATGTCACAGACACCACCAGAGGTCTTAGAGACCCTCAGAAATCCCCGAGACATACTTTAAAAGTCACCGCCTTAGAGCTTAGCACACATACACAGCACCTTTTCTTCTAACTTGGGCACACTTGTGGTGTGTAGTCAATGTCTCATTTTTTTCTGGTCATCAGAAAATGTTGGTAGTTACACTGGGCCTGTTCATCAGACTTGATAAACCTTGATATGGTTTGGGTTGGAGACCCATTGATATGGTTTGGGTCCAGTGCTTGTTCAGGTATCAGAATGCTCAGGAAGGTTAAGAGCATGGGCCCTATGAATGGAGTCAGAAACTCTTCTTAGTCTCAGTGGCAAGAAATTCATGGGCAGATCTCCCAGACTCCCTTATATTTAGGTATCGATAGACAGCTGAGTTCCAGTCAATGAAATGTTAATAAAACTACCTGCTATTTCTAGCCTGGCCAACAACAACAACAACAACAACAACAACAAAACCAAAAAAACCCCCACACCTGTTATTTCATACTCTTTTCTTCTTCTGACTGCAGACAACTCCCAGGTGACCCTAGAAGCTACCTGTTGAAAATGACAGCGCTTCCAACAGCCAGAATGACTGTGGGAAAGAGATCTCACCCTGAAGATATGTTCACACCACAATACTATTATATGGGAAAGAAATGAACCTCTATTGTCTTTGAGGCTTTATATATTTTGAGGTTCATTTACAGTAACAGTGTTACCTGAAGTAAAACAGCCACTTACTAGATGTGTGATCTGGAAAAAGTTTTTAACTTCTGTCCTTCTGTTTCCTCATCTGTAAAATGGAGATAATAATAGTACCTACCTCATAGGGTTGCTGTGAGGTTTAAATGCATTAATGTGCGTGAAGCACACAGAACTCATCTTGGCAAATAGTGAACGTGGAATGCTGCCTACGTGTCGTTGTTGTGATTTGTCTCCTGCTGCTTGCATACATCTTCTAGCCAATAAGCAGTGTCCAGGAAACACTGAGCTGGACTTCTTGACTGGACTTTAGTTATCTTTAGAATACTAACCTTTTACGTCTACAATCCATAGGGGATGTTTCTGAAATGACTTCTGTGTCTATACCGGACACTTGTGTATTATACGATTTGATACATCATTCATTTTTAAGATCTTGGGAGGTTGATTTTTGCTGTTTGTTTTTGTTTTTTTGGTCTTACCTGGCAAACTCAACTTTCTTGTTACCTTATAGTACAGATCCAGGTGCCCTGTGCCATTTCTTGGAGATAATCCTTAAATTCCTTAGGTCAATGAAAATGTCATAATTGAAATCTAATTCTGTTGTATATAGGACAACTAGTCGCTCTTACTATTTTCTGGACAGTTGATGGGGATCAACATAATGACATGGGACTATCAACCACTTTGACAGTACATACATTAAAATCTCCCTTTAAATATGTCCTACTGGGTTGGATTAAAAAAGGCATAAGATGGATACAGTGTGCATCCAGAGAGGTGATTTATAGCTTCACAGAATAGTAAATGCCTTGGAAATACACTTGATGGTCATACAAAGATAAAATAAGAAACTAGAAATCAGGTATTTTTTTTGACTCAGAGAAGGAGATGAATTTTTGTCACACTGGGAGGATTGAAATTTAGTTATGAATAACTTAATTTGGCATTTCTTACTTATTTAAGGGCTATCAAAATACTGAGAGTCTAGTATCCTTATTAAGGCACAAGATTCTGGTACATCCAGGATTGATACTTTTAATGTGTTTTGATTATTTAGTTTCATTATTGAAGTGCTCTTCTTAATAGTTTTCATCAGAACTTACTTTATTTTATTTTTGGCCATGCTGTGTGTCTTGCGGGATCTTAGTTCCCCGACCAGGGATTGAACCCGGGCCCTCGGCAGTGAAAGCACGTAGTCCTAACCACTGGACCTCCAGGGAATTCCCCATCAGAATTTTACAGAGAAGAGAATGTGTACAAGAACATGGTATTTAACAATAACACTATAATAATTTAAATAATTGTTACTTGTATTATGGATAACTCTGATGGCTTTTAAAAAGAGAAGAAATTAAAGAAAGACAGCAGAGAGTTCATAGTTTATCTCCATCAGGATATTATGATAAAAAAAAAAAAGATATTATGATGTCCTGAAATCTTAACCTGGAGGGACTGGAATTCCAATGCATACTAGTTGCAGGGGTAGGTTTATCTTGAAGTTCAGGAAAATTGATCTTCAAGGCTCTTTGCTTGCATGAGCCCCTTCCAAGGCAAGCATAGATATATTTTTATAAACGTTGTGAATGTATAATATTTAACTACAATTTGTTATGGCCGCTATCTCTTGCCCTTTTAACTTGTCCTCTGTCATACATGTCCTCATATTGATTGAGATTAGGGTAACCTTGGACATTTATGGACTCAAACTAAGGGGAAGTTGAGTCTGGGGAATATATAGTTTGGGTTCAGTAGCTAAATTTATATGATTTCAGCCACTTTCATAAAAAAGTTGTTAAGGCTTAAATATGTCATTTTCACTGCAATTTGGAAAGATAAGGAATGTGAGAAATTACAGACTCTTAATTTGTATGCATATAAAGGGAAGGTTTAAAGAAAAAGATCAGATAGAAAAATTAATATAATATGAAATAAAAGCTGTAAAAATGAAAAATGAAATCAACTGAAATATTCTGACATCAAGAAGAGAACTGTAACAAAATAAGTTTCAAATCATACTCAAAGTAGGAAACTATTAAAAGAAAATGATGGATCTAGGATTGAAGCAATGCATAAGCAATATGATTACTTTGATAATATAAATTATGAAAAGAAGTAACTCAATATTGGAAAAATCTAAACTTCTTACTGATTTGTAGATAAAATAGTGGCATCTATGAGAAAACACAACTTAAATTCAGTATACAATAAGGATATCCATGAAAACTGGTAATGATGCTGTCAATTCAACAAATATTTAAGACAAGTCACTGCAAATCACCTTAAGACAAGAGAACGTAAAATCCCCTAAAATCTTAAAAAACCCTTTGTAGATATTTCTCCAAATTTGAAAATAATCTACATTTCCATAATATTACAATAATGAGTTGTGAAGCTTAAAGTCACTTTTCTAAACTTTAAATAATGAAACAATTTTTTTGATTAACTATGTGACAGGAAAGAATGAATTATCTTTCTATTCTCTCTACAGATAATTATAGTACAAAGCCATGGCTGTATGAAGAGGTGACCAAGGGTGTCAGTTAAACATGTCAGGGAAAAAAATATAGAGGGATGTCAAATTATATAATCCAAATATACTATTTTTATGTTAGTGGAATCTGCCAGGTTTCTCTTTCTACATGTATAATTCTTTTCATTTCTTTTCCCCTTATAAATAAATATTTATATTTTACCTTGTCTTCATCATTTGGTTTTGTTTTCTTAAAAAGTGTCTCCCAAATTTTATAAATTTTGGCACCCCCAAATCTAGATCTGACTAACTGTGTGATCTTGAGCATGTGTCTAATCTCTGTGCCTCAGCTTCCTCATTTTAAACATGTGAATAATAACAGTACCTATTTTGTACAGATTAATTGAGGGAATAATGTATAAAACATTGGGCATAGCACCTCCTAGATAGTAAGTACTCATTTAATGATAATGATTGCTATTAATATTAATGCTAATTTAATAGCTATAGAAAAATAAAGGAGTAAAAGAATTATGGCGCAACATCATCAATAATAATTTGTATACTCTCAGTATTGCTATGAATTATTCTCTTGGTCCAGAACCAATGCATTCATGTGTTTGTTTGTTTGCTTTTTGGTGGGCATGACACTTTTCAAGAAGAAAGAGTTTTGGTCTGCTTTTATGAAACGCATCACATGCACATAAAAAATGTGAGGTTACATTTTTCTTTGTTAGACAATGTGTAGCTATTTGCCACATTAGATGTAATTAACGTGAGCTTTCATTACTTATATGTTTTATATCTAGGGCAAATTTCTCAACCTCTCTGTTTCTGAGATTCTCCCTCTACTGAAAGGTAGATGAGGCTCCCTTACCTGGAAGGCGACTGTACACCACACCCTGTTCCTCTCCCCCGCAGCACTCGAAATCTTTGCTCACAATCTGTCCACCACAGCACTGCTGGCCATGGCCATCATGGAGCCTCCCAGCACAGCAAATCTGGTTTCCGGAGGTGGAGTATGGCAGTCTGCCACAGCAGGAGTCACCGAGGCCGGTGGAAACCCGATTGTGCTGTTCATCTGGACAGCATACTTCACCTGTCAATTTAGCACAATAACCATCATTGCATGAGTTAAAAAAATATGCTTTGACTCACGACTAAATTTTATCACAATGATCTTGCAGATGCCAACTGGTTGACAGGGTATCGTCATACTGGAGTTGCAAAATCTCAGTACCACTTCAAAATGTTTGTAATGAAGTTGTATAAACACGTGCATAAACATGGGACTATGCCAACTTAGAGGCAACGCTATGTTGCCTATTTTCTCTCTGACCCCTGATACATGAGCACATGAGGTCTGGTGACACAGATTAAGTGACATTACAAAAAAAGTTTGTCTACAATTACTTTTCTATCTATTTAGTGTATATATATATATATATATATATATATATATGTATGTATGTATGTATATATATAGTTTTGGAAAGTGGGATGGACTCAGAAATCAATTCTTGATAAATTTGTATTGCTTTTGATTATAATTTCTTTAACCAAACTACATTTATTTAACCAAACAAAAGATTTCCAATGGAAAGGTTAATTAAATGAAAGGAGGTAAAAATACTATATTCAAATCTGCGTACTAGTATTTTGCTGAGCTATGGCAGACACTGCATTTCACTGATGTAGTTCCACCCACGTTTCCCCTTTGTATGATACTCTGAGAAACTTGACAAGGATAGAATAATCTTTTGCCTAGTGCCTTGGGGTCAAAGGGTTCAAATACTCTAAATATCAGTAGTCATTTTTTTTGTTTTTTTGTATGAAGTGGCTTCTAAAAGACACAAAAAAATTTAAATTGCTTTTATTAAGGATATCTTAGAAAGGACTAATAAGAACTTGGAAGATGTAAAAATCAAACTTCATCTTTCCTGTCTATCTCATGACCAACACCTTTATTGCCCCTGGAACCTTGACCTTCTCTTCCCATTGCCTTACTACTCTTCCTCTTCCTACACCTTCGAGAGACCCTCTTCTATTTCCTCCACTGCCCCTTCTTAAACATATCTTTCCCCCTGGACACTATCCCTTCATTAAATCTTATGAGGTATGTGAATATGATGGCCAACCTGGCAGGTTTTATAGCTTTAAACCACTGTCCAGATAAGATTTACATAATCTAGTTAATGACTTGCCAAACCTTCTTAGGAAAAGACACAGGTTCCCTGAAGAATTTAGGATTGCCTCAGTGATTTATAGTCCTGGACTCCCTGATCTCTGTCAATTAGCTCATCCTCTTGTGAAGACAGGATATGCCAAAACTTGGTTACTAAAAGCCAGATGAACTGCTAACCAAAATGATATTTAAAATATGGGACAATATTTAACTACAGATAGATATAGAAAGAGTACAAAAGTAGGGCAAGAACTCTTAGCAGTTATCCCTGAGGTCTTTCTTATCCAAAATTCATTGGTCAAAAACCCATCCCACTAGGTGAAATGGACAAATTACTATAACCTACCAAGACTAAATCATGAAGACATAGAAAATCTGAACAGACCTATGACTAGTAACAGAATTGAATCACTAATCAAAACCTCCTAGCAAAGAAAAGACCTGGACCAGACGGCTTCACTGGTGAATTCTACCAAACATTTAAAGAAAAGTTAACATCAATCCTCCTCAAATTCTTTAAAAAAATTGAAGAGGAAGAAATACTTCTTAAGTCAATATATGAGGCCAGAATAACAAATATATGAGCCTGATAACAAAACGAGACACATCAAGGAAAGAAAACAACAGACCAATATCTCTTATAAACACTGATGCAAAAATTCTCAACAAAATACTAACAAACTGAATTCAATTCATTAGCACATTAAAATGATTATACAACATAACCAAGTAGGATTTATTCCTGGAATGCAAGGATAATTCAACATACAAAAATCAATGTAATACACCACATTAACAGAATGAATGAAGGAAAACACGGTTGTCTCAACTGGTGCAGAGAAAGCATTTGACAAAATTCAACACTTTTCTATTATAAAAACATTTAACAAACTGGAAGTAGAAGAAAATACCTCAACATAATAAAGAGCATATGAGAAAAAAACCCACAACTGACATTATACTCAATGTTATACTCAAGAAAGCTCTTTTTCTAAGATCAGGAAGAAGACAAGGATGCTGACTTTAACCACTTCTACTCGACATAATATTGAAAGTGTAACCAGAGAAATTTGGCAAGAAAAAGAAATAACAGGCATCCATATTGAAAAGGGAGCAGTAAAATGATCTCTGTTCACAGACAATATAACCTCATGTGTATAAAACCCTAAAGATTCCACACCCCAAACCCCATTTGAATTAATAAGAGAGTTCAGCAGAGTTGCAGGACACAAAATCAACATACAAAAATCACTTGTGTTTTCATACACTACAAAAAACAAAAATGAAAAATCAGAAAAGGAAATTTAAAAAACAATTCCATTTACAATAGTGTAAAAATACTTAGGAATAAACTTAATCAAGGAGGTGAAGAAAATGTACAGTGAAAACTACAAACCGCTGAAAGAAATTAAGGAAGAGTCAAATAAACAGAAGAGCATTCCACATTCAAGGATTAGAAGACGTAATATTGTTAAGATGTGTCAATACTACTCAGCAGCTTGAAGCAGGATTTCAGTTCCTGGCCAGAGACTGAGGTTGGTCAACAGCAGTGAGAGCACTGAATCCTAGCCACTAGACCAGTGGCCAGTGACAAGGCCCTGGCCCGTCAGCTGTGTCGAAATGAATTTCCACATAGAGACGGAAAGTAGTGAAGCAAGTAAAGGCTTTATTAGGAGGAAAAAGAGTACAGTATGTGTGGATAGACACATGGGAGGGCTCAGAGAGAGAGAGAGAGAGTCTCACCCTCGTGGTAGCTGGAATCACTTTTATGGGGCATTTCTTCCAGTCTTCCTTTGGCCACTCGTCTTGCTTTGCCTGGTTCTGAGTCCATATGTGGTTCATCTCGGGGTCCTCCCACGTGTGCGTGAGCATCTCTTAGCCAAGATGGATTCTAGTGAAGAGGCCTATGGGTAGTTGACATCACTTACTATGGGGTGGCTCCCCCTTCTTTTGACATCCAATGAGCCTTTCTGCACATGTGTAGCTAGGGCGGTCTCCTTGACTTCACGAGTGAGGAATATGTGGTCTTTTATATCTTTTCTGGGTGGGGCCCAGCCTTCTCCATCCTGCTTTTATGGAGTTTCTGCTATTATGGAGTTTCTGTCCACAGGGGAGAAACTCTTCAGCCTGGGGCCCATCTATCTCCTGCCTCATAGAGATTCAATGCAATTGCTATCAAAATCCCAACAATACTTCTTGCAGAAACAGAAAAATCCATCCTAGTATTCAAATGGAATCTCCAGGTACCTCAACTAGCAAAACAATCTCAAAAAAGATCAAAGTTGGAGGTCTCACACTTCCTGATTTCAAAACTTATTATTTGGACTTATATATACTACCAAATGTAAAACAGATAGCTAGTGGGAAGCAGCTGCATAGCACAGGGAGATCAGCTCAGTACTTTGTGACCGCCTAGAGGGGTGGGATAGGGAGGGTGGGAGGGAGATGCAAGAGGGAGGAGATATGGGGATATAGGTATATGTATAGCTGGTTCACTTTGTTATAAAGCAGAAACTAACACACCATTGTAAAGCAATTATACTCCAATAAAAAAGTTAAAAAAAGAAAAACATTATAAAGCTGCAGGAATCAAAACAGTGTGATCCTAGTCCGAAGACAGACATATAGACCAATGGAATAGAACAGAGAGCTCAGAAATAAAACCTCGGGTGTATAATCAAATGATTTTCAACACGGATGTCAAGACCATTCAATAGGGAAAGGACCAAATTTTTTGGAAAAACTGGATATCCAAATGGAAAGAATGAAGTTGAACCCATACCTTATACCATATACAAAAATTGAATAAAAATAGATCCAAGACCTAAATGTAAAAGCTGAAACTATAAATTTTTTAGAAGAAAACACAGGAGAAAAGTTTAATGACATTGAATTTGGCAATGATTTCTTGGGTATGACACCAGAAGCACAGGCAACAATAAGAAAAATGGATGATTTGGACTTTATCAAAATTAAAATGTGTTATGCATCTAAAGACACTGTCAACTGATTAAAACTGTGATCCACAGGAGAAAATATTTGCACATCACATATTTAAAAATGGATTAATATCCAGACTATATAAAGAACTTCTACAACTCAATAACACAAACACAAACAATCCAATTAAAAAATGGGCAAAGGATACATATAAACATTTCTCTAAAGAACATGACCAAAAAGCACAAATAAGCTCAATATTATTAATTATTAGGGAAATGTGTATCAAAACCACAATGGGATACCACTTCACACCCAGTTATGACTATTATAAAAAACAGAACAAAAACAGAAAATAACAAGAGTTAGCAAGAAAGTGGAGAAATTCAAACCCTGTGCATTGCTGTTGGTGCAGCTGCTGTGGAAAACACTACAGCGGTTCCTCAAAAAATTAAACATAGAATTAACACATGATATAGGAATTCCACTTCTGGGTATATAGCCAAAAAAACTGAAAGCAAGGACTCGAACGGATAATTGTACACCAATGTTTATAGCAGCCTTATTCACAATAGCCAAAAGGTGGAAACAACCCAAATATCCATCAACAGATAAACAGATAAACAAAACGTTGTATATACACACAAATGGAATATTATTCAACCTGAAATAGGAAGGAAGTTCTGACACATGCTACAAGAACCCTGGAAACATTATGTTAAGTGAAATAAGCCAGTCATAAAAGGACAAATATTATATTGATTCTACTTATATGAGGTACCTAGAGAAATGGAGACATGATCTTACTGTGAACAGTGCAGTTGCTGTGTTTGTTACATTTCTCTGGGTGAGAGGTTTCTCCTGTCTGGTCTGCAGTGTAGTTCCCATTTCTCAAATCTTTACAGCTAAAGAACTCAGCGTCCCTTGTTGGCAAACTTTCTTTAACACAATGTGTCACAAGGTCCAGGGGCAGCACCAGTTAATTAAACATCACTTCGGACAATGGTGGGCTTAGAGGAACAGTGTACACACCTATACTGGGGAAAACCAACCTTTTTTTAAAAAAAACACTCCACTTTTGAGTATAACAAATATCGATTGGATATTTTAGTCATATTTTCTGGAATCCCTCAGAATGTTATTCACAGATTACTGACAGAAGAAAAGGCTTCATAACAAGAGGTGTGGATTATATCAATGAGAAGTAAAACTGATTTTTCCCCCCTCAAAAATGGGCTATTAGACATAAGATACAAGGATCAGTCACCTTCTCATTAACCTCTCAAAATGAATCTATTTCAGGACAGGCTTGAAAATGTTTTCTCTCTAAAAGCTACCATGCAGTCTTAACAGTTAATTGTTATTCTTATCAAAGAATGACCTGCATTAACATTTAGCTTGAGGTCATTAGCACATTTATAAAAAAAGAAGGGGAGTGGAAAGAGCATTCATTCCTCTGCTGTTCTTTGTTATAGGGGTTCTATGGAGGAAAGTTGTGAGAAAAAATGAGGTCAATATTATCCAACAAAATGAAGTAAATATTATTCACCAATATTTCAGACCTGTCTAGAAATATCAAAATGCCTATACCTGTCTCAGCCTTGAACTGGCAGACTACTGATTGAATTTTAATTACATTGAAATATAAGATGGTTTGGGGTCAATACGCTTTCTTTCTTAATGTAAACAGTGTTAAACCAGTTAATAAAGACCATTGGCTGAAAATAGAGGTCACAGTATAATCTCTTCTTTTAGGTACTGATATATTGAGATTCATGATTGGAGTAAAACATTTTCTTTGATTATCCAATAAGGTTGCATTTTTTCCTTTTGACATCAAGGTAGGCATTCTAATCCTGTGAAAAATTAACCACTTAAAAAGACCCAAATGTGGGCCATGCTCAACAGATTGGTAGATATTAAAATGCTTGAGGTCTGAGGGTTTCCCTTGTGGCGCAGTGGTTAAGAATCCGCCTGCCAATGCAGGGAACATGGGTTCGATCCCTGGTCCGGGAAGATCCCGTATGCCATGATGCAACTAAGCCCTAAGTGCAACTAAGATGCAACTAAGTAGTTGTGAGCCACAACTACTGAAGCCTGAGTGCCTACCAGCCTGTGCTCCACAACAAGAGAAGCCACCGCAGTGAGAAGCCCGCGCACCGCAATGAAGAGTGGACCCTGCTCTCCACAACTAGAGAAAGCCCGTGCACAGCAACGAAGACCCAACACAGCCAAAAATAATTAATTAATTAATTAAAAAATATATAATAAAAAAATAAAATGCTTGAGGTCTGAATGAGCATGTGTCAATATACAGATCATGGAGGTTTAAAAAACTCTTGTTTTAAAAATTACTTATTAAAAAGTTTTGTATAATATCAATAAATGACCTTTGAGCTTCCATGACTTATTTCAGTTTGGGGAAAAAAAAGTTGAATTTCATTTGGAAATAGAACAAAAGTAGATTGATTTCTTCGTTGGAGATCTGACACTTTGTGCTAGGATTGAGAAAGGTGACAGGTAAAGATCCTAGGTGTTCATAGCCATGACATATGCAATCAAGTGTTTTTCATCAGTTTTAAGGCATAGTGGATATTTTTCAGAGTTGGGACAGTTCATCGCAAATCATAACTTACCAAAAATTTTAATGTGACTTGGAGATGAAAACACAATTGTTTAGTTCTATGCTAGACTTAGAGAAAAGCCTAATATGACCTATTGGTCTGAAGACGGGAAGGATGGAACAACAGAAAATTTCCATCTCACCTCTACAGTTAGAATTTTCAAGGCAAATTTTTTTGCAAGGAGGGAAGATGTGAAATATAGTTGAAAACTCCCAAAGTGTAAATTATTTTGAGAGAGTAAAGCATTTGACAGTGTTTAATTCATTGCCTAACACTATGATTTGTAGTATAACGAAGTTAAGGCTTTTCTGCAAAATCTTTGTTTGTTACCGCTGTATATTTTCTTACTTGGAAAATCCAGTTGACTAAGAGTTAATTATGAAAGTATTTTTGCATAAGAATCAGAAATAACTGTACTTTTACAAGGGCAGATTTTTCTATTAATTTTAAGGAAAAATTATGAAGAATAGAAGATCTCTGCCTTGAATAAACCTGCATAGTATTTAATCATTTCACTTTCCCTGTTTGCTCCAGTGTTTTGTAAAGGATATACTGGGTGAGACAATTTCTCGACACAGATATCTTGGACGGATATATTTGTACCAAACACAAGGTACACTGAACAATACCTGAATTTACTACATGTTTGGCATAAATTTCATGTTAAACTAGATATCTCAAAGCACTGGGCATCCAAATACTTAGCTTTCTTCTCTTTCTCCCTTATCTATTTTCTGTGCTTTTAAAGAAGAAATAGGCATTAAACTTAGGTACTAGGAAAGAAAAAAATCTGTGTTCTCAATGGCTTTTCTAGAATAAATAGTAACTGATAGTAACAGTAATGAAGCTTTTAGAAGTCTGGAATAGTTGTTTAATAATTATGTTAACACCTATTAAGTAGACTGCTCAAAAGAGCATGGATTTTGGAAAGACACACAGATTCGCATTTCAGCTCTTCTACTCCCATCTATGTGGATCTGGGCATGTTACTGATTCTCTCTGAACCTCTTTCCTTATTTGTAAACTTAAGATAAAATACCAGTCTCCTACAGTTGTGAAAAAATATATAAGGTATCATATCATATGTAAAGCCTTGAATACAGAGCATGCCAGAAACTTGTTGTTTTATAAATGCCAACTGTTGTTATCTTTATTTTCAGTTATATTCACTGGACATTGTTTTGTGTAGTTGCATTTGGAAAATGGCTTATTCGGTTGGCTGATAAGACGGAAGGAAAAGGAGGTGAGGAGGGAAAAATTCCTGATTGCTACTCTTTGCTACGTCCCTCCCTCCCCTGCCAGACCTAGAGCAATTAGGGGGCCTCAGATAAATAGAATCTGTGGTTATGATCCCACTAGGAACAATGCGTACATCCTTCAGAACAGAAATGGAGAAAATGGAGAACAGCATCATGGAGTGGAACACGAAGAAATTCACAGAGTTTCTGGTGGAATACTCAGCCACGTGGATAAAATAAAGTCACAAAAAAGGGAATTATCCAGCTCTCCAGATATATTTCTTTATGTAATACATATAATGAGTCTCTATTCCCTCTCTGGTTTGTACCTAGTCTTGCTTATATTTCAAAAAAGCGGAGAGAAGAAATGATACCTAAAGCCGGCCATTGGCTACGTGTTAGTGGTTTAATTTTTGGTGGGGAGGTGCTTAAAATAGTTCATTGACACAAGTCACATGTTGGTTTTTTCTGGTTCCCAAGATTACTGAGTACTACCGGAAATGATCCTCACCTGGTAGAATCCTAACGTAATACCCCGAGCAGCACTGATGATTCGGTTGTCCCTCTTGTATTCGGCCACCGCAACAAACTCCAGTTGAGTTCAAAACAAATGCGATGTACTTCTCTTCACAACAGCGGTGTCCAGGCTGGGTGTCGTAGAGAACTCCATTACAACACACCTGAAATTTGAGAATCAGGTATAAAGAAATAGCTTTATTAAGAGTATTGTACCACCATACCTTATGTGATACAGTTATTATTTAATAAGGACTTGATCTGAGACCAAATGTAGCATATTTCTGATAAAAATTTAAAGGTTTAAAAAGTACATTTTCTCTGTATCATTCAAATTCTACCAATGCTATTTGATACAATGTAGCTTCTTTTAGCCTTCAACCATGCTTTGTGCTCTATTATAATACTCTATAAATATGAATTATCTTTTGAATGTCAGTGCTTCCAATGAGAAGATGATTTAGAATTGTAAATGAACAATTTCCTTCATATATATGTTTTTATTTTAATGATTGTTTAATTTAAAAACATTGCATCTGTGGAAACCTGTCTCTCATTGATCTTTTTTAATACATTGCATTTTCCTTACACTAATTTATATGATCACTTATTTATGAACCCAATCTTCAGACAAGGCAATCCCAACAGTGTCCAACATTTATATGTGTGTGTGTGTGTGTGTGTGTGTGTATAGAAAAGGAAATTTATATGGAAATTAATTTTGAAAAGCCCTTTTAACAGTGTTTTCTCCAGGAGCTGTGGAAGAAATTATGTGCTTCAGCAATCAAATAATTATTTTGCATGCTCACTTGAGGTCTGAGAGACTGACACTCTGTATCTAGAACAAATGAAACACGGAATAGTGCTGAGATGTAGCCTCAGACCATATACTCGGCATAAGTTTCATTAATTAGATAGATGCTTCCTGTGGCAGACAAAATCGACCACTATTTAAGAGGTGCTTCTCTTTTACCTTTTTGCTCATTGCTACTTCCAGCCTGCACTGACATTTGATTCATGCTTAATACAAGGGCAGTAAAATATGGAATCTCTAAGTCTGAAGACTAGCTTAATACTTCATTCATTTCTCAAAAGTGACCAAAGAGCAAAGAAACTGGTCAGAAGTCTATTTCTATGTTTCCTCAGGTAGCCCTGGTAAACTAACTGCAATAAATTGGCTTTGCTGTGTCAAGTTATTAGCAATGAAGATTCAAAATCAGTCTAATTCCAAGGATAAATTGCATGACTCCTTTCTTTGATGCCGTATTCGATGTGACAAGTAAAATTTCAAATTATGCCCCATTTTAAAAGAGTTAAGCAAAAACTCTTCTCTTTGTGTTTATGTGAGATTTAGGAATGCTGGTCATTTTTGCTTTCAGGGTAAAGCAATACACACCTTTCTCTTGTTTTATGACAGTGACCTAAAATCTTGCCCTTTGTTGTACAATCTTAAAGAATTTATTCAAGTCCCATTCACGTATAGTGAGTTTCTGGATATCGAAGAACATCCAGCCTTTTCCTTCAGCAAGATTCGCTAGGACTTACCATCCTTTTAAATTTTCAAGCATTTATTTAGTGATGGGTCATTAGGACTGGCTCCCTTCCATACTTTCAGTGTCAGTGCCATTCTCAAGCTCTTTCAGTCACGTGAAACTTGTGCCTTTCTTCTAACCAACTCTGGTTTAGATCATCGATGGGTCCCCAAAGGGGACATTTTCAGGAGATTATTTCTCTTGAGAGGTCTCCTCCTGAACAGAGTATTTCTTTCTTTTTTTTTTTTTTTTTTTTTTTTC
>NW_006793370.1:868074-882626 GCF_000442215.2 Lipotes vexillifer
CTCTCCCGTTGCAGAGCACAGGCTCTGGACGCGCAGGCTCAGCGGCCATGGCTCACGGGCCCAGCCGCTCCATAGCATGTGGGATCTTCCCGGGCCGGGGCACGAACCCGTGTCTCCTGCACTGGCAGGCGGACTCTCAACCACTGCGCCACCAGGGAAGCCCCATACTAATTTGTATTTTGATCCATATTGCTTCAACAACTTACTTTCATAATTACTATGTCCTTTTGCAGTGAATCTTTTGAATTTAGTAGTAGCTTTAGTCATTACATGTGTGATGTTGTTGACAAACAGGAACATTATTTCATTATGTGAAATCCTATCTTCAAACTAAGGATTTTCTGCATCATTTATCAATAAAAACCATTTACAAACCCCTCTGTCTGGCTGTATTATTGATCTGATTCTTAAACTGCAACTAATATGAACACTAATCTGCAAATGGCCATAATTTAAAAATGTTTCAATCAAACCATGAAAGGTCCCAATGACAGTTACTCATCAGTGTCATGTAAACAAACACCCACTTGTAGCTGAATGGATTTGTTGTAAAGAAAATTCAAGTCACTCAATCAAACAAATTCGGGAGGTTCCTTATCATTTCAATAAACTCATTTTCCTGTGAAGGTGATGAAAAATGACAAGGCTAAAATGCTCATCAGGAAGAGAGGATTTGTATAAGCATCCTTCCTTTTCCATGGGGTCTTCTTGATAGGTGGAAATCTTGATCATGATAAATCATGGTTTAAGAAGCAAGTGATTTCCTCAGACACAAATGTAAAATATTAAAAGTATCCTCTCACTTTTCTGGAGGTCACTTGATAGCAATATCATTTATCATAGATATAGCAGATAATCTTTAAAAAATTAAGTCATAATTTTAATTTGTTATGTTGAATAGTAATTTCTTTTTTTCCCAGCTTTCTTGAAGTATACTTGAGAAATAAAATTATATATGTTAAAAAAAAAAGCATGTGATTTCACTTGGAGTGTTTAGCGAGAAAAACATATTTCACTGACTAGTTTGAAAAGATATACCTTAGCCTCAGGGGAGTAGCACCTGGGTCCACAGATAGTTTCAGGCTTTTGACACTTCACTGCTCTGCAGAGTTCATGACTGTGGCCCTTCACTGACTGCTGGATTTTAAGGCATGAACGCCATGTTTTCCGTAAGAGATCATAACCCAGAATGATGCCATTTGGCTTCCCTGGAGACATCCAATCAATCTGAAGGGATCTGCAATGGACAGAATAATCAGTATTTCTGAAAAGGCAACATTTAACATTGCTGTTATCAGTCTCATCTGCCTCCCACTATGGTCTATTTCATCAACAACTTCCTAATTAAAAAGCTGGAGCAAAAGAATACATATACTAATATATATTCTGATATATGCTACTACCATAGACTATGTTTTGAGAATCAATCAAAACCATTTAAGCTTTTGGGAGAATAACACATGACATGAGTCCGGTGGTCCCCCACTTTAAATTTCAGAGGCAAAAAGAAAGTGTCATTGTTTGTGGCTAGTCAGAAAATCAACAGAAAGTTTTGGTTGATAAGAAAAAACAAGACACAAATAATTTGACTTAGTAAATAGGGTGGAAATTAGAATATGTGTCAGAGCTAATCCCTACTTATAATCCCCTTCTCCTTTGCCTTTCTTCCCTCAGCTAGGACTAGCCACGTGACCCATAGCCGCTCAAAGGGATGCAACCAGAAGATGGTGGGATTCTAATAAAGGTCCCTAGGAAATTTTAGCTTCCTTGATGTGGCTGTCACCTTTTCCCCTTTTCTTTCTTTCTGCTAAACGTGATGTCTGGAACTTTGGCAATCACCTCATTCTTCTTGCAACCATTTGGGGAAGACCATAAGAATCACAAAGATGCCTCTGCGGTATCTGTTATAACTGAACCAATGCCAACAACAATCTACCTCTAGAGCTACTTACTTGAGCCTCTACTGTTGGTTCTTTTGTTACTTATAGCCAAAGTACATGACCAAATTGATAAAATCTTTTGATCAGTTATCAATTGATAAAATTTATCAATGAATTTATTTATTGATATATAACATTTATCAATTTTATCAATTGATAAAGTTGATAAGCTCCCTCCAAATATACTTTATCTTAATTTTTTGACTCATAGAAACAGATTTAATTCTGCAATAGTTCTTTATATACCATGATCAAATATGTTTTGTGGTCAGAAATAGTGGAATTAGAGATTCCCATAACAAACTCCTTTATATTATTATCTTCTTGAAGATGTTTGATTTTTAAAAATTGAGCCACGGTTTTTTCTAAACATATAAATATACAGTCTTGGGTGGTTTGGCATACAATGAAGGCATAACATGGCACCAAAACTTTACTGCATTTTCAATGGTCTATTAATATTTCATCTGCTGTACTGAGTGAGATCATAACCTAAAGCTGTTCACAGAAGAGTGAATCCTGAATACAATGATCTACTCTCAGGTTAATGTGCAGAACTTTAATTCTGCACTTAGGTCTACTTGTCAGAATGACACAGTCCAGATGACATACCTGTACTATCTTTAGTATTTTTTTAAGAAGTCTATAAGAAGAAAGTAGTTAAAGTTTTAATAAAGCCCCAGAGATTTGGACATGACATATTTTTGCAATTCAGCACAGCAAGGAAAGTCTGTTATTTGCAAAACACTAGGTAAATGTAAAATAATTATTTTTCTTCTCATTATTTTCAAAAAAGAGGATGGAACTCTGATACTCAAGATTACTTTTATTGTTTTAATTCTAGAATTTTCAACCATAACAACCATTCACAAATAGTTAGAGGTCAGCTTTACATATAAAACCTTCCAGTAAGCACATATGAGTTTAGTCCCTATACTTTAAGATATTAAAATAATCACAATAACTTATGTTGACCATCTTTCTGCCACTGTGTAAAATAATATTTTTGCTATACCTTTTATTTTCAGGAGAAGTATGTCTTTACAGGCCAAATTTTACTGGACCCTATCAGAATTCTAAGTGACATCACATGTGAGGAATTCAATTAGGCCCAAACATTTACATTAAAAAGCCGCAGTCAAGATAAACCTTGACATTTTAATAGACTGCTAAAAAAGAAAATTGTTTCCTTTTCTTAGAGGTACAAACATAACACTTTCACTAATAAGACTCTATAGATAAGAAATTAATGTCACCTATGAGAGAACAGTTTCACAGGTGACTTGTATAGTCACCATTATTCTTCTAAGGTCTTTATCCAACTCTCAAAATTAATTCTACGTTTTGCAGATACCTCTTTTGTATTCATTGCATAATCAACTACAGGAAAGACTACATTTAAGTGACTTTCAAAGGTCGGACTTATCCCCAAAAGCTGGCAAACTAGCAAAGTCTAGAAAACACCATGTAGAACCATGCCATTGTAACTTCTCTGTGTTGCACAGAATAACTGTGAAGTGAGACCACCTATATTTTTAATAATAGCAAGAGCAGTTTTGATGTTGAGGATCTGAGTCAGGTACACTAATGAACGTGATCAAAGAAGAATAGGGTGTTTAACACCTGTCCACCTCTCATTAGAACCCATGGGAGTAACACTGAAAAATCTTTTGGTTGTTGATTTAAAATGAAAGACATCTCTGAGAAATGCACACCATTATTAACTGGATTAATGGTTTCATTGCTTTGATGTTTAAGAGTAAAATAGAAGGAACGTTCTTAAACCATAGGAATTAATGTGAAATATTGGGGAACCAAACTGAAGGGTTTTTTTTTGTTTGTTTTAATACATCAGTAAAGGTGGGGCTCATGCAGAAACATGATCATGAATCCTCAAATAGATCTTCTTTTTGGGGGGTAGATTTGTTCATAAAGTGACAATTAGAGTTCACTGAGCTTCCAGAGCACTAAGGAATAAAATTTAAGCTACCTTAATAGAGCTTCTAATAAAGGACACAATGTTTACACACATTTTAGCACGATTCACTGGGTGTTTAGAAAGTCTAGTCAGAGCTATTGACTATTTCTTTTTAAGTCTGTCATATTGTTAGTAGATTTACTATTCTACTTCTGTTACTACTATACACCCCTGTGGCCACCATCACCACAATAATCATCACATTCAGCTCAAGAAGTACAAAATAACATTGAAGATAGAAATAATTATGGGAAAATCATTTCTTTATCACTTACCTTTACTGGTAAATATTAAAATGATACAGTTCAGAAAAAACTTCTATGGAGAGTTACGGTTCCCTTGGTGCTCTACATTTTATTCTAATATTTTATCACAATTTTGTCAAAATGTTCTTGTTTGGGCCAAAGGAGAAAAATCTTCACATTACTTTAAGACATCCATCTAAACTGTTGTAAATAGCTGTACATTCCCTGATCATGTTTACAGAGGCCTTTTAAAAATCCCTATTCAGGGCTTCCCTGGTGGCGCAGTGGTTGAGAGTCCACCTGCCGAGGCAGGGGACACGGGTTCGTGCCCCGTTCTGGGAAGATCCCACATGCCGCGGAGCGGCTGGGCCCGTGAGCCATGGCCGCTGAGCCTGCGCGTCCAGAGCCTGTGCTCCGCAACGGGAGAGACCACAACAGTGAGAGGCCCGCGTACAGCAAAAAAAAAAAAAAAAAAAAAAAAAATTCCTATTCAGCTTGGTCATTTTTGTCAGTCATTTATATAACATTCAAGCTCTTCAATACTATTCCAGATTGTGGTTATCAAAAATGATCAGGACACTTTTAATATAAGACTAAATAAATGTAATATGAGTAATATGATAACAATATTAATTCTCTGCTCTCAAATCAAATAACTGAATGTTTAATTATCCACTAGAATATTAAGCATAACTTGTAGTCAGTAAAATATCAAAAGGTAAAAACTCTGTGCCCTTGAGTATGAGGAGATGTGAAACATGCATACCTGAAGCATGTCAAATATTATACAGCAGTGTGAAATCAAGTGTTTAAGTGTGTAGTTGAGGCTACAGGTATTACAGAAACACATAAACAAAGATCACTGTGTCTAGACGAACAACGAAGGTTTCATGGGAGAAGTGGATGTGGACTTGAATTGGAATAAGAGGATGGGAAGAATTCTGAGAAGGAAGATTCATATAAGCAAAAATAAGAGGGAGAAGCAGCCTGGCCATACGGAGAACAGTAACGGGACCAACCTGACGAGCGAATGATTTACATCCAGCAATAATGGAAGGTCAGTTTGAACTTAAGAAGAACGTTATGAAGTCCCTCAAATACTATGTTGAGGAATTTGATGGTGAAATAGGGTGATCGTGCAGTGGTATAACTAGCAGAATAGAAAGTCCTTTTAGAGGTAATACCCTGACAGATTAGAGTAGAAGAGACTAGGGGTAGGGAGAAATATCAGTGAGCTTCCGTGGTAACTTAAGTATGAAAGACGGTTTAGTGGGGTTTTCTCTTATGTAGGAACTTAAACGATGGCCCCAAACTGAGGATGACCGATGATGAATTCCTCCGTTAAGTATCTTGCTTCTAAAAGGGAACAAACAGCAAGATTCTGCTGCAATGAACATTGCGGTACATGCATCCTTTCGAATTATGGTTTTCTCCGGAAATAGAGTGGGATTGCTGGGTCATATGGTAGCTCTATTTTTAGCTTTTTAAGGAACCTCCATACTGTTCTCCACAGTGGCTTTACCAATGTACATTCCCACCAACAGTGTAGGGAGACTCCCTTTTCTTCACGCCCTCTCCATCATTTATTGTTTGTAGATTTTTTGACGATGGCCATTCTGAGTGGTATCAGAAAGAGAAAAACAAATATCGTATAATATCGTTTATGTGTGGAATCTGGAAAAGTGATACAGATGAACTTACTGGCAAAGGAGAAATAGAGTCACAGATGTAGAGAACAAACTTATGGTTACCAAGGTGGGGAAGGGGGGGACGAATTGGGAGATTGGGATTTTGACATATACACACACTACTATGTATAAAACAGATGACTAATGAGAACCTGCTGTGTAGCACAGGGAACTCTACTCAGTGCTCTGTGGTGACCTAAACGGGAAGGAAATCTAAAAAAGAGTGGAGATATGTATACATATAACTGATTCACTTTGCTATACAGTAGAAACTAATACAACATTGTAAAGCAACTATACTCCAATAAAATTGTTTAAAAAATTTTTTTAAATAAAAAATAACCCCCTCCCCCCAAATAAAAAGATTCTTCTGAGTTCTGAGGATAAAGCTGCCTTTTAACACTGACCCATCACCCAAACCAACCCAAAATAAACAGAACTCTAGGAGAGTTTTTGAATTTTAATGAATATTTATTAAGTACCTCCTATATGTCAAGCATTGTCCTATACTTACAAATAAACAAGACAAAGTTCCTTCTTTCACAAAACTTACATTTTGCTGGGGGAAGGTGGGACAGTAAACAAACACGTAAGTGTACAATATGTTACACTGGTTGTCTGAGAAGGCCTGGCTCTTCTGTGCAGAAATCCGAAAGGGGATGAAGCAAGTGAACAGGAGTTTCTAGGCGGAGGGAACAGGAGGTATAGGGGTTTTGAGACATCCGTGCACATGGCTTGTTGAAGGACAATCAAAGAATCTAGTAGGACAGAGCTAGACTGAGCAAGAGGATGATGGAAAATGAAGCAGGTGGGTGTTGGGAGTGTGGGTTTGGGGACTGCAGATCCTGTAGGGTTTTATAGAACATGGAAATAACTTTGGATTCATTTTTGAGTGCATTGGAAAACCACTGTAGATTTTTGAGCCATGGAGTGAAAGAGGAATGATTTAGTTAGTGAAGAGTGACATTAAAATCCACCCCCAGTCCACCCCTAAACATTCTCAAGGCTGAGGAAGGAATTCTAAATACATCACTCAGAGAAACTGGAAGCACTTGCTTCTCCTGGTTGGTACTTCCTGAGATGCAGAAATATCTAAGCCCAATTTGCAGCTGTCCCTGGAGGGAAGTACAGAAAGGCGTTTGGGGCAGCTTGACATGGGGGTTGGCAGCCTATATGACCACAGAAAAGGTGCTTGCTTCTCAGTTAGAGAATTCTAATGGCCAGATATTGTCTGGAGCCGCTCTAATGGTAGGGTAAGACAAGATTGCCACACCGTCGATCTTTAGCATGGCACACATGAGTGCATTTCCTATGAGCCAGTGGATGTCTTGCAAGATGGCTAGGCTTGAGCTCCCTTGAGGTTACACTGACCATGATGGTGGGTTTTTGGGGAGGGGGCTCCAGCAAGAAGAGTGTTTGGTGTGTCTTGCTCTGTTGGCACCACAGATCAGTTGCAGAGGGCAACACTCATGTGAGAGAACTTGGCTTTGGGGAGATCCTCATGGGTTCTCTCAAGGAAAACACAATTGTTCAAAAAAGTGCCACCTTCCACAGAGAGGGCTTGGATAGCTATCCAGTGATGGAAGTAAAATAGTAACATTGGGAAGAGGCACATTTGAATGAAAGGGAATAGGCAAGAAAGAGCAAGGAGGGAGAAAGGGCAAACTGGGATCAGGTCTGAGCCTGTGAAATGGTGGAATATTTGAACTACATGTGAGCTTAATATTTTGCTGGAGATGGAATGGACTTTTTTTTTTTTTTTTTTTTAATTTTTGCTAGACTCTTTCTGGCCACACTGTGTGGCATGCAGGATCTTAGTTCCCTGACCAGGGATCGAACCTATGATGCCCCCTCCAGTGGAGTCATGGAGTCCTAACCACAGGACCACCAGGAAATTCCCAGAATGGACTTTTTAATACTTGATCATGAATCTTAATGACTAAAATGAGACTCATAACTAAAAGATAATGTGAAGGCCATAAGGTATTCCTGAAAGGTTTTTCAAGAGTTGGGGAAGAAAGTAAAGCCTTTCCTCCTTGTATCTCACTGAATTAAGACAAGTACGTCAACATAAATGATAAAGCATGAGCTAGGGTTGCGGTGGCGGAAATGGAGAATAGGAACAGCTATGAGAAGATGCCCCAAAAGAAAACAGACTAAAACTGATATTGAGTGAAATCAGAGGATGAAAAAAAAATCAAAGCTAGACGTCTGTGATCATATGCAAGGCGGTGGTGCCTTTGCAGAAACGGATGTTGGAAAAATTGGGTTAGATGAGAATTAAGGCTTGAGGTTATGGAAGTGATGGGTGCCTATCATTATAGAAAATCAATAGGCAATTGAATATATGGGACTGGAGTTTAGGGAGAAAACCAGGACAGAGATCTTGAGACATCAGTATGATGAAAACTGTGAGAATATTTGAACTATTTGAGTAGCAGAGAGAGTCTTTCTGTTGAGGACACCCACAATTAATGAATGGAATTAGAATGAAACCAATAAAAGAAACCAATGAGTGATCAGGGAGCCAGGGATAAAGCGGCAGTTAAAGGCCAAAGTGAATTGGGAGGAAAAACTGGATTTTGTCGAGATGCATACAAAGGCCTCTCAAAAGCTTAGTGATTGAGCTGCTTCTGTGGGAACTGAAAAAAGTTAAGAAGTTAAAAGGAGTTTGGGAAAGAGAGGGAAGTGAGAAAATGGAAATAGTGCTGGCAGAGTCTTAAGAATAAGCTCAATATTCTGTAAGGTCTCCTGATCAAACACTGAGTTTGATGATCAGAATTCATTGGCCATCAGAACTACTATTTCCTGAAAGCCATTATGATTATCAGACTATTGACTGGATGTGTGCATCAGTTCTAAATACACTCTAAATGATCTCTTTTGAGAGGTCTTCCCATATCCTTCAAAGACTCAAGTAGACAATTCCAGTCCAAATTAAAAGCTGTCTCAAGTTAACCATACTGGCGAGAAGGGGAGTGGAGAATATGGACGAAGAAGTGATCTGACATTCTACATCTACAGTCCAGCATACTCCCCATTTAAAAAAATAAAACATGGCTCAAAAAATTGTTTTTAATTGTAAAATTATTACTTCAGTATTCAAGCTCTCAGTCACTGAAAACAATCAGAGAGGGAATATAATGATAGAAGAGATTTCCTGATATCCAATGTCATAGTATAAAAATATAGAGGCCTCAAAGTTTCACCCAAATTTGGTGAGGCAAAAAGGGGAAAGTTCTTTTTCCACAAGCTATGACCTGTCATGCCATCCTCAACCACCCGCTATGCCCGCTATGTACTTTGAAAAGCTAGGGGGCTTTCTAAATGAAGATAGTGGTTTAACCTTCATTTAGAGACACAGATCCTGTGCTGCTATCATAAGGAAGCTGGTGTGTAAAAATATCATTTATATCATTCAGGAGCTTGAGGCAAACATTTAAACAATTATTTGTGAATGCTACAAAGACATTATGCCTCAGCCTTCGCATCAATAATACAGCCCCAAACTGATTTGGAACTGTAAAAACTGCCATGGATCCCATTAAAGGCAATGAGAGACACGATCTGTGTTCTCTCTTTCTGCTTTCCCTTGAGCTTCATGCCTGGAAATCATGCATCTTGGAATAGCAGTCCAGTCATGTAATAAAAACTCTTCCTTGTTTATGTTCTTTTCTTAGCTTATCCATTTATGGAGAATAAATAAGTGAACTTATTGGGGTGAACTTTACAGTACCCAGTAAAGCTGTCAGTTGCAGTGTTTGTCATATTTCAATCAAAGCCAGAGCCAGCTAGCTATCTTCATCCAGTGCAGTCTCTACATTCTCGAGGACCAGAATTAATGAATTAGCTATTGATTAAATTCTACTCTAGCAAATCCACCAAGGCAAATAAATGAACTACCCAGGGCACATGTAGGCCACGGCCAGACATGTCTGGGTTATCGATCAGTCGTTAGCATTCTTTGGGGATATAGAAGCAGCTGATGATAATATGACAAGTATGGAAAATGTGATGTAGAAACAGAGTTTGTTTCTGGAGGAGTAGCTTATAAAACTAGAAGGTTTCATCTGATCTTTCTAAATACCTTTGTGTGCTATGGCATCTTTGGTTTATATATAATGGGGAAAACATGTGTAAGTGCTTGTACTGAAGACGTTGTAGTCAAAAGCAAGGTATGAGTTAAGGCCAAAGATGAAAATGACATGTTCCATGCTTATAATCAAACAGGCTGGTAGGCTATTGGTATATGTTACGAAAATATATAAAAGTTAAAATTTGCTGATGACTGCTTTTTACCAAAAATAAACAAAGATTCTAAGAAATATGTGTCTTATTAGAAACCAAAATATTCTAAATGCTATAGAAGCAAACCCTGTCTACTGACATTTATCTGGAAGGATTTCACATTTGATTTTGCATGTTGCTAATATAAAAGAGATTGTCTTAAACCAAAATAGAAACATAACTAACAAGTATACACTGCCAGAAGTATAATGAAATTACACAAACAATAACATGCACACAGGAGGCTAACTGCTTTGGTGTTGGTGTAATTTTGATTAATGGCTTGGTGCCTATATCTGCTCATTAGGGTCTTGCCTTTGGAAAATGTTGCCGTGCTACGATAGATCAGTTTAAGAAAGGAAAGATTGTACATGCCAATATTTGGTTGTGAATGATTTCCATCAGTTTTTTTGCTAGATCTTTGACTAAAAAGAAAAAAAAGAAGGAAATAAAGTTGCCAAAGACATTGGAATAAAGAAAAATATGGAGGGGTTCGTACTTTCTGTGCTGGTCAACATGGAGAAAGCCTCTCTCTCCCACTGATTACTGCTAAAAAGTCTGCTCTAATTACAAAAAGCAACCACTCAAGGACTCTGAAAAGTTAACAATAGAGGCAGATCGGGGGCGGGGGCGGGGGGAGCCAAAACGTAAAGAGCAAACATTACAGGATGCGTTTCTCATCGTTTCCCCGCTTTGTTTGTCTCCCATCTTTAACCCAAGAGCAGCCCCAGTGTGGAACCGAGCACTGGGCAAGCAAAATCTATGAGAGGAACCCAATCTTTCTGGCCAGAGTACAAGAAGGCCTTGCAAGCCAAAGGGTATGATGGGTATTCCTGTTTCATTTTATTTCCTCTTTTTCCTCTCTTTTTTCCTGCTCTGAGGATGATTCCAGCCAAGGAGCTGCATGATGGCAGTCCTGGCCAAACGAGAATCTAAAATCCTGAGAAAAAACAAGCTGTCTGACCAGAGGAATCAGGCAAAGCACCCCTGTGGTCCAAAATCTCGTTTAGTTTTTCCTCTATTTTCTCTCTAATCTCACTGTCCCCCAAACAACCCCATTTATGTAAACCGTGAGGTATATTGGGAAGCTAAAATTACAAGAGAAACCATGTCTTTCTAGCCAAAGATTTGGGAAAGGAAGTCCAAGTGATGTGAAAAACATGGGGGAAATCTCAGAGAAGAGAAAGCTAGGCAGTTTACTAATTCTATACATGAACCAATACAAGTTCTAACTCAACTCCAAACTGCACATGCATGGTTGCCTCAAAGGCAAAGGGAATCTGAGCACTGTAGCAAAGACTTTGAGATCTGAACCATTACATAATCCCCCAACTAAATACCAGATTAGCCGATGAGAGCTGCATGCGTGGGGCAGATGTAAAGGAGCACAGCAAAGCTTTTGAAAGATGAACTGATAGTACAGCCATTGACCACATAAGCCAAGACAGAATTTTCAGTCTGAAGCTAACCAGTTGATTGCCTGTTGAAACAAACAAACAAAAACTCCAACCTTCTTCAGAGGATTTTAACAGGACTCAGATCACAACCTGATATTTAAAACGTTCAGGACACAATCCCAAATCACTCAGAATTACACTAATCCAAAGAAAGCTGGAGTGCCTGTATTAGTATTAGACACAGTATACATGATGACAAGAAAATTATCAGGAAGAAAAAGGAATATTACACAATGATAAAAGGATCAATTTACCAAGACACAACAATCTGAAATATATACGCAACTCATAATAAAGCAACAAAATACATGGGGCAAAAACTGATAGTTCTAAAAAAGAAATAGATAAGCCCACAGTTATATTTGGAGATTTCAACATGCCTCTCACAATAACTGATAGAACAACCAGGCAGGAAATCATTAAGCGTATAGATGACCTGAACATCACTATCACTCAACTCGACCTGACATTTATAAAATGCTCTAACAACAGCAGAACACACATTCTCCTCGAGTACACATAGAATATTCATGATAGATCACATTATAGGCCATAAAATAAACCTTAACTAATGTGAAAGAACTGAAATCATAAACCCATGTTTCAGATCCTAACAGAACGGTACTAGAAATTCACATTCACAACTTATCTGAAAAACCTCAAAATATTTGGGAATTAAGCAAACCACTTCTAAAATAATTCATGAGTCAAAGAAGAAGTATTAAGAAAATTAAAAAGTATCTTGAACTAAATGAAAGAAAATGCAACATTTCAAACTTTCTGAGATTCACCTGAAGCAGGGCTTAGAGGAAAGCTCATAACTTTACATGGTTCTAGTGAAAAAGAAGAAAGATCTCAAATCAATAATGTAAGCTTCCCTTAAGAAACTGGAAAAGAAGAGTAAGATAAATCCAAAGCAAGAAGAAGAAAAAAATCAATAAAGAGCAGAAATCAATGAAATGGAAAACATAAAACAATAGAGAAAAAGCAATAAAACCAAAAGATGGTTCTTTGAAAAGATCCACAAAATTGATAAAACTCTAGACTGATTGACTATGAAAGAGAGAAGACACTTATTACTGTTACCAGAAACGAAAGAATGCAAATAAATCCAGACTCTACAAACATTGTGACTTTCTGCCCATAAGTTTGATAAATTTGGTGAAATTAACCAATTCTTTGCAAACACAAGATTATAGATCTCACTAAAGAAGAAATAGATACCTTGAATCATCCTACACTGTTGAGGAAATTAAATTCTGAGTAAAATACCTTTCAACAAGGAAAACTCTAGGCAAAGGTGAGTTTCACTGGTGAATTCTACCACATTTAAGAAATAAATACCTTTTCACACAATCTCTTCCAGAAAATAGCAGAGGAGGGAATATTTTCCAACTTATTTTATGGGGCCAGAATTACCATGTTACCAAAACCAGGCAAAGACATTACAAGAAATAAAAACAGTTCAATATATTTTATGAGGATAGTCATAAACATCCTCAATAAGATAACAGCAAATTGCATGTATAAAAAGGAAAATAAATCACAACCAAGTGGGGTTTATCCAGATAATACAGACTAGTTAATTATTTGAAAATCAATCTATACAATTAACCATATTAACAAATTATATGCAAAAAAGGCATTTAACAAAATTCAATATCCATTTATGATAAAAACTCTCAGCAACTAGAAATAAAAGAGAAGACTTCAACCCGATAAAAGGTATCTCTAAAAAATCCATAGGTAACATCACATGTAATGGTAAAAGAATAGGAACAAGTCAAGGGTGTCCGCCTTATTGAATGAGCCAAGGCAATAAGGCAGGAAAAAGAAGTAAAAGACACACAGATTGCAAAGGAAGAAATAACTTGTTTATTTTTTGCAGAGGATCTATGCAGACCCAGGGAATCTACAAAAAAGCTTCTAAAAGATCCTAAAACTCATAATGAGTTTAGCAAGGTTGCTGCATACAAGGTCATATACAAAATTAATTGTGTTTCTACACCCTAGCAAAAAACAATTGGATTTCAATGTTTTTGAAGAACCATTAAGAGTAGTACTCCCCAAAATAAATAGTAGGTATAAATCTAATGAAATATGTGTAGGATCTGAACACTGAATTCTACAAAACACTGATGAAATAAATTAAAGAGGATGCAAATAAACGAGCAATATGCTGTATTTATGAATTGGAAGATGTGATATTGTTAAGGTGTCAATTCTCCCTGTATTGAACTATAGATTAAATGCAGCCCTAATCAAAATGACAGAAGGATTTTATAGATATTGATAAGCTGATTCTAAAATTTATATGGAAAAGCAAAGTAATGAGAAAATTTTTTTAAAAAGCTTAAAGTTGAAGAACTCATAATACATGATTTTACAACTTACTGTAAAGCTACAGTAATTAAGATTGTATGATACTGGTAAATGAATATGCACATTGATAAACTGAACAGAATAGAGAGTTCAAAAATGACCTATAAAATGTGTTAAATTGATTTTGACAAAGGTCTAAAAGCAGTCCAAAGGAGAAGATATAGTCTTTCCAACAAATTGTGTTGGAAAAATTGGATATCCCTATGCAAAGATGTTAACCTTGACCCACACCTCAGTTTACAGAAAAATTAACATAAAATGAATCATAGACATAAATTCCAAATGTAAACATATGAAACTTCTAGTAGGAAGTAAGAGGAAATCTTTGTGACTTGACTCAGGTAAGGATTTCTTAGATACAACACGAAAGGCACAGTCCATGAATGAAAAAAGTGATAAACTGAACTTTATTGAAATTTAAAACTTCGCTCTAAATAAAAACAATTAAGAGAATGAAAAGACAAGCCATATGGGCTTCCCTGGTGGCGCAGTGGTTGAGAGTCCGCCTGCCGATGCAGGGGGGACGCGGGTTCGTGCCCCGGTCCGGGAAGATCCCACATGCCGCGGAGCGGCTG
>NW_006793370.1:882636-915881 GCF_000442215.2 Lipotes vexillifer
AAGCCATAAATGAGAGGAAAATATTTGCAAATCATATATCTGACAAAAAATTCAAATCCAAAATATACTTTAAAAATATGAACTCAACAATAAGAAAGCAACAAATCCAAGTAAAAAATTAATAAAATATTTGAAAAAGCATTTCATCAAAGGAGAAAATAAATGTCAAAAAAAGCATTTGCAAAGATGATCAATATCATTAATCATCATGGAAATAAATGTAAATTAAAACCATAATGACACACCACTAAACATCTATTAAAATAGCTAGAGAGAGAGAGAGAGAGAGGAAAAATTCTTGCAGAATATCAAGTTCTAGCAAAGACGAGAAGCAACTGGAATTCTCATACAATGCTAGTAGGAATGCAAGATGTTACAGTCACTTTGGAAATTGGTTTGGCAGTTTCTTTTTTTTAAATTAATTTTTATTGGAATATAATTGCTTTACAATGTTGTGTTAGTTTCTACTGTACAGCAAAGTGAATCAGCTATAAGTATACCTATATCCCCTCTTTTTTGGATTTCCTTCCCGTTTAGGTCACCACTGAGCACTGAGTAGAGCTCACTGTGCTATACAGTAGGGTCTCATTAGTTATCTATTTTATACGTAGGATCAATAGTGTATATATGTCAATCCCAATCTCCCAATTCATCCCATTCCCCACCTTTCCTGGCAGTTTCTCATAAAGTAAGTAAAATATAAACTTATCCTATGATTCCGCAATCCAACTCTTAGTTAAGTTGGATTGAGAAATGAGAATCGTGAAATGAGAAACGTGAAATGAGAATCTACGTTCACGTTACGTGCATAATGTTTATATTAACTTTATTCATAGTCACCAAGAACTGGAAACTACCCAAATGGTACACAAACTGTGGTATATTCATACAATGGAATACTATTCAGTAACAAAAATTAACAAACTATTAATATATGCAATAAAATGCATTATGTGGAGTGAAAGGAGCCAGGCTTAAATGGCTACATACTGTATAATTCCACTTATATGACAACATGGAACAGGCAAAATTATAGAGAACAGAACAGAGCAGTGTTTGCTCAGTTTGGAGGAGGGTGGAGGAGGAAGGAAGTGGCTATAAAGGGGCCAGTGTGAAGAAATATTCTGACATAATGGAACAGTGCTATATCTTAATTGTAGTGATGTTCATATGTTTGACAAGTTCATATGTACTTGTCAAAACTCGTAAAACTGTGAAGCAAAAAAGAGTGTATTTTACTATATGTAAATCAAAAAACAAAATAAAAAAATTAAGAGAATAATTAAGAAGTAAACAAATTTAGCAAACCCAGAATCTTTTTGGAAGTTTAATTCATTGTTAAAACTAGGCAGTTCTCTCCACACCCTTGTCAGTTTTTACAGAATCTATATATTTTTTCTCTTCACTTGTCTTAAATTGCCTCTCTCCTAATCCAAAACAATATCAGTTGATATCTGACTGAGTATGGAATTGATAAGATGAAAAGGTTCTTTTTTTAATTCAGAATTTTAAGGCATTGTTTCATTGTTTTCTTAGCAATGAATGTTACTGTTTATAGTCTGATAATGCCATTCAAATTCCCAATGCAGTATGTACACTATCTGTCTTTTCCTCCTAGAAGTTTTTTGGATGTGCTTTTTTTAACCTGGTATTTTGAAATTTCCTGATGATATCCCTTTATTGGCTCTTATTTCAATCACTGTGCTAGTATCTGTAGTAGCTTTTAATCTACATACTGGTATCTTTGGTTCTGGGATATTGTCTTTTCCTTTTTCTGGTGCGGGGGGGGGGCATATTTTCTTGTCATTTTTCTTTGATGATTTTCCCCCTTCTTTTTCCTCTGTTCTCTCTTTCTGGAACTCTTATTATCCAAATATTTGATTTTCTGGATTTTAAAACTTTTTCTTAAAAAGTTCATTTGTATTAACATATTTACGTTTTATTGCACTTTCAGAGACTTTACCTTAAATTTCCAATTCAGCTCTCACACTTTTAATTTCCATGAGGTACTCCCCCCCACCACCCCTCACATCCTGCTTTACTTTGATTCTTTTTTCCAAGTAGGATTTTTTGGTGTTGTTTTATAGATAGAGGATGTCTTTTTATCCCTCTGAGATTGTTATGGATTTTTTCCTCATCCTGCATTGTCCGTGTGTCTATTGAATTATTCCTCTGTTTTAATTTTGTTTCTTTTCATCTTTGAGATTAAAAAAAGATGACTAGAAGCTTTATATTGTGTATGAGCGAGGCTTCTTGACTGATGTACTTTACTACTGTGTGACCAGATGGTTAGCTACCTTTTCTGTTAGCTGATCCCTATCTGCTAGTTCCCGGAAGTATTTTATTTGGAGTCATTCAAACTTTTCCAGAGAAGAATGCCCTTCCTCTGTGGAAACATTTATGACTAGATATTTGTTTCTAAAAACAGAGCTGGGGAAAGCCACTGAGGTGCCATCATTCTAATTGTAGTCTACCACTTTAACATGATTTTTACCTTTGCCGCTCATCCCAGATTTCCACTGTGCCTAGTAGCCCTAATTCCTAAATATCTCTGTTCAGTTTCTTGAGAAAAAAACTTCTCATATCCTGGTGATGGAATATGCCACACGGAGGAAGAGAAATAGACACTTGGATGAATAATACAGAGGTAGGCAACCTTGTATTCTGTAATGGCTAATTTTATGTAATGGCTAATTTTTAACTTGACTGGGCCACAGGGTGTCCAGACATTGGGCTAAACATAATTTCTGGGTGTATCTGCAAGGTTGTTTCTGAGGAGATTAGCATTTGAATCTGTGGACACAGTAAAGCAGATTGCTCTCCATAATGTAGGTGGGCGTATCACCCAATCAGCTGAGTGTCTGAGTGGAATGAAAAGGTGAAGGAAGGGAGAATTTCCTCTCTCTGCCTGACTACCTGATCTAATCAGTCTTCTCTCACTCTCAGACTTGGACTGGGATTTATACCACTGGCACTTCTAATTCTCAAAACTTTGGACCCGGACTGGGACTTACACCCCCAGCTTTCCTGAGTCTTCACTTTTGGTTTTGTTTCTCTGGAGAACCCTGACTAATTACAGGTCCCAAGCACTCTTTTGCAAACTTTCAGCTTTGACCTTTACCCCATCTTCCTCTTCACAATTCTGCAAGCTTGTTAAGTGCTCAGCCATTGAGGTTCTCCCTGCAGAGCAAATTAGTTTGTTTTGTGTCATTATCTCCCTCTGCCAACCAACACTTCGGTTGTAAATTTCACCACTGTACAGTCATTTGCCTCTCCCTGCCAAATACTGCTTTCAAAAATTTTGTCAAAAATCTCTCTTCTGTTATTGTCATCTGCTTTGTTATTTTCCTTGCTCCTGTTGTATACCTTTTTAATGTGTTTGCCACCAATTTACTATCTTTGGGGATAAGCAGTCTTTAACCACAACTAAAAAATATTTTTTCTCTGTTATCATCTGCAAGCATCTTCTTAAAAAAATATCTTAGAGGCAGAGAAACATATGGGTATTTGCTCAATTTCTAAAAAAGCTTGCATATTATTTTTAGCTGCATGTAAATATGTAATCTAAGACATATTCCCTTATGCCATTCACCTGAGCTTGAGTCATAGGGATGCTAACAGGCAAGATGTGACAACATCCACCCACCTACCTTGAGTTCTTTAAGTATGAACTCAAATGTCACATCTTTCATGATGCCTTCACTGATAATCATGGGTAGAGCTTGGTATTTTTTTTATGCACTTCTTGCACATTATAAGCTTCCGTTGTAGTGTTTCTCACACTGTTCTATAAATATTTGTTTAGGGCACTGTCTCCCTCAGTAGACTGGGACTGTGAAAATTTAGAACCATGTCTTATATTTCTTTGTATTACTTTCACTTCTTATATTATTATACCCACAAGTGTGTTTGCTGAAAAAATAAATAAAGCTTTTTGGTATTCCTTAAACTTGACCATTTTCCCCCTACAAGGTAGGCAATCCTGTGGATATATGGGCAAAATCTGCTGAGGGAATTATCAATTAATGAACATATCCTACATTAGATAGGTATGATCATGTGTTTGATAGATGTACTCAGGAAAACAAGATATGACTTTTGATCCGAACATCTAAGAATACAATTACTTGAGTTTTTCTAATTATTTTAATCACTAGTTCCCCAAATCAGTACAGATACTTTTGAACTGATTAACAAAAAAAGACCTAGAAATTTCAATACATCATAAAGGAATCCTTCAGAATTGAAATATTTTATAACAGGTTGATTATTTTAGCCAGTGTACATGTGTGTACATGGGGTGTGTGTATGTGTGTATGTGTGTGCAGATGAAGGGTGATTCATTTGGTTGGGGCAAAAGTATGATGCGGGAATACTCAGGTTTCTTTCTCTAGCCTTGACTTGATACAGAGAGATGAAAACTTAATATCACTTTTGGCTTGGGAAACTTGATGTTAAATCTTTTTCTTCTTATTGCTATTTTGAATTGAAAAGAGGCTCACTTTCAAACAACTTTGATCACTGCTCAGCAACAAAAGTATACAGAAAAATAAAAGGATTCTATGAAGAATCTGATAAAATTGGTAACAGTTATCCAATAATTTATCTCCCACAATTATTTTACAATTATTTTACAGCTTTAGGGGAATCTGATATCTCTAAATCTAATTTTTTCAAAACGATTAAGTTAGAAGGTAATCATTCTAGTTAAAGTTGTATTATTTGCCTCACGAAAGGATTTACTGAAGGACAACTTTTCCATGCACTTCAGCATTTGTTCACAATTACTGAGTAAAAGGAAGTGAAGCTGGGCAACCAGGGATATCAAAGCTTAAATGTTAGGGGACGTGTCTATTGGAGATCAATACCTAATAATATCAAACATTTGATTTACACACATATTTATAGTAATCTACTAAATGAGATTATCATGGCTGAGATGATACCTTTGATTTTTATTTTAATTGTTTATGATCAGTTCTTTAGATTAATTGACGAGAAATTTGTACCTTGAAGTGATGCCATGAATTGTGGGAGCTGGTATATCACTTGGACTATCTTCCATGGTGGTGATTTGGGTTCCATTGCTTTTCACACAGGCATATTTTGTGCAGACTTCAACCTGCAAATGTTAGTTTAGAAAAGAATTATTGCAAATATTTTCAAAATACAGATTGCCGATGGACTGAACCTCACCCACCCTCATTTCACAGGAGTCTCTTATAGTTCTCTACAGCATCTTAGGGTTTAATCAATCTTAATTTTTTATGTTAATTGAGTCTGGTGGGAAAGGTCAAAATAAAGCACAGAAATGAGCTCAGAACAATTGATCGAGTGATTCAAATGGTGATGTTTAGTTTCTGGTTCCAACCATTCAGAAAGAGACAGACATATTCGTCTATTTGGAGCACAGTTAAAGAAGGGAGGATGTTTAGGTGACAGTTGGCAAGCATAATATGTTATCACTGCATACTGCTCTCTGGATCTATAACAAGAGAGGGTAATGATGATATCTTCTGGAAGTCTTGACACTTTATAGCAAATAGCCTCAGTGCTAATGTCTAATGGAAGAAAAATGAGGTCTAGGGAAGCTTTCCAATATGGCTGAGCTATTTTATATCCATTTGTTCCAGCTGCAATTGTATTTTTACCTTAATCACAGCAGAAACTCATCACTCACCCTTTAATTCTGCCACCTAATCTGAATAAAAACCGAGGAGGGTGGAATAACTAAAGATTAGAAATCAGGTTCATCAAGCATCAGTAACACAGAAGGAACATATTCGATAAGAGCGGGGAGAGACAGATGAACATACAGGAGATCGCTCGTGGACAATCTACAAAGCGACACCCTTCTGCTCTCCATTAACGTGTAAACCAAAGAGGAACTGCACTTTTTCCAGTGCTAATTTACTTTCAGCATTTAATACATAAATGGAGGATACTAGATACTGAGGAATCTTAAACACTAATCGTGAGCCTTTAAAGCAACACAGTTCTCTGAATTTCAACTGGCATTTGAGGAAAGACAAATGCGCTATGTGTTATATTTAGTAGCTACGCCGCTTTGTTCATGGGGCAGTTTGCACCTAAATGGGAGTTTTTATAATGCTTTTGTGTGATTTATTTATGCCACATAGCATTTTGAGCTAATATTTAGTAGATATTTGAACACTGTCAAGGCTGTTTACTCTGAATATGTCCAATGAAACCTCAAAAAACTTACAGGCAGATGAACTTAAAATATGCTTGCTATCATAGAATTAAGGACAATAAAACTTCATGCATATTGGGAAATATCTGACTGTATGATGCATAGTGAGATAACTCAAAATCAACTCAACTGAATCTTTTATATGCCAAATATTATGATGGGTACTTGCACAGATAATTTTATTGAATCTTTACAACTCCACGTTCAGAAGATTGTAAATGGAGGGGTCAGAGAAATCAGGGAATATGATCAAGCTGATAAGATATGAAATATCTGATTCAGGCTTTACTGTACCCTACTGTCTTATTATCTAAATAATAAGCATAGCTTTAAGTTCTAAACTTAAGTGTATTTAAATGATTCTCCAGAAAGCTTTTACTTTGACTTCAGAGAAATGTGTCAATATTTTCACTTCCTTGATAATGCAATATTCCAAGTGTCCATCTTTGGGGCATAAAAAGAGATAAAACTGAATTAAAAATGGAAATGCTTATTCCCTTTAAAAAGGGATACGTAAAATGATTCATTCAAAAAGCAGATGCTTTGGTGCATCTACATGTCTGCTTTAAAATCAGTGGCTATTTTGCAGAGGGGGTTAGTATAGAGAATCTTAGTTTTAAAGTATTAGGCATATCAGTTAAGTGCATATTTTAAATGGAGCCAAATCATCCTCGACATCAGAAATAAAAATCTTTGAAATTTGATATTCAAATTCCCAGTAATGCAACAACTATTTCAAGTGCAGCATTTCTGGACGGTGAGGAGCTTCATAAAAATACAGTTATGAAGAATAAGAACATCTTATAACAAAATTTAAGTGTTAGATTCTAATTTGGTCTTTTGTCTCCTCATCTGTTTCCATGTCCCAAATTGAATCAAAATGCACTCTCCTCAGGCCATTAGTGACTCAAACCAATAGGTCTGAGTGAAGCCTGTCAGAGTAGAACATGCCTGGAACGCTTACATGTCAACTCTTGCTCTATGGTTGGAAGGCTGATGCTGGATATGCATGCACAGCATCCAGTGATCTCACCCCCAGGACGTATTTTGAGTCCTATAAAGCAAATGAATAAGCTGCCTTTCAAGGGCTCAGTTGGCTTTCTCCACCAGCGTCCCAAAGAGGAAAACACAGCAAATCCTTCATCACCTTCCTATGCTAACCTTGTTCATAAAGTTATATTTCTATTTATTTTGAATGTGATTTTCATTTTATAATGTGATTGATGAGCTACACATATACACAGATTCACTCTAAGAGTCATGAACAAAAGTATCAGTCCACTGGTCCAGGCTAAGGTAACTCAGGTGGGTAGATGGGAATCATGGAACATAATGAAAAATAATCAATGCACATTTCTTCTTTTATGAAATATCTTTTTATGTCATTTTCTTAGGAAGCTAGGCCTAGTAGTGGAGAGGCTAATGCATTGGTTGTAGCTAGATGATTATGTATGTTTCACCTTCAAATGTGTGGGAAAGAAGGGGCTGGGGAGATGTTCACTTAATGAACAGAGCCAGTGAAGTTTTCTGTGCTCAAATACAACTCCCGCACTTAATATCTTCTGAAAAATATTTAAAAAGCTCTTATAAGTTTTAGAAGGAGCATAGTTTAGTTAAAAATTTACCAAATGGCAACCCTTCTCTCTAAACTTTGAGCTTCTGAAAAATCCTGTTTTTAATCATTAATTTTTGCATTTGGCCTTGTTATCTTTTATATCCTAGCGCTCTGACAAGATTTCCAATTCCTTGAAGGTAAGTTCCTTGTTTTATATGCCTTAATATTCTTTATATTTTTTCTACTTTTAAGATCAGTAGATCTCAAAGAGATCTAGGAGTTGGCTCTCAAATGGTCAATGCACTCTCTGAAACTGCATGTTAACTTTTGTCATATAAACATCAAAATATACACATTTTTCTAGGGCAGTGTGCACTGACTTCAACAGATTCTCAAAGAGGCCCAAGGGCAAAAAACTTAAATACAATTGCTTTCATATAGGTGAGGGTCACTGAACATTTGTTGAAGGATGAACAGATATATTTCTTTCATCCTCAGATAAAATCTTTTAATATTTTTCGTCTGCCATACATTCATTTATTTTTGTTATTGGTGTTGGGTTCAGAATCACAGAGTGCTAGAGGGGGATAGAATGTTTTAAGTCCTCTAGTCCTTTGCTCTTACGAAAGAGACAATCAACACCAAGAGAGGTTACATAACTTCCCTAAAGTTATTACATTTAATAAGTAGCAGAAATAGGAGTAGAAAGAATATCTCCACAGTTATAGGCTAATTCTGGTTTTGTTACCAGTAAAAGAACCAGGAAAAAGGCAAGCTGCTTGGCAAGACTGACTGCAAACACATGATTTGCTTCCTTTTGCCAGTGACAATATCATCACCATCCTCATCACCATCACTTTCCACAGTCCCATTATCCCCTCTCCAGTGACTCGTGTGTTTGCCCGCCCCAAACAGATTTAATCCAGATCAATTTCCCTATTTTCTCTCCCCTTCCCCAGCAAATAAATCATGTGTAACCAAGATGGAAGGTATCCACTAAGAGACATAACCCAGCATGTTTTATTTAACACAACCATAAGCTTAACCTTCAAAAAAACAACGTTCTAACCTGAATGTCATAGATCATTAAGGGAGACAGGTCTCTCAGAATGAAAGACCCAGGCACATTTATTCCAGTCTTGTAGAGCTGATTATTTACATAGACAGAATATTCAGTGACAACACCATTTGGGTTCGAAGGAGCTGTCCAGATGACACGTACAGCTGTACTGTTGATGATGACAACCTCTGGAGGAAGCATGCCCTGAGGCTCTGGAATTAAAGGAAGAAACTGAATAAACTCCAGCTGCCTCTGAAAAAGCACTTGTTAAACTAAATGCCGATTAGTATTTAGGTTGAGTGAAGGGTTTGTTGCTTATCTGCTTTCCTCTGATGAAGTTATCACAGTCTGTAGTCCTCTGTAAATTGGCTTATTATACTCTCAGTTAGAAACCATGAGAATTGGTGGTAAAATGCTTTATACCACCAGCGTAGTGCTAATCTTCAATACTATGTGACCAGTGGGATATGATGATAAATTATTCACCCATCTGCACCACTAACACATATCTATTATTTGTCTCTTTTCCCATCCCTGCACTCCTCCAAACCTCTCAGGGAAGAAAAAAAAAGAAAGAAAGAAAGAAAATTTGCTCCTTAAGCAAAAAAAATATAACTCAAATATATCGAGGCTGGTGGAACGTGAAAAATCATTTGATGTTACTAGCTTGTAACTCAAGCAATATGAAGCAATAATGCAATATTGTCATTATGTAAATGATTTGGAATGTTGATTACCATAGGTAATGATGAAATCTAACATTAGGAAAAAAATCTTGCTTGGCGTTAAATTATACAATTATTCAAGCATGTCAGAAATAACTATGCAAAGACCTATTTTTATCATAAGAGCCCATCTTAACTAGTTGAAAAATTGTCCTTGTGATCCATTCTATTTTATAAACAAAAGGTGTCAACCTTTGGCATCACGAAGGGAAATGGGTTCCACACTTAAAGTGCTCTGTTAATGACCTGGAACGCTTGCTTGGAGGTAATGATACTATAATGTTTATAACGAGACTTTAGAAAGCCAAAAAGATTAGAAAGACCATTCCAAACACATTTCAGATTCACAAGTTGCTTTCCTTGCTTTCCTCCCCCTTGCTAACTGGCTTAGAAATGAGTCACAGGCAATTTTTCTCAGTGGCTGAACTTCCACCTACCATTTCTGGTGACTCAGGGAGGGCCCTCACTGTGCTTGGCTGTCGTTGTGAATAGCATCCTGCTTCTGAGAGCAATTCTTAAAAAAAAAATGTTTCTAAATGTCACCATGTATTGATGTGAACTCAGCTCCCAACTAAGCATACACTGAAAAGAACAGGAACAAACTGGGCTAATATCCCATGATTGGAGCCTTGTGTCGCTGTCTCCACGGGACCACTTATTGATCTGCCACTTGACGACAGCCAGCACTTAAGCATTTTAGCTCCGACCCCCTTCCCTCCAACACCGGAAATTTTATAATGGAAGGATGACTGATCTCAGCCTCAGCGAGAATCAATCAATTTCATTCGCATCTCTGAAGCCAGGCATCCCTTGAAATCTGGACTCACCGCCGTCGCAAGTGGTTGCATGCAGCACTTCACTGTTAATGCTGGCGACTCCGTTGAAAACAGAGATAAAAATCCGATACTCTGTGTTTGGATTTAAGTGGCCAATGACATGAGAGTTTACATCTGGGAGGAGTTTTCGAGATTCATTGGCGGTAGCAGAACTCCAAAAAAGTGTGTAATATTCAACATCACCTTGTAGGTCTTGAAAAGCTGTTAACAATTAACACAGGACACTGTAAATGTAGCTGATATAAAAGGGTCTCGGGGGGGAAAAGACAGAGAATACACTATCATTAGCTATTCCTAGAATGAGGAAAGGGAAAGTTTATGGAATTTGCCTTAGAGGGGTGCTGGGTTTCACCTTTGTTAAACAAAGATGATTCCACCCCCATCTCATAATTAATTGCATAGAGTCTTAACTTCATAGGTAAATAAACTTTTAAACTGCTTTTAAATATTTTAATTATGCTATTGGGTTGGCCAAAAAGTTCGTTCGGTTAGCGAATACATTGCTCAATAAAGTTCTTGGTGAAAATGAAAACTGTGTCTTTTATTTTCACTTAAAACCAAATGAACTCCTGGGCCAACCTAATACTCATAAATATACAACTAATCTTCAAAACTTTGATATAATACTTATGAAAGGAAATTGAGTAAAATAAAAATATGCAGTACAGGGAAAAACTTCTGTTCATAAGTAATAGTTCTAGAGAGAACTCTATGCTAATACAAATGAGGGCATGTCCTGACGTAGATTCTAAAACTTGAGGAATTTTTTCACTTGCTAACAAAATCTGCTAAGTGATACCTGGAAGAATGTTGAGACAGATACCCTGTTATGTGCACTGTTGACGTAGCAGAGTAAAGTAGTATCCTCTCCTTAAAGATTCACTCAGTAGGATCCTAGGACGATATTTGAATTTTGATCAAGGCTCCCATCCTTTTCTCCTAGTTCACTGTTGTCTGTATGATGTAGACAAGCTCTTAAAGGATGCCAAAAGCTATCGCATACTGTCTCACAAATATAACTCAGCAATTCCTCAGCCCTTGTCCTTTCAAAGACCAGTTTGTTGTTTCCTTTTTCCTTTCACCCAATTTCTCCATTCTTGCACTAAGTTCTTCTCATGATTTTCCTATTACGATGCTTTAAAAAGAAGACACACAACACTCAGATTTTCTTAGGTAGAAAATAGTATACTGCTCTGCCTCAATTAGCATTATTTTTGAAGACCTTAAGCAGGATCTATTACCTTGATTTGTGTTAGGGTTGGGGGTTGGAGTTTTGTATGTAAAAGCTCCTAAAATTGTATGTAAAAGCTTGTGTTAACACTGTTCTGCAGCACTAAGCAAGGATGGGGAGGGAAAGGTGGCATTTCTCTTTATGGTTATTGAAGTGCAGTGTCTCTAATATGTGAGATCCTGGCGTATGGCCATGAAAAGGAATACGGTTTTGGGAACTGCATGACTTAAAATCTTTTAAGAACCCCTGTTCATTAAGATCTTGGGGGGGGTCTTACATCAAAACTGAATGCTGGTTTGATTTTTATTTTTTGTTTGTTTCCTGAGCACACTACCACATTGGCCTAACACCCAGCAATCGTTAAAAACGTTTGGTATGCCAGTATAGTTGAAAGAGTTTATAGTAAGAGATCTTTAGCAACTACTTTGGAAAACTCTGGAGACTGAGATGTCTCTTTTCTCTGATGTCACAAAACGTAAGCACCTTTAATAATGAGGTCATTATAATGCATATTGTCAGGAACTGGCTATTCGTGTCCATTGATATTTTCCCAAATGATAATGTTTGTCGAGTACAGCAAAGTCACTGGTTCTGTGAGGGCAAAAGTTCCTCCTATCATTAGAATTATTTTCTGCTGCCCTCCAGTATGATTCCTCATTAATTTATGGCAGCTAAAATATAATAGAAAGTCTGCTAGATTTGATGTTCTTGTTGTATTTTAGTTTGTTACACGAGCACGCCGGTTAGAAATTCAAGCCCTAAAGATTCAGTATTAATGAAATGCTTTCAAATTCTACTCAGAAATATAAATGGATTTTACCATGGTTAAATGTGCCTGATATCTCTTCTATCAAGTTCCAGGGAATGGACCTGTGTATATACACTGAAAATATTGGGGCTAGCACCATGCGTTCAAGATGAGCAAAGATCATATGACAATATCTGGATGAAATGTCATTAAATGTCCATTCTTAGCCATGTGCCATACGTCAACCCCCTGAAATAGAACAGAATCTGTTGTCCCAAAGAAGAAAGGAAAAGATGGGGTTCAGTTCCATTGCTTCCATCTTACTCCATGGGATGAGACTCTTCTAACCAGAAACAGGCAGCATCTCTAGGCAACACGGGCCAGGTTTCTGCACTGCCCTGCCTCTCGCCATCTGCTTCAACATTCCTCTTTCTTCCTTCATTGACATTACAGTGCAGAGTCCAAAACACAGAAAACCAGTAGAAACACATTAAATAGATTAAATGATCTTCATATTCCTAGTCATACTGTGAGAAGTTCAGGGAGCAGTACATGCAAAGGAGTGTCTTTTTACATTGTTCAAACAAGGTTTTCAAATTTCAGTGGGCTCTAAGTCAGTGAACCAGCTAAGAAACAGAAGATACATCCTCAGTTTCACTGGCCAACACACAATTCAAGGTTGCTGACCTTGAGGAACGCTGTTAGAATTGAAATAGCTGGAATAAGGAGACGAGCAAATTTCACCCTCCCTGTGGATTGGTAAAAACTGGACCTGAATATAGTTCTCTTTTTGAAAATGACAAGGGTTCTTGATAGCATAAGATAAGGGAAACACTGTGCAGAACCTCCAAAAGTAGAATTTGTCTTTCATACACTACTTCTAGACAAATAAGATGAAAGTTTTATGAAACATTTGCGTGGTGTTTTTAAAAATAACAAAAGGGACATGTCTTTGTGCAAAAGGTGCTCTAGGAAACAGGTGACTGTTCTATGGAAAGATAGACATGAAGATATTAAATGACTTTCTTAAATAAGAGAGGAAAGTAAGGAAACATAAAAAGCAATGGCAGAATTAAAATCTACATTGAAAGCAGAAAAGGACAGAGTTAAAAATGTAGGACAGGAAAAAAATAAAGAGGAAGATGACTAAGAAGAAATCAGTGAATGTCAAAATTATAGATATTGAGAACACAAAATGAAAAAAATTTAACTAACTTGAAAAATAAATGGAATAAATAATCATGGATATAAAATATCCCATAAAACCTGACCCAAAATGAAGGTTTATGTCTATAAATTGAATAGATTAATATAGTTTTGGCTAAAATAATGGCAATATATCCAAACACAGGCATATCATGGATCATTATGACATTTCTCAAATAAACTAAAAATTAAAATATCGTCTACAAAGGAGGAAAAAAAATCAGGCAAGTTTCAGACTTCTCTGGAACAACAAATTTGGAAGACAATGGAAAAATTTCAAGAAGTTTTGAGGGAACATATTTTGATCCAAGAATTCATGCACAGCTAAGTCATTATTTATGTGCAAATACAGCAGAAAGATTTTCTTATACAGGTAAAAATTAAGAGAATGTGCAAGGACAACAGACAAATGTTCTTATTTAGGCAGAAGTTAAGAGAATATATAGCTCATTTATTTAACTTATTTAACTTTAATTATAAAAATTTTCTGATAATGTTATCTAGAAGACAAAACGATGAATCAAGATCCAGAACTTAAGATTAGGGAAGTTTAAGAATTGATGATAAAATATCAAAACTAGAGAAGTTAATTATGTAAAATGATTATCTAATAATTTATAAACCACACATTGAAAGTGGCAGGTGAGAAGGGCAAAGAAAGTAACACTACACTAAATTCTTTTTTTTTTTTTTTCTTTTCTTTTTTGTGGTACTCGGGCCTCTCACTGTTGTGGCCTCTCCCGCTGTGGAGCACAGGCTCCGGACGCGCAGGCCCAGCGGCCGTGGCTCACGGGCCCAGCGGCTCCGCGGCACGTGGGATCTTCCCGGACCGGGGCACGAATCCGTGTCCCCTGCATTGGCAGGCGGACTCTCAACCACTGCGCCACCAGGGAAGCCCTAAATTCTTGATCATACATAAAATAGAGAGACACAGAAAAATAAAGAAAGACATCACTAACTACTAGCAGCATTAACGGGCTAAATAGCAATTAAACTTTAAAAATCACTACAGAAAAGTTGTGGCAAAAATCCCTAGCACTCACCGACACCCATGTGTCTCTCTTCTTGTCAAATAGGTAGACTGCATTTCCTGGGCTCCTTGCATCTGGGTGAGGTCATGTGGCCACTCTGTGCCATTTTTGGACCGAGGTGTTAAAGACCAATTGACCATCTCTGTCTCTAGTTTTCCCAGCAAGAGAAGGACCTCAAGGCCTGAAGGAATGTGGATGCACCGCATAGAAAGAGCCAAGGTCCTTAAATGACCCAGGAGAGTTTAGAAAGAGATAAGGAAGAGATATAGATAAAAGTCCGAGTTTTGGTCTTGGGTCTTGTGTGAATCCTAGGAATCAAGATGAAAACATAGGAGTCATTATGGAATGGAGGATTTGAAGGTATTGTTTCACTTGAGACTTCTTGAGTTTGAGGTGTTTCTGTGGCCACCAGGTTTACTTCAAAATTAAAGTGTGAATATCTGAAGTAGAATTATACATATACTTTGGAGTTAAGCTGTGAATACTAACTTGTGTTTGAAGCAGCAGGATGGTACGAGGATCTCCTACGAGATTACGTTAAATATGTGTACATTGGGAAATATTTCTCAGGAATTCTAATCCTGTTCTCAGTAACCCATATTTTATAGACCACAGACATTTACAGGTAGGTATTGCTCTAACTGTAGCATATCAGGTCAACCTCAGTGAGTTGAAGAAGAGGGTTATAAACTTTGGATAAAACCTTTGCTATTAAATGACATTTTTGCTGGTGCTCTCCATGCACAGGTCAGAAGTGTGGTCTTAGGCATAGAAAATTCTCAAATCTAGAACAAGCCCCTCTCCTTGGCTAATGGATTTCCAAATAATTTAAAACAGTTATTAGATGGGCTGGTTGAAAGTCCTCTTGCAAAAGGATTACACTCTGTATATGCTGTTGGATTATTTTTAGAGATTGTTATCAGTATCAGTTATGTCCTCTAGATCTTTATCATCTAGATCAGGGGTCAACAAACTCATGATTTTACCATGAGTAAAATCTGTCCTGTTGGCCAAATCTGGCCTGCCACCTCTGTATATAACCTGTGAGCTAAGAATGGTTTTTACACCTTTAAATTGTTGGGGGAAAAAATCAAAAGAATAATAGTGTTTCACGACACGTGAAAATCAAATCTCAGTGCCCATAAGAGTTATCTATTGCTGTTTTTATGCCACAATGGCAAAGCTGAGTAGTTACAACAGAGAATGTATATTGCCTGCGAAACCTAAAGTATTTACTCTCTGGGCCTTTACAAAAAAGCTTGTGGCCCTGATCTAGAGCAATTACAGTAAACCATTCCATTTAATAGGTCTCCTAATTGATTTGTCTAGGATTGAATTCTTCGGCAGGCTTAGTGGGTGGTAACTTTGTTCCAATATAGAAACTTGGAAGGACCCTATTAAGGCTATTTTATAATAGAAGTGTTTTTCATGCTCACAGATTCTCAAATTAGAGTCCAGTTCCCCAGGTTCTCTGTGTCATCAACTAAGCACTTCTTGGAAAACTTGAACTTATCACAACTACTTCTTAAGAAAATTTTTCCTCTGCCTGAGGGTAAAACTGCTCACATGAAGAAGTGGGTAGAGTCTCTTGAGCTATGATCCAAGCCAGGCTCCTTATTTTTCCCAGCAAAATATCAGATGCCTTCTATCTAGTTTATGCAACTAAAACAAATACCTGCATTTTGGAACCCACCCTGCCCCCAGCTCCTTTAGCCTCTCATTGTGTTCCAGCTCCTTTCAATCAATAACCTTCCAGAGAAAACTGTATTTAAAGGAAATGTATATGAAATGTGTTAATTATTCATCATTCTATATTTGGCCATGGAAACAGGACAGATTATTCCTGCTCTTAAAGTGAACTGATATGGGCAAACAGGGACAGAGTTAGTTAGCTAATCTACTGTAACCAAGAAGCCCTTAAATAAAGTGACTTAAATACAATAAATGTTAACCTGTAACTCACACAATAGCTTCAAAGAAAGTGAATCAGATTGTGCTCTGTGTGGTCATTCAAGAACCCAGGTTCTTTCTCTTATGTGGCTTTGGATCTCTTAGGGTGTTGGCCATGCCTGCAGAGTTGAAACTGAGAACACTGCAGCATCCACAGTCTAGTCCAGGGAGAGGCTGAAGAGAGAACAGATAGGCATGTACCTAGTGTTTTGTGGTTATGACCCCAAAAGACTCATATTTCTTTTCACATTCTATTGGCAGAAACACAGTCACATGGCCACAACTAACTGCAAAGGAGGCTAGTAAAGGCAGTCTAGATTGGTGGACATGCGGCACCACCACTAAAAGAAAAAGGGGAGTTAGCAGTGGTTAGTAGTTCCACCTTCTACCCAAGTCAGGTAATTATAAAGTGAGATTTCGTCTTTATCCATCTTCAGCTTACCGTAGACATGCTTTTACCTGAATGCTTTGCAAAATTATGTCCCAATTTTTTTTAGAAAAGGCTTCACTAATTACCTATAATGGAAAAGAATCTGAAAAAGAATCTATCTATCTATTTATGTATCTATCTATCTGAATCACTTTGCTGTACACCTGAAACTAATACAACATTGTAAATCGACTATACATCTATATAAAGTAGTTTGTTTTGAAAAAAAAAAAAAGACTCTAAATGCTTAACATAAAACAAAACAAAACCCAAAGCAAGCAAACAAAAGAAATGGCTCCCCAAGTTTTTTGGTAAAATGCTGTTGAAAGCACTGTAAACATTTTAGAGAGAGAACAATACTTTATACCAATACTAAATGATTACTAAGTGCTAAACATATACTATTTCATCTTTATCATCATATTTTAAGGCAGTTATTATTATTATCTCCGTATTCTGAATTAGGAGACTAGGATATAGTGAAGTTAAGTGGCTTGTTTTAGGTCATAGTGCTAGAAAATACTGCAACTGGGAGTCAAACATAAGTTTCCCTGATTCCAAAGCCTATTTTAAAAATTATCCCTTCATATGGCTTCACAGAGTTTTGCCACTTTTCTAGTTAGGAGAATTTAAAACACTGAGATAGATGGAATCACCAACAAGAGAGTTAGAGGGTGAAAAATACCCAGGAAGAACTCTGAGAAAGTCTTTGGGGGGGGCGGGTGGGATGAACTGGGGGATTGGGATTGACATATACACACTAATACGTATAAAACAGATAACTGATAAGAACCTGCTGTATAAAAAAATAAATTAAAATTAAGAAAAATAAGTACTAGGGATACAACATACACCATGACGATGATAGTTTAATATATAGGAAAATTGTTATATATGCTGTATAATATATAGGAGAATTGTTAAGAGAGCAGGTCCTAAAAGTTCTCATCCTGAGGAAAAAAATTTACTTTTTATTATATTTATATGAGATGATGGATGAGAACTAAACTTATTGTGGTAGTCATTTTATAATATATGTAAATCAAACCATCATGCTGTATACCTTAAACTTATTCAGTGGTGTATGTCAATTATTTCTCAATAAAACTGTAAAAACTTAAAAAAAAAAGTTTTTAGGGGATGAGAACAAGAGTAGCTGGTGACACAGGAAGGAGCATTTGAGTAAGGAGGGGCCATTTATGGACCCACTACCACAGAGAAACAGAATAGGATGGCACTAATGAGAGAGCATTGGATTGGGTCATTATGAGAATGATTTCAAGATGACCAAATCAGTAGGATGCAAGGGAAGAACGCCAGATTACAGAAGGTGCACAAGTGAACAGGCAGAAAGCCAGTGGAAAAGGCGCATCCAGTCTATTTTCTTTGGTAGCTGGAGCGACGGGAGGGGAAGCAGAGGGACAAGGTGAGCCAATGATGGTGGGTGCTTTCAAAAGAGGCGAGATTTGGAATGATGTATATGTACTGCCGCCTGAACAAGCTAAGTTCCGACAAGTCAAAAATTCTTCTAGCTACAAAATCTAGCGGTTTCTGGTTAAGAGAGCAAGATGAGGCAGATGCTTTTTTATGTGATTTAATTTTATGTGGATTTAAATTTTATGTGGATTTAAATTGTTTTAATGGTGATGTCTTCATACTTTACAAATTTTCTGGAGAGTTCAGTGAGATATTATAATACAGGAGTTACGTCATTAGTCTTTGTAGTACCAGGGCCCAGGACAAAAAAGTCAGAAAAAAATGTTCCTGGAAGGAAAAAGGAAAGGAAAGGAAAGGAAAGGGAGGGAGGAAAGTAGAAGAGGAAAAGAGAAAGAGGAAAGATGGAAGAAAAAGAGGAAGGGGAGAGACGGATAAGGAGGATGTGATACAGGATGTGAACGTCTGAAGGTCGGGGGGAGCTCTTGACAGATGGTCAAGTGGACAGCCCTTGGATGATTTTTTCCATTTCCTCTTTTTCAGTTCCTTCCTCTCTCACCACCTCCAGTGTTTTCTTGCTCTTTTCCGGCTGTCAATGACCTCGTTAGCGAGGAGACCTCAGAAGCGGCACTGCCTTTCTACCCCCTTCCCTCGTGGGCATTTTTCACCATTTATTTTAGAGTGAGCAGTCAAAATGGGAAGGATCTCACTAAATCACTCTTGACAAAGCACTAATAACCATTAAGGCCAAATGCAGGAGAAACAGTCGAAAATGGGATGCTCGAGCTCGAAGCCTGAGTGTGAGAAGTGCTACTGACTAACTGTAATTTGTGGTAAGTTATTAAGTGCCAGTTTCTAACTCCTAGGGCTGCATAAACAATTTAAGTGAAGGTATTTTTGTATCTTTTCTTATGGAAGTGGGATTTTCCCCCCACTAATATCATTTACCTTCATGGTATTTCACTTAGGTTGAACTATTATCTTTTATTATGGAAAGCAGGGATAAGAACCTCATGTCTATATAGGGACCAGGAAGATAGGAGGGTGCATGCAGCCTGTATTAAGGGGAAACCAGTGCCAGCTGCTTATTTTCCCTTCAGCAATGTGGGAACAGTTTCATCCAATCATTGGGTTTTTCAGATCAATCCAAAATCATCATCTTTATGTGAAATCTTCTAATTGTTAAATGTCAGCAAAATTTTTTTTTTTTCAAATGTAGCTGGCAAAACAATGCATGGAGCATGGGAGTAAATATGGTCCATGTGCTGCCAGTTTGTAATATTTGCCATAAAAATGAACTGAACAGATGCAGGGATGCTTTCTCCTCACATGATATCAACACAGAGATGCAAACATTTAAAATGGGTGCTTCTAAAACTTTAATACCTATCTCTGTTAATCTGTGATTGGTAAACCTTTACCAGAGATATTCTGCTATCCAAATGGTGTGCCCATGTGGAGGGTCACAGTCAAGAAAGAATATGTTTTAAAAAATATATTTTATGGTTTTTAATAAGCAAATATTCATAAGCTTATTCATGACTTTCAACCTATAGTTTTGTGCCTTTTAGCGTGTTAGACAAGGTCCAATTTTATCCTACAAATCAAGAAAACAATTGAAATTAAACTTGCAAAAGAGAGGTGGCCCTTTCACAGCGGAGTGACTACTTAATTTACTTAGGATAGCAGGTTGCAGGAAGGAAGAAAATGATAATGCAACACACTTTCACAGAGCTGACCCTCTTCTGAGAGTTAACCTTTGTGCTCACAAATAGTTATCTGAAAAATTTCTAAGGTATGAATGGAAATAACAGCAGATTGCATTACCTACATCCTGAAGGTCAGAGGTTCAGCTTACCAAGGTAATGAAACTTCAGTGAGCTGCTTCAGATCTATTAGGTTTGTCAGTTTTTATAAGCACACTTACTTCAGGCATGCAATTATAACATAAAGGACCTATACTGGTGATAATTCAGCCGCCGGATCTTAACAGAAGTATTCAAATGTCAGATGCGGGGGAGGGCGTCCACCTTTCTAAGTAGGTTTTTAAGATGAATCAGGTATTGAGGGTGAAATAGAAAGAGGGAGATAAGTGAAAATATATTATACATAAAAATCCATCTCCAGATAAAAACTTTGTACTTTTTCCCAGAGGTGTCTCAGAAGGTAATCATAACCATCAATTAACTTATGTTCTTCCATGTAAATGGTTTAAGAGATCCCAGTAGAGGTGACACGGATCATTAGAAATCTGCAACCTTAGAAAAACCCTAGAGCGATAGTCTTTTGGTAAAAATGGCTTATTTAGTGGCAATGCAGATCGACATAACCAGTACTAATTTTAATTTACAATTAATGTCACTTAACACTGGCTTTAATCAACAACTGATATAACATATCAGGGCAAATTCACTCAAGGTGTTCCAAATGAAATAGGAAGCACTTCTCGTCTTAAGTGATAACAAAATCAAAATCAGAAGGTTATGATTGCCCAAGCTGGAGTCATTTTACATCTTTTTATGTACTAGTAGATGATTATCCTTGTAGATACAGTTTACTTTTACAAAACCAATATTTTCATTGGGGATTTCCAAATCAGATATTTCTCAGTATTTGGTAATAGTCTAGCAAGTTTTGATTCAACTATTTGCCAGATCTCAAGTGATACTTCTAAGAAGGATTACAATGCATAGTTCCATGATACAGTCAGCCTTGTTTTTTTCTGATTGTGATAATGGATCATTACAAATTAACAGATCAGCTGGGAAATGCTACTCTACTGAAATTTCAGTTCTTGTGGTTTCTAAAGTTGCAGGAACAGATTATATCCATATGTGAGCTCTTCTAACTGCCTATAAAGTTGTGTTCTGAATGCGCCCAGGGTGAACCGCAGTGTTATTGAAGCGATAACAGTGATGGTGGCCAGGCTTCCTTTTCCTGTATCAAGCTGGAATTCTGGCTGTTACCAGTGCTGAAGACAATTCACTTGGAAAAAAACCATCATACTTCTGCAATCCTAGTAAATGGATCTTGCTGATAAGTGATGAATTATGAGATGGGGGCAGAGCTCTCTTCAGGAAAGTGCACAATATTATATCGCTATCAAATTAGCATATGGACATTTCTATCACAACTGGTATGACAAAAACTACATTCCCCATCCAAAAGGAATGGAAGGAGGAAGAGAAGGCCCAAGAAGGATGGACAAGTAGGAGAGAGAACTCCCTTTGAGGAAGAATAGCACAGGGAACTTGGCTTTTTGTTTCTGTCATTTTTTAATGTGTCCATTTTAAATTCGTTTTGGTACGAATATGGGAAAGGGAAATAAAGATGTAAGAAGCTGACTTACTTGGTTTAGCCCATCTCACGTCTATGGCCGTGTGGTTGAGAACAATCGCAGTGAGGTTAGCTCCTCTCTCCGGAAGCCCGGCTAACGTGGTCACAGTTGCTTCTTGACTTGGTGTAAAACCCACACTGTTGTGTACAAAGACCTTATACGCATACGTTGTAAACCTAAAAGGTTGTTTTTAAAAAATACATATATAAATTTATCTTTCCGGAAAGCAAACACATTTTCTTTTTCCTCACAAGATACAGATTTTCCCCCATAGGATGCACCATTTTCTCCCCCCAAACATTTTCTTTTTTCTTCCCTGCACAAAAAAAGGTAGCATTATTTTTGTAACTCTCAAGCCTTCACCAGAGTGTTAAGAAAATATGTTATTAGCAATGCTAAGCAAATACTGCAATTTAAAACAAATGTGGTTTATCGTTTTGCACATCTTCATTGTTTTCAGAAGTGCTGAGGATTATAGCTCAATTCAACAAGCAATTACGCGTCTGGTAACCTGCCCGCTTTCTATCTGAATTTGATCCAGTGAGTTTTATGTTCTTCTTTTGGGGAACTCATCCATTTTCAAATATCAGAATCCCTCATCACCATTTTCTTCCTATACTTGTGCTTCCTTCCCATAATCTCATTGGCAGAGAGATAAACCCCTAAATTAAATCCTAAAACTGTGACCAAGTATACAGCATTCTCCCACTGAGGGTTCTGCTATGGTGAGCTGTGTTTTGCCATTGTGAGAACATAGTTACTTGAGTCACTATAGTAGGAACTGAGCACTGCTTTTTGGGAGGCGAAAACTGGACATGGTGACGTCATGGTGATGCCATATATTAAATCAGTGATGGGCTAAAGCCACCGATTCCTCATCCTTTTTGGCTCTTTTGGGCAGAAGACTTATCAGGCTTTCTTTTCTGGGTCAGACTGCCCGGGGAGGAAAATACTATTTACAGACGCAGGCAAGCTTTGACTGGACAACAGCTTAGACTGAGAACTTGCTTAAGCACATTGTACAACACATGACCCTCCCTGTGGGGCATCCAGTCCTCAGGGAAAACACTAGTCTCAGATCATCACCTTCTTTGGGTTTTAATAGATCATCAAGGATGCCTCACATCCAGTGCAGGGCCCAGGGAATTTGCCTCAGTAAGTCACAACTTATTAGTCATGACAACAGAGGGAGGGCGCCGTTTGCAGGACTGTGCTAAATAACTTAGCCAAAATTATGTCAGGAGTTTTACAGCGTTTTGCCACCACCCATGTAGAAGAGGTCTGCTTGCCTTACCTTGTTTCTCACTCATGGCCCAAAGGTATTTTTGCAGGGCTTGGCTTCAGCCACATTGTAGCTATAGGTAAAGAATTAGTGATTTCCTTGAAGGTATTTATTTTCTATTTCCCCCAGATAACTACTAGCAACAGATCTGCTACCTCTCTCTGCTTTACCCTCTCTCCTTGTGTCTTTCTTTCTTTTCTTTTGGTTTTGATGCTATAGTGGGTTGAATTGTGTCCCCGCAAAAGGTATGTTTAAGTCCTAACCCCTAGATTCCTGTGAATGTGACCTTATTTGGAAATAGGTGTAATCAAGTTAGCATGAGTTTACACTGGATATGGGACAGGCCTAAATCCAAAGGACTGATATCTTTATAAAAGAAAGGAGAGGGAAATTTTGTCACAGAGACACAGACACACACAGGGAGAAGCTGTCTGTGAGGAGTTGGGGGCAGAAATTGGCGTTATGCTGCCATAAACCAAGGAACAACTTTGGCCACCAGAAGTTGGAAGAGGCAAGGAATGATTGCTTTCTAGAGGCTTTGGAGGGAACATAGCCCTGACAGTGCTTTGATTCTGGACTTTCAACTTCCAGAGCTGTAAGAGAATACATTTCTGTTGTTTGAAGCCACTCAGTTAGTTTACAACAGCCCTAGGAAACTCATACATATGCTTTCTAGAAAGTGCTAAATAGTCTACATGACAATGACAACTGAAAGATAATAATAACAGTATTTACTGAGTACTTAATATGCGTCAGGAATTTTCTATATGATTAACTCATTCATTCTTCACCATACTATTATAATACCTGCATTGAAAATGAGGAAAATAAGGCCTAAAGAGTTAAACCACTTGTCCAGGTCATTGAACTAGTAAGTGGGAGAGTAAAGACTCCAACCTAGACAGTCTGATTCCAGAGCTTCCTCTTTTAGCCATGATGCTATGCTGCCAGCATCGTAAAGATGGTGATGATGATAAAAATAATAACCAACACAATGGTCAGCTGATCCATCTATAGTCGGATGAGGCCATATCACTGAGGCTTGACCTTTGAGTTATTTTTCTGGCAAAGGGGAGAGATTTTGGCTTACGCATCCAAACAGTCTCGCCAAATTTCCTTTGTGACCACCAGTGTCATTGTGAAGGATGGTGAGTCGGGGTTAAGAGGGTGGCAAGTGTGTGACAGTCAAATGAAACACGGCTAATGGCTCACATGGGAACTGAACCAGTGACCTTGGCTTCATTAGCTCTCTCCCTGAGTAAAATACTTTTAATTGTGTTTTACTTCCCAAAATGGCTTAAAAGAAATTTAGCTAGAGTCTGGGTGCCTAATCTCTCCTGCAATATTTGAATTTTTCTTCCACATATTTACTCTGTGATAAATTTATAACTTTTATGGCTTCAAAGTGATACCATTTTTGTGGTTCTTTATACAAGTGGAATTAAAAACACCGGGCGGCCCTGTAATGTTGAATTGTAAATAAGTTCCGTGGGGCCTTAGTTCTTACTGTGATACTTTAAGCTATTTCATCATAGTTTAGGTATGGTGAAATGATACAATTTATGTCTGCATAGAAGAAATTTAGGCCACATAAATACATGTAACCGGAATGTCCATTTTTAAAGTACAGTTGCCCCTTGGTATCTGCGGGGGGATTGGTTGCAGGACCCCGTGGATACCAAGATTTGAGGATGCTCCAGTCCCTTATATAAAATAGCATAGTATTTGCATATAACCTATGCACATTTTCTGTACTTTAAATCGTCTCTAGATTACTTATAATACCTAATATAATGTAAATGTTATGTAATAGTTGAAGTCACAATGTAAATGCTATGTAAATAGTCGCAGGCAGGTAGCAAATTTAAATTTTACTTTTTGAAAGTTCCTGGAATTTTTTTCCCAAATATTTTTGATTCACAGTTGGTTGACTCAGGGATACAAAATCTGCAGATGCAGAGGGCTGACTGTAATATTAACATTTTAGAGTGAAAGATGACTTTAGAGTTTATCTGCCTTAAATAATGAAATATCTGCTACATTTTACAGATAAGAAACCTGAGACCCAGAGAAGTTAAGGGGCTTTGCCTAAAGTCGCACAGCTAGTTAAGAGGATTAGGTGGGCCTCTAGTTTATTCATTTGTAATATTAAATTCTTTCCACTATTCACTATTATTTTATTGAATCGAGAAATCAGTAGGCATTTCACTTGATGTCATGCATTTGTCTTTTGCATTTTCTTTAATTTTCACCATTGTTAAAATTTTAAGGAATAGGATCTTGAACTCCCTTAAAGGAACTAAAATGTACTGTTTTCATGACATCTGAAACCTAATCTTTGTCAGTAAGTATATATACGTCTGACTACATGGGTCGGTATGTATTTCACCAATTCATGTCAAAAAAGAAAAATATCCGTTTGCTTAACGTATTTTGTTCATTTGCTCTAGTATATTGTTTTTTAGGTAGACTTGGGTGTTGATATCAGATGGGACATTCCATTTAGTTAGTAATAAAATAGTTTTAGTTAAAAATAGTTTAGTTTTAGTTAATAATAAAATAGTTTCCATCAGTTGAAATCATATACTCATGCAAAACATATGTATATCAATCAATATCTTCCCTAAATACTAATTGTGTTGGGTAGATTTTGAAAAATGTACCATTTCAAACCCTGTAAGATATAGTTTTTGAAATCTGCTAAGTGAATGAAAACTTATGTTAAGCCTATGCTGTAACCAGTAAAACCAACTGTTTGAAGGTCCATTTAGGAATACGAGGCTGTTACAATAGTTATTCCCTAGTTGATTTTTTTGAGACCGTTCTCCAGCCCCTCCTTTCATCCACACACAGAAAATGGTAAATTTGTTGTGTAATAGACATGACTCTGGTATTTCTTCCTTGTAAAAGATCATATATATTAAAATCTTATTTATGGAACGAGACTCATTTCAAGGTTCTGTTGTTATTACTCGAATTAGAAAACTAGATTCTGTTCAGATGATATAGTTTTTAATCTGTTTGTTTATTGACTAGATGATTTTATAAATAAATGAATGGCTACTTCAGAGTTCCTAAAGCATTCAGTCTCATAACTTTCAGGTCACATATGATTTGGTTGGCTAGTGCCACGAAAATCTACCTGTCCAATAGAGAAATGATCCTTACTGAAACTTAGAAAGATGTTTTTTTTCCTTACAAATGATATTGCTCTTTTATGTTTGATACACCATTACTTCATTCATTCATTAATTTGTTCATTCATTCAAAAAATATTTATTAGCACTAACAACATGCCAGATACTAAACATAGTGAATGTAATGTCTGTCCTACTTGAGTGTGTGTACGTGTGTATACTTATATACGTATTTACAGATAAATGTTTTTAAATGAGAACCTCTAAAACATATATTCATTTATTCCTTTTTCTTTCCACATACATCAGAGCATCTAATTTAACCTGATCTAGTCAGGAAGTCTTCACAGAGGAGAACATTTGGGCTAGGTATTGATGACAAACAGTAATTTGGCCAGTGGAGACATTAATTTAGCCAGTAAGAAGCATTATTCAGGGCAAAATGTGTGGAAGGCTTGTACTTTGAAAGGGTCTGATGTGTTTTGGGAACCAATAAAACCAATTCTTCAGTGCAGCTACAGAATGCCTCAGGTTATTTTCATCAGAATTAAAAACGTGTCAACTTTATTGATGTCCTAACAGAATCCATGTGTCAATATTGTCACCAATATAAATCATGCTTCCGAAAATGCAGGCTATTCAGTTCCTCCTTCTACTAACTCTTTTTCATATCCACCACAATCCAACACGTGCTTGAGTACAACATTATACACCAGAGGATTTGAGAAACCTCTGATAGCATACTGTTCCTTACACCCTCAAATACTTTTGTGGGAATAAATAAATAGGCAAACAAAAATGCAACACTGTTTCCACTGCTGACATCTGTAATTGTTTAGATTTTCCATTGATGGTGAATACCTTTTCTTTTCCTCACTTATTTGTTGCTGAAAGATTTTTTTTTCCTAAAAATGCTGCTGAAAAGTTTTGCGTTTGGAAATTGAAGAGTAAAGATGATGACTCACCGTTGAAAGTTCTTATGATACTTTTTAGATTGTGAGTGAAAGTTGCAGCTGTCTATTCCTGTAGCTATCTGTACTAATGCTACCAGAATGTGGCACCTAAAATAACTCTGCTGTGATTTCTGTCTTTGTTCTACTATATCATCAACATGAAAAAGAAATGCAAACAAATAAACTAGATTTCTTTCTTTCTTTTTTTTTTTTTTGAAGAAAACATTAGGCAATGAAACCTCCTATGAAAAAATGCATCCTCCTAGATTTAGAGGTTCATTTTCTTTTTTGAGGTAAGTTTTCATATGATGACACTTAGAAAAGGACAGCATGAAGTAAATTTAGAGCAATGAAAAAAGAGCACCGTGACTCTCCCATGTTAAATGTGAAACAGATATATTTTTGCTCATTTCGAATTAAGTACTTTGCTAGGAAATGGTACACCAATGTTGACAGAAGTTGGCTTTCATTTCTAGACCCAACTTTTGCTCACATTATGGTTTTAAGCTAGAAAATAACAGGCTCTACCTCACATTGGTGGTCATGGAAGAAAGGCCTTCCTTCTAACTCACCCTCCATGTTTATGAAGTTAATTTGTTTACTTAACAGCTACAACTTGAACATGTTTATGCTATAGGAGAACACGTGTCATGGAGCTGACCCGGTCTTTCCCTCTTAGCAAAGCAGAAAATGTTACTTGTGCACATTTAATCTCATTACAAAGAAGGGGAATGAATGTCACACTCTTCTGAATATCATTCCCCAGAAACTATGTCCTCTTTCAGGGTTTGAAACATTTCATTTTTGTAGGTTAAAAAATCAGAATCTATGTCAGTTAGACTCAAACTTAGATTTTATAGTATATTTATCTTAAGCATTTAAACTTGAAAAGAGTCAAGTACAACCGTTCTTTGAAAACCAGATGAAGGTCTATGAATTTTGAATGCTTTCATTTAAAGATGATGCAATTAGAGAATTCTTGAGAACTCATATGAAAGTCTCTTTCCAGACTGTCATTGATAAAGAAATACTTGTAGGAGTTCATAAATAATGGAAAGGAAAAGGAGTGAGAACATGCCTCCTTTCATAAACTCAATGGCAGCTAAGTTATTATAATCTACAAGTCAACATTTTCCTTAAAATTTTCCTACTATTTCTCATAGCTTGTTGTTCCTTTGTCAGATCCAGAACAGAGAGGCGCTCATGCCATCACTGTGTTTGCAGAAGTTTTATCTGATCACCCAGGAACCAAGGCACAGTGAGATCCTGAAAATCCTAAGGGTGGATTGACGCTTAAAATGAAGGTCGCTACCCTTTTGTTAAACCCAGCCTGACTCACCACAGCAGCATCAGATGACAACAGCACATTTTCCAGATTTTCCAATTGATGAAAGCGTCAGGAAACCCAAAGTTATGGTTCCCCTAACAGCCATAACTTGGCCACTTTGCACAGAATGATTAAGGAAGAAAAGTTAGAAACTGACAAGTAGTATAAACCCACAGGTACACTGAGTTTGTGTCTACACAGACAGAGCGAAATTCAATAATTAGGCAACTAGCTGGGTAACTCAGACCAAATCATCCCTTACCTGAGATATTCATAAAAAACAGAAGTATTTTTGTTGAAACTAAATTATCTGGATAATGAGCTCCCTATTTTACTTGGTACATGGAGCTATAAACGAAAAAATGACGACTAGAATGTTCTGAATTTCAGAACATAATAACATTTGAGATGAAAGTGGTGTGTTTTCTATATATTAGAAACATACAGCTAACCAAAAGAGACCGCTTGCCCAAGGAAACTGACTTCAATTTATACTTACTCTAACAAATGTGTTCATAAAGGGATGCCCAGTGAAACTTTAGTTAATTTTACTTTTTATATCAAGAGAAGTACCATTTAAAAAACTGATTCTAGCTGTAGCTATTGGTGAGATCTAGCTGTAGCTATTGGTGAGATCAGATCAAGATGGGCAGAAACCCTTCAATGGTTCCTTTGTTTATGTAGATGTAAGTTATGAAGGAAATAAGAAAGGGCGAGTCTGGGAAGAACAGGAAATTAAATACTTTTCCTAAAGACATCAGAATTCAATGACCATCCTCCCCCGCCCTCCCCGCCAAAAGAAACCCACAAATAGTCAGTCAAACAAATACGTCAGTAAGACAAAATATGTCAAAGAGGAGGCTCATTAAGGGGCTGCAACACAGGTGTGCAGGAAGGTAAGCTGACTGCTCCCATCCTTCCCTCTACAGCAGGGGCAGCAAGCCTGGCTGCCAGAAGTTAAAGTGGGTGCTGACTGCACCTTCCAGACAAGATCGCTTCTTTTGAACAAAAACACTGGCACGGCACATAGCACCCACAGGTGGTCTAATTCCCAGTTTTCTCTCAGATTTGTGAGACAAGTCCCCTTGGGCTGGAAGGACCCCTAGTCTTTTGGACTTACAAAGGGTAGATGTCTAGAAAAAATTTTTTTCATGATATGAAGACTCATGCCATTCACTTTGAATATTAGAAAGAAATGCAGGGACTTCCCTGGCGGTGCAGTGGTAAAGACTCCACGCTTCCAATTCAGGGGCGTGGGTTCGATCCCTGGTCGGGGAACTAAGATCCCACATGCTGCGTGGTGCAGACAAACAATAAAAAATAAAAAAACATAAAGAAATGCATATGTGGGGTTTTTTTGTTTGTTTTTGTTTTGTTTTTTTCACAAGCTGGTTACATGGGACAAAGTGGTTGATCTGAATAGTTGAAAAAAATCTTTGCTAGTGCTAGCAGAAAAAAAAAAATCTCTTGACATTTAGTATTATGAGGCTAGTCAAAAGATCACCTCAGCACATTTTGTTATATGTATACTTCCTTTCTAGAAGCAGATGTCATCAGTATGTTTATGTCAACTTATGTTTCAATCTAATTTGTGGGGATTTAACTTAATTTCATTCCTTACTTCTTCGATTTGGACTTATTAAAAATCCTTACAAGCATCATTAAAAATTCAATAATAAAATTTTGGCCTTGGTCCTAATTCCTTAATAAGTTTTCATTGCTTCTATGAAGAAACAAAATTAACTTTCTGAGACTTATTCTGTTTTTCTGCCAACTACCTCATGGTTAAAAGTTAGATTCAGTAATGTTAGATAGTCAAGTCCTCTTTATTTTGGAAATTGCTATATTTCAGCCACTTAGAGTTCACAGATAGTTACTTTTCCATACGATTTCCCTAGGTAGTGATGGTGTATCTGTAGCTAACTGTGATGATAGTAATTAATACATGTATGAGTGAGTGTGTGTGTGTGTGTGTGTGTGTGTGTGTGTGTGTGTGTGTGAGTATGGTTTTCTCCACTAGACTGTGAGCTCTTTGAGGGCAAGGGCTATGCTATTCATCTTTTGTTCCTTATCACAATGCCTGTCAGCATAGAGTAAACAAAAAGAAATTGCTGAATAAAATGAATTTCTTCAACTGAAGTCATCATTATATAGCAATGCTATATTAAGTAACATCATTATATAGCAATGCTATATTAAGTAACTAATGAATTGAAAACAGTGGAGAGGAGTCTAGGGACCACGATAATTTAGGTTGAACCAAAAGGATATGCTAGTAATTGATCCTTTTTAGCTTACAAAAATGGCAATTTTACATGGTTCATTCTATTGTTTCCTTAGATTTACGTGCGGCCTCTCTTCAAGAACCTCACCGTATCTGTAATGTTTTCCCGCCAGTGCCCTTTCAGATGGACAGGAGAATTTTCCTTAGTTTTACTCATTCCCCAAAGATAAGAACATCACAGTTAATATTCCTAGGGCACAGAGCAATGAATACCCAACCCTTTACACATTACTAAAAGTATTCTTTCATTTAGCATCTATTGGCACACCCAATGTGTGCCAGGCACTACGGTGGGGATTGTGATACAGAAGTGATGAAGACAAGGCCTCGCTCATGGTGGATATGAGAGTAAAACGGGGTGTCCAGAAAAGTAGCCAGGTCAGTACAAAGACAATAGTGATTTGTAAGGGGTGTGCTATGGAAATACATTAAGGTAGCAGCTGATTCAGACCAGGAAGAGGGTGCTCTAGGAAACTCGCAGGCCAAGACTTGAAGGACGGTAGACAGAGGGAAATGGCAGCTATGGGGAGAAGCTGAGGGGTGGGTGTTGCCTATTAGAGGTGCCAAACACAATCCTAACGTGGCCGAAGCGCAGAGGCCCAGCAGAGGAAGAGGGGAGACAAGACCAGATTGTAAACAGAGTTCAGAGTAGAGCTAGTCAGTGTGAGTCTAGAAGCATAACCCACCTGATAGAAAAGTCATTGAGCAATATGTCTTAAAACTTTTCCTAAAATAATACTTGTGATTTTTGGAAATTTGATTACATTGCTTGATTCATGAAGGTCTAGACTTCACTTAATCCCATCCAATCTCCTCATTTTACAGACAACAAAAGTGAAGCCCAGAGAAGTTAAGTGACTCCCCTAAGGCCACAAAGCTAGTCCTCCAGCACAGGAGGAAACCAAACCCACGCCTCCTTACTCTCCCGTGGGGCACTCTTTTCTGGCATTGCCTATTTGCCCATTTCTTGATCTCTTTGAACTCCAGATTGGATCCTTTCGAGTCCCAAGCCTGTTAACTAAATACTTTTTGTGAATAGAATCAATGATTTATAGCAAATTATTTCCTGGAAAAGCAAGCATTCTACAAGTGGCCCAAACGTTCCCCAGTTTTGAACATGTTCAACATTTCCAGATTTCGCCATTACGTGTCTGGCTAGAGCTGTGACAAAGGCAAGAGGCTAAGGCTCAAACACCTACAAACCTGACTTCAAAAGGCTTATTTGAAGTGTGCAGTTAAGATGGCAAATATTAAACATGCTGACTGTTGCAGCTCGATGATTAATGCCACAGATAATAACCAAACATGTTTTATTGCATAACTGGCTCACACAATGAAGACACTCAGATTCTTTGAACTACTCAACATGCCCCAAACTAAATGCCAGCATTTGTTTTTATAGTTTTTGTAATCTCACCTGCTAAGACCCTTATCTTCATAAAACCACTGAGTTCCTGAATAAATATTGTGCCACAGATTTAAATCTTCTGGGGGATTTGATGCAAGTGGTTGCTGGATTTTACATCTCAGAAGCTCATATCTAAAGCAAAAGATAAGCGGAAAGATCAGGATTATCTCAACTAATGTTATTACCAAAATTCAGGTTGTCTCACAATACGAGTGTGTGGGGTGTATGTGTAAACGTAAAGAAAACATCTTAATTTTCTTTTTTTCAGATAATCATTTTTTTTTTGGCACAAGTGTCATCCGTGTAGCTAACTGGAACAATTAGCTACATTCACGTTTTACTACTATCAGTAAAACGATAACATTTATATTTCTTCTATATCAGATGTGCCAACACTTTATTGCCAGTTTCACACAAAATAGAATTCCAAAAAGCTTACAAAGTGAATGATTTCCTAAAACTTCTACCATCAATACTTTATAAACAATGATAATATCATCGACTCCACAGTCTTGCCTAAGTGTCAAGTTGTTATAAAGCCATTTCAGAATCACAGTTCTTTTCTTTCATCTTATCTATATTCCTGACCACATGCTTTACAAGTTTCCAGATAATAATAACATGCCCAAAAATTCTTGTGTTATCTTTAGAATTTTGAGGCATATTTGTGCAAATGTATCATTTAGAACATGCATCAAGCTTGCTTAACATATAATAAAGATATACTTTGAAAATCAAGAGAGGGGCTGTGTAGAGAAGCATTAGAGAACAGCGATTGTTGTTTCGAGGGTTTTTAGTTCCTCACGATATCATGCTATTTTTACCTTGATGATCTTTTTATGGTTCCATATAAGTCAAGATACAGAAGATGAAACTGTATGAAAATTATGAGTGAGGCGGACATAGAGAACAGACCTGTGGTTGCCAAGGGGGAGGGGGTTGGGGGAGGGATGGAGTGGGAGTTTGGGATTAGCAGATGCCAACTATTATATACAAAATGGATGGACAACAAGGTCCTACTGTATAACACAGTGAACTATATTCAATATCCTGTGAGAAACCACAATGGAAAAGAATATAAAAAAGAATGTGTGTAT
>NW_006793370.1:915975-919188 GCF_000442215.2 Lipotes vexillifer
ATATATATATATATATATGTATAACTGAGTCACTCTGTTGTACAGTAGAAATTAACACAACACTGTAAATCAACTACACTTCAATAAAAAATAATGTTATGAGTGAGGAATATCCAATAAGGAATTGGTTCAATGTTCCTATGTGAGGAAAAGCCTCCTTCCTCCCTTCCTTCCCAGAGAGATAAGATGGTAACAAAATCCAAAAGCACCGTCACTTTCTCTTACCTCAAACTGGGTCCGTTTGGCCTGGTTGGTGGCTGCCAAGAAATGCCAACATACGATTCACTTAGTGGAACCACGGACAACGGGCTAAGATCCTGAGGCAGGGTGGGATGCGTAGTCACATGGGTAGGGAAACTCTCTGTGCACCCCCCTAGATGCCCATTACCCCCTGAGCAAGCCACAATGGTGACAGAATAATTAGTGAAAGGAATCAGATGAGTAACGACGTGACTGAACACAGAGGAGGTAACGTTGGTGATTGTGATGTGAGGGTCAGGCATGCGGATCTCGTAGGTAAGGATGTCTCCATTCAGGATAAGTGGGGCTCTCCAAGTGACCTGAAATAAAACGTAAGCTTAGCACCAGTGTGACAACACAGGAACAGAGCAACTGCAGTTCACAAGGCGTGACATTTTGCTCTGCCTTGTTTTCAGTCAAGTCACTTTCTAAATACCCACTTTTGACTTTGCCCTTTGCACTAGACAGTAATGAAGGATTTCGGATCAATTAGCAGTACACCAGGAACTAGATGAAATGCTGTTTCCTGGGCTGGGCTTTTAGTCTGGAGACTTTCTAAGACTGTCAGACTAGTACACACCTTAGTGATTCATCTCCACCATGGGTGCCCTGAAGGACACAGAGCACACACATGGAGAGAATTCACACATCCACATGCATCAATGGGGCGGCAGCAGGATTTAATAGTTTTCTTGCTTATAACTCAATTAAACGAAACGTCAGAACTCCTTGCTTTGCATTATTAGCGGGTACGCTAAATATGTCACTATTCTCTCTTTTTTTTTTTGGATGGTGGTGGGAGGGTGCAGAAATCATTCCTTGCATTTTCTGAGGATGCCCTATTGAGTTCCTGAATCTCACTAGTGCATAATGTAACAAGTAAAGCAATAACAACACATCCTGTTCTCAAAGACAAGAGACGCGGAAAGCTTTAAAAAGGCAAGCAAAGAATGATCCTGTTTAAGTCATAGACATGAACATCAGAAGAAAGAAACACCGTTTTCTAATAATGTTTAACGTTGCTTTTCTTTTCTGGCTAAATATTGTAAGGGCATAGTGCTAACCCACTCATGCTCTTATGGGGGACAAAGGACCCTAGAAAAATGTGCATTAGTCGTTAAAAGATTACTTATTTATATGCTATCATGGGTCATCTTTTTTGTGTTGCCTTGCGATAAATTTTGGAGTGTATATCCCATCTCCCCAATAGACTGTAAGCTTCTTGATAGCAGGGCCCAAACTGTACACCCATTTAGTGCCATACACCGAGAGACGGAGTTCCAGAAGTAATAGCAGTCATGGCTGTCTCCATTATGTTTTTCCTTAGCATACAGCTATTTTGAAACTTTCAACGAGTTTTTCACAAAGTGATATACTGATACCTACATTTATAGTTCTATACAAACTCGAAGTCTGAAAGGCATTACAGAAAAGTGAGAATGGAAAAGGATGAACCAAAATTTTCTATCTTAAAGAGAAAAAAATTCCTCCAGAAGGAATCTGACCTGAGATATTTGTAGGGTATTCTTCCTAATTCTTGGTGACAAAATGGGCCTCTACCAGATGTCACTGGGCAGTCGCTTGATGATTACGGTCCTAACAAAATTAACAATGACCTGACGTCTACTCCAATTTTACTACATAGCTTGAAATCATTGCTAATTTTACAATCTTTTTCTGGACTTCCCTAGTGGTGCAGTGGTTAAGAAGCCACCTGCCATTGCAGGGGACACGTGTGGGTTTGAGCCCTGGTCCGGGAAGATCCCACATGCCGTGGAGCAACTAAGCCCGTGAGCCACAACTACTGAGCCCGCGTGCCTAGAGCCCGTGCTCTGCAACAAGAGAAGCCACCACAGTGCAACAAAGAGTAGCCCCCCACTCACCGCAACTAGAGAAAGCCAGTGCACAGCAACGAAGATCCAACCCGGCCAAAAATAAAGAAATAAAAATTAACAAACAAACAAACAAAAAACCAAAAACACTTCTCAGAGAGGTCCACACTGTGCTGGTGAAGAGAAATTTTAGATGAGTTCCTTATGAGCACAGAGGATTTGCCTGGATGGAGGAGAGATCAAAGAAGCCTAACACAAGTAAAGTTTATAGAGCGGACATAGGATTCTATTTGTTTGAGGGGTGCAGTGCTCTTTGTGGACTTCAGAAATGAGTCAAGGTCATATTTACAGGGCTTCCTGGTACTTGTCATGCAAATGGAAAATGGAAGGGTTATCACAGCTCAATTCTACCTGATTCACATGTGGAATACCACTTGCCTCTGGAACTAGAATATTCTGAGAGTTCAGGTCAAGGCTTGGCAGCCCTTGAAAGAATCCAAACTTTGGAGGTAGTCTGTGTTAGGAGTTGAGCTGAGAGTGAATTGATTTGGAACTCAGTTGTTGAGCCTAAGAAAAGCATTCATAAAATAAACCTTGAATAAGATCTCAACCAGCAGAGATTAAGTGATGTGATGTAATGATTCTGGTGACAGTCATCTGAAGAGCTAAAAAGTCTCTGTGTTCTCTAACTATAAACGTTTGCATCCAGAAATTGGCTATTTTCTCACTTAAAAAGTTACAGACTTAAGAAGATACATCTTTTTTTTCAGTTTATACATTTATTTATTTATTTAATTTTCGGCTGTGTTGGGTCTTCGTTGCTGCACGCGGGCTTTCTCTAGTTGCGGCGAGCTGGGGCTACTCTTCGTTGCGGTGCACGGGCTTCTCACTGCGGTGGCCTCTCTTGTTGCAGAGCACGGGCTCTAGGTGCGTGGGCTTCAGTAGTTGCAGCACACGGGCTCAGTAGTTGTGGCGTGTGGGCTCTAGAGTGCACGCTCAGTAGTTGTGGCACACGGGCTTAGTTTCTCCGCAGCATGTGGGATCTTCCTGGATCAGGGATCGAACCCATGTCCCCTAAATTGGCAGGGGGGGGCTTTTTTTTTTTTTTTTTTTTTTGCACGCCCTCCCTCTTTGCAGCCTC
>NW_006793370.1:919222-930307 GCF_000442215.2 Lipotes vexillifer
CGCTCCGTGGCATGTGGGATCTTCCCGGACCGGGGCACAAACCCGTGTCCCCTGCATCGGCAGGCGGACTCTCAACCACTGCACCACCAGGGAAGCCCAGGCAGGCGGATGCTTAACCACTGTGCCACCAGGGACGCCCAGGAAGATACATCTTTTTGACAGTACTGAGTTGGAAGACATGAATCTACTTCCACAGAGAATTTTTATAAGGAATTTTATAGCAAGGCGGAGAAGGCCATTGCCATTATAGCAAGTAGCCTATCAGAAATGGTATCTAATTTGATCATCTTCCTGAAAATATCCTGGAGCTATTACTAAAAATAAATGTGTCCAAGCTTTTTAAAGAGCCAGTTAGTTAAATATTGGATTCTATTCTTTCCAATGCTTAAGACTACATTTACTAGAGTGTGGCTAAAATATGTGAGATTGAAACTTTCATTCAGCTTAATTTTCCATGGCCTTTTATATATCTATTGTTCATAGAAAGGATTATAAAATATTGCTGCAGCCCAAAAAACTCAGATCCAAGAGCATGTTCCTGGCCTAATAAGCAAAAGGAATGTTTGCTAAAACAAGACTTTTACACTGATATTTTCTAAACAGAATTGTAGTTTCTGGCTGGGAATAAAATGTTTATTTTGGAGTTGCTTTGCCAACAATGATGATTTCTTTTATTTGAGTGGTTCTTAATTGCTTAGATTTCCATTCTCTGTTTAGTTATTGTAAATTTGCAAAAAAATAGGACAGGTGGGTAGGTGTTTAAGGAGCTATTGACTTTTACCTATTTGTTCAGATCCCTGAAGAGTGGCCCTAAACAATCAAGGGACCTACAAGATCCTGGTTGTAAGCAAAAATTTAGGGAATGTAGGTTAGATGATTGGCTTCGGGACTGAAAAAAGTAACACACATAAACACTGTAACTTACTTCTAATTTCTTTAACTCCATCAAACCATATTTAAGAACTTTATGAATAAGAGGATTTATGAAGATTGATATAATGGGTTGAGAATGGGCTAAGAATAAATATCCTTGATATTTGATGTAGGTTATTCAACCAACGCTGTGAGACTTGGAACAAAACACTTAACATCTCTGGGCCTCAGTTTCCTTGTATCTAATGTTAAGAGACAACCCTCGCCCTCATATCTACATAGAAGATTTTATAATTCTAAGACTACTTAATCAGTACAGAATATGAATGACCACAGGGTATGAGACTGTGGTAACATTTGACTCCATATGGTAATTCCTCTCAACAACTGACTCCCCGGCAAATCTTCTCATACAGAACAAGGTGTACAATAAGCATTTGTTGAAATGAAATTAAATTTTTCCTTTAAGATATCTTCCTTTTCTTTTAAAGTTGTTAATATTAATTTTTTTACTTTGGATATTTGATTTGCATTTTGTATTCAGAGAAAAAAACCAAAGATATTGATACATAAAGGAAAATAAATTATGGTCCTTCACCTCGACCTCCTCCTATCCCTCCCCATTCCCACCCTTTAAAGGTGAAAAGGTGATAGCTTTCAATCTATTCTGCCATACTTTCTCACACAGCAAATATATCCACACATACGTACGTTTTCTCTCTCTCTTTTAATTTTTTTTCTGGAAAAATTTTATTTTTTATACCCATTTTTATACCCATTTTTAATCTGTAACTTGCTTTTCACACTCAACTAGAGATCATGGGACACACCCTATCATGTTTTGTGTTGCATAATATTCCTTTCATGGCTGAAAACAGACTATTCAGTTATCCTACTGACTTGACTTTACTGTTAAAAACCATATTTGAAAATGTATGTATACATACGATTGTACTTTTTTTTTTATTTAAAAAATTTTTTGGCTGTGCTGCACAGCATGTGGGATCTTAGCTCCCTGACCAGGGATCGAACCTACGTCCCCTGCGTTGGAAGTGTGGAGTCTTAACCCCCTGACTGCCAGGGAAGTCCCTGTACTTATTTATTATTGTATAGGTTAGCAAGAATTGCTATACCAAAATGTATGTTTAGTGTTAATCATTATTGATGGATTACTTTCCGAAAAGTCTGAAGTAATTCACTTGATCACAAACAATGAAAGAAAATGTCCATGATTTGTGTCCCCACAAATTCTTGAAATTACTACTCCTTTTAGAGATCAGATTTGTGGTTACCAGAGGCAGTGGTGGGTGAAGGTGGTCAAAGATGAAAACTTCCAGTTATAAGATAAATAAGTACTAGGGTTGTGATGTACAACACGATGAATACAATTAACACTGCTGACATTACATATGAAAATTGTTAAGAAAGTATTGGGTTGGCCAAAACGTTTGTCTGGAATTTTCCATAAGATGTTACAGAAAAACCCGAACAAACGTTTTGGCCAACCTGATAAATCCTAAGAGTGCTATCACAAGGAAAAAATGTTTTCTTTTATTTTGTATCTATAGGAGATGATGGATGTTCAATAAACTTACTGTGATCATCATTACATGATGCATGCAAGTCAAATGATTATGCTGGACCCCTTAAATGTATACAGTGCTTTGGGTCAACTCTATCTGAATAAAACTGGAAGAAAAAAAAGAAATTACTAATCCTTTTGGTCTTGCCAGTATTACCTTATTATTTCTTTAATTAATTTGTAGTCCCTTGACTTTTTAAAGATATAAATATTTTCAAACATTATTAACTCTTTGTATATCCTCTTATCACATTATTTATCCGTATTTTATACTTTGTTTTCTATTGAGTTGTCTTTTTATCGTAAGTTATTAGAAGTTCTTTGTTTATTATGGGGAAGTAATTTATTTTTCTATAATGTCTTATAGATGTATTTTCCCAATCTATCTTTTGAAGTTTAACATTTTTTTGAGGAATCTTATATCTTGCAAAAACCAAATTGTTTTCTAGCTAAATATAACTATCTCTTCTTTTAAGGCTGCAGGGTTTGCCTGTGAAATGGGGATAATAATAGCCTTTATCTGACAGGGTTGTAGTAAGGACTCAGTGAGAGCAATTCCTGGAACTTAATATGAACTCAGCGAATATTAGTTGTCATTTTCTTTCCTTCCATATTCTGTAATACCCTATATGGGAAAAGAATCTGAAAAAGAATGTATATATGTATATGCATAACGGAATCACTTTGCTGTACACCTGAAACTAACACAATACTGTAAATCAACTATACTCCAATATAAAATAAAAATTAAATTTAAAAAAGAATTTATAATTTTTTTTTTGACTCGTGAATTTGTTTTTATTTTTATTGGGCTATAGGGGATGGGTTGGGAAATATCTCTGTAAGTTATGCCCTACTAGGGAAATGTCCAAGAATTTATAAGTTTTTAATGGTTTGATTTAAGCAGATATCAAAGACCAGCCCATCTTCAAAAACAGGTGAGGATGATGACTAAGACTTAATTCTTCTTACTTTGGTTTATTATCAACCTGTAAATGAGCAATGCTAAGAGTACACACCATAGCAAAGCTGTGCGTGGACACCATCTGGGGGGACAGGATTGTTGTTGCTTGTCACACACACACCAAGGCTGGTGGTTTTGGCGATCTGAGCCAAGAGAGGACTCTTCTACCTGAAAAGCTGAGAGCTGCAGGCCTGCTCTTTCATTCTGCTTTAGCCGTGGGAAGGTGGGCCTGCGAATGGGGCCATCAGAGTTCAGAGGCTCATGTTATCACCAAAAAGCAATTTTTTTTTTTTTTTTTTGCTGCGTCACATTTATACAACTTAGTTATTCTATGTTTTATTTTTATTAGACCTCAATCGTACTCAAGACTCCAGTGGAATAAATTTATAAATTGACTTTTTCCTAATCTGGTTTTATGCTGAATATTTGTTAGAAATGGCTACTGAATCTTACAAGTCTTTTTTCTGCATCTATTGATTAAAAAAAAAAAGGGCTTTCTCTTTTAATCAGTTGATTTAAGCAGTATGTTGATAGATTTCCTGATGTTGAACCAAACTTAACATTTTTGGAATCAGACCAGATTTGTCCTGGTATACCATTCTTTTAATATACTCCTGAGCTCAATTTGCTAATATTTTATTTAGAAGCTTTGGCTCTATAGTCGCAGTATGAAATTAGTCTATAGTTTTACTGAACTATCTTTTTCAGGTTTTGGTATTTTTTTACCAACTTTATACAATGAAATGAATTTTCTTAAAGTGATGAAATATCACATCAAAGTGCATGGCTTTCACACAACCGCTTTGACAATATATATTCTTTTCCTTGTAATCAAATAAGATATTAAGAATATAATTTTGATATGCAACTTTCCCTTTTTTTTTAAAAATTTATTTTATTGAGGTATAGTTGATTTACAATATCAAACCAACTATAACTTCTGCTGTACAGCAAAGTGATTCAGTTATACATATGTATATATATGTGTTCTTTTTCATATTCTTTTCCATTATGGTTTATTACAGGATATTGAATATATTTCCTTGTACTATACAGTAGGACCTTGTTGTTAATGCAACTTTCCCTTCCTAATGCTCATGTCAATGCCAAGTTATCTCTTTATACTTACTAAGATGCTACTTTGGGTTATTTTCTACTTGGCCTAAGTATGTGAAGTCTCCTTGCTTTCCCTATTAGATGCAAGCTCTTACAGGTGGAGTGGTGGTGAAAAGACCACATGGTACAAAATGGGAAGAACTAGGGTGAAATACCAGTCCATTTCCTTTATTATCCCCTAACCTATCAGCTGGTAGTGTTTATTCCTGATTTGTTTCTTCCCTCAAGTCTTTTTCATTTCTGGGCATTTTATATATCTGTTTATGTTGTTTTGACTAAAAGGTACACTCCATGAAGGTGGGGATTTTGATTTGGTCACTACTGTATCCTCAGTGTCTAAAAGAGGCACTCATAAAGATTTATAGGTGCTCAATAAAGGTTAGTAGAACTGAAATTATTATTATTGTGTCAATAATATTACTGACAATTCTCTTCATCCTAATATTTGCAATGACTCTATGAAATAAATGTTGAATAAATTTCTTAACCAACGCGTTCATGACCATCCTTCTGTTTTCCTCATATTTTATCCATTTGCAATTTTAACTTTTAAATCTTTTATTTCATAAAGAGAAATCACTGTATTGCTGTCACACTGCCTCTGTTTACCAGATAAGCATATCACGAGCACACTGACTTTGGCAGTCTGAAGATCTTTTTGAACCTAACGTGAGCCCAAAATTCTGAAGGGTAAATATGTTGTTTTGATATTATTTAAACACATATAATCCAATACTAGATTCAGCTGAATATTCCTGATGACTCTCTTCATTGATAACTCCTGATTTTCTAGCTATAAAGTGAGAATTAATAAAAGGTGTGAATTTTAAAAAACTATCACTAATGTCCCATGTCTGCATATTCCAAGCACCTTCTTAAAGACTTTTAGATTCCTGACCCGGTGAGTGCCTGTGAGATTCTGCTCCCAAGCCAAGCTAATCTAAACTTTACTTTAGCAGGTTGACAATCCATGTACATCGTCTTATTTCTGGATGAGGTTACAAAATGCAAAGAGGAAGGAAAAAAAAAACGAATGAAAGAAAAAGTCAGGCAATTTGTTTTGAATACTTTTGATCACCATTTACAGATGCTGGATCACATAGAATTGGGCACTGAGCCATTATTTTTTCTGAAAATATTTATCATTTTTCAGATCTGCCTAGTTATTAAACTTTTGTTAGAAAGAATCCAGAAAAAAGTCCATTATCTAACTTTGCCTTTGTGAAGGGACTGTGTTTATGTCACATCTTGTTGATTGGTACTGCTACTGAAGTTTTGCAAAATTCCCTTAGGATTGAAAAGAAAAGTCATTTCTGGAATGATGAATAACTCTAGGTTTGTTTGGGGTTTTCCTCTGGTTCGTTTTGCTTTTCCTTTGAATGAAGAACAATTCTTAAGATTGCCCAATTCATATAATAAACATCGTACATCATGTCCTTCAAATTAATTTCCTTTTAGTGTTTTATCAATAGGATTCTATACATTTGTGGTATTTCTATCAAGAAGGCGTGTTGCTTTGACCAATCTCATGTTGAAACTAAGACAGACTTATAAAAATCGATTTTAGTTTGTAGGTTCAATTAAATTTCTTCAAGAATTTACACTACTTAGCATCACCCAGTGTTTGCTTTTGGTGGGACGAGAGAACACAGAACAGAGATTCAAGTAATAAATTTCAGCAGATGAACTCTGCTGTTATGCAAATGTCCTTTGTTTTGTGCTCTGGTGAGCAAGCTGCTACACCAATGCTTTTGGCAGTAGTACAAGATTGAATCCATGGAAGCATGTGTGTATTTACACAAAAGAGGCTTCTAAGCTACAAAACTCCCTCCTGTTTGGTTACACTAATTTCCCTTGAATGAAGTTTGTATGCAAGCCAAAACAATGGTAGTTATCCTGTGCTCTAGGGTTCGTTCCCAGTAGAGTGAAGTGAATAACTGAACAGTTCCTAGATAGCCCCGTAATCGGCTATTTTTATTTCTTTCTCCATCATCTTGATCCTTTGATCATTAAAAAAAAATCAGAATATCGGTAATTGGAGCTTTTGTTAATACATTAATCCCTTCCCCCGTATTTCCCCACCTCCTCTCATTTTCTGATCTATTTAGATCTGACGTGGTGGTTAAGCTAAGCATCCCACGGTGGCATTCAAAGGATTTCAGGTGTGTGAGGCAAATGGAAGCATCTCAACAATATAATTAAGGGGTTACAGGGAGAAATGAAAAACTGACATCGAATTCAAGATAGTTTGGGCCAAAGGCCAAAAACCCAGTTTCTCCAGTGAATGCCTAAAACAACACATGTGTACGTTTTGTCAGTAGATGGCTCTGTTCAACACAGAGTCAATCCAGGGTAAATTCCTATGTCTGCAGTGGAGACAGACACGCCGTATCTTACCTTGGCTGCGTCGGGCCCTAGCACATCCACCACGGGGGGCTGCACCCCAGCAGGGCGTGAGGGTCTCGTGGTCACTTCTGCCCAAGCGCTGCTGTTTGTACCTCCTCCAAGAGTGCTCATCAGGACCCGATACTCATATTTTGTCCATGGGCTAAGAGCAGGAGTCTTGTCGATAAACCTCATGGGATGACCTCTCGGGAAAGTCACCAGGGTAGAAGCTTCCTCCTTCCCTTCGACTCTTCTCTCGATTGTGAAGTTCTCCACCAAGCCGTTGGGATGGGTGGGGGGTTGCCAAGATATAATCACGGATGTTGGGGTATCAGAGAACAACTCTGGTCTCGGGATACCTTCTGGTGCATCTGGGAGTGTCCATACAGTCTGGGACTCTGGTGACAGGGAACACCCTTTTGACGTACAAGCTTCTACCTGAAATGTGTAGGCTGTATAGGGGCGCAAATGGACCACTGTGCCGTTAGTGACATTTCCGGAAGTTTTTAAGCAGAGACGGCCATGTTGGTGAATGTTATAATGGGTAATGATCCCATTGCACTTTAAAGGATGCTGCCAGGTGACCAACATCATTCTTGACTTCACATCCCGAAGAAGCGGAGGGTCTATAGGTCCAGGTTCTACAAAGTAGAAAAAAAAGTAAGACAGGATACCTCTTAGAAACTCCCCACATCTCCTCAGAACAAAACTAAAATGAGTGATAACTCTCCTACCAGAGTGTGAAACTGGACACTTGGTGAAGGCCAATAAGTAAGTGGCCAAGTGTCTCTTACACATTTACTCTTAAATGTGTAAGAAGTATGTACTTGTTGAACATTATCAAATTCGATTGCCATTTTTGTCTCTAAGATAGCTTTATTAAAATCATTTCTTTTTATTAAAGCTAAGGATTCAAAATATCACAAGGACCTGAAACAAAGACCTTAGGAGAGAAAGATACAAGAGGGCGGTTGTAACCAAAGTTGTAGCTTCCGCCCCATTTTTCTAGAACCCCAGCAACTCATTATAAGCAATAACACTGTCTTAACAAACCTGCATATTTTACAGCCCAGTAAAATCCTTCAGCATCTCTCATTATATATTCCATATTATCCCCAGGTCTGTTTATCATTCTAATCCATGTTTTGTAATTTATCTACTCCCTGTTAATATTATAGGTGATTTTTTTTTACTGTGACTGTGACAGAAGTTGCCGATTTAGCTCTTTCACCTACTGATAAATAAACAATGCACAGATCTGACCTTTAGGTTAACAGGTTTAATGCTTGCTCCACTCAGCACTCTAACTGATTCAATTATCATAAAGGTTCAGGAGGCTCCATGAATACTGAAAAAGGCCCGCCATATGCCCGCCTAGGTGTTGTGGAACAGCAAATATCCTGCAGCCCTCCAGAGAAATTCCTTAATTGTAAATAATTTCACCATGCGACACACTCAAGTCACCTTGAATGCAAACCCCTCAGCCTGCGGAGGCAAAGTGTTATTTAAGCTTTACTGGGCTGCGTTAAATTCTGCAATTTGAAGGGCTGTTAAGTTTTTCAATTGAAATTTCATTTAAAATGCAGGTGCTTTTTATTATATTGAGGCTTTACTGCTCTCTGGGTACAAGCAAGAACATGGTGCAATAACACAAATCTGGCTCAATCACTGATCAGTAACAGCTGTAATTCCAGAACATTTAGCATTCTTATAAACCATGGCCTGAAATCTATAAATTGCTACAAGAGATCAAGAAAAATCCTATATCCCCCTTTTCTGCCCACAGCAATTTGGACATCTATGCGATTTTTCCGTGAACATCAGATTTTATGGAAGAATCTTTAAAAAAAATATACTTGGATTTAGTAATTGTTTAAAACAGCGTTGATTATGTGTGTGTGATTCAGTGTTATAACCAAGGTTTAAATTTTAAACGCAACCACTGCTTCGCAGAGCTAGCGACTACAATAATAGCTGATGATAGGAGCGTATTTTCACACGACATGATCCACGTATTTGTCACCAACTGGACTGATGGTAGAATCATAATTACTTTTTGAGAGGAAAGCTGTTACAGTACACGAACCCTGAAATCAAGCCATTTTTGACAATTTGGTAATGCATCCTATTTGAAGAGAAAAATACTTAAAAGTACAGTGATCTCGATATGGATCACATTTTTCATTTTAGTCTGTTGTTAGCTTTCATTTTAAAGCTTTCGTCAAACCACTGTGACATTTCTTACTTTTGCTCTCCGGTACACAGTAGCGGTAGCAATTATTATATCAAAATAGGGATGCGGATCCTTTCTTATTTATACTTGCCATCTAGATTTGGCTCTCTCCTGAAGAAAAGCAAGCACAAGTCTTGTAAGATATCAATGTTGTCTTGTAAAACGAAATCCTCTGAGATTGGGGTCCATAAAAATCAATGGTGGAGAATCAAGCCTTTCAAGTCTAACCCTAACTCACCCTTCCCCGCTGAAAAAAGAATAATATATGCTTACAAATCAGAATATTTTCTATTAGGGTTTTCACTCGGGTCTTCCATAATTATTCCTCATCTGTGCATTATCTCAAACTGTGAGCTTCGTCAGGGAAAAGTGACAACAATGATGCAGTTTGTTCTCTGTTTTGATGGGGGTAAGCCTTTTATTTCTCCTGCCTACGATAATAGTCTTATCAAGGAAACATCCAGGATAATGAACTGGCACTTCAACCCTCCACAGAACACAGCCTTTCCTTAAAGATGATCTCCTATCTTGGGAAAGAAGAGATGTTTAATTTCAATTGCATGATCTTTTCCCCCGCTTAAAAGCCAGAATACATTTCATGAGCTTCTGGCTCTAGCTGAGTAGGGCCCCAGCACTTGCTGCAGGAAGGGTCCTTAAAGCACGCGACTCAGGAGAGGATGCCGAATGCAGCTTAATTAGCTGCTTTGGCTAAGGAAGCGTTAAAACCTGACTCTTGGCAAGCTTTCAATTTAGTGCTTTAAAATGATAAGCCGAATCGTCTAATTCTATATACAAATCAACCGGCATGCTACTGCATGGCTGAAAGGGTCACCACAATTATGTAAAACATGAGTAATAACTATAATTGGGGTAGTTTGCTAATACAATAAAAAGCTCTGAACATGAGAAAAGTTATGCTCACAGCAGTAGCTATCACTTCTAAAGTAAGAATTCATGGATGAAACGACATGAAAAAGATGGTTATAAAATTTTAATGGAATGATAAAAGGCAAAAGTCAGCCTCTCAGCTGAATTCTTAAAATCCCTATATATCACAATCAGCTCCTTAACTGTAAAATCAATGTGGAGTATAACATGTTGTCAATGCGGCTGTCACTGGAGGGGAGACCGGCAAGTATGACAGCCACACAGCTCAGCTGGCTAGTGATGAAAATACAACCGAACAGCCCTCTCCGTGGGTGTAATTGTTTAGAGAACTCCCCTCCTGGAGCGGGGAACGGGGAACATCCTTTCTGTTCAGATCACTGATTCATATTTCAAGCTGTTTCATTACAGCATTAATAACAGAAAGTAGTTTCATTTTGGCAAATGAAATTATCTTTCATGGGAAACGATTTCGCTCATCAGCTTCAAAAATTCAGCCCCAGCTTAAAAGAGAGTAATGAGATTGTTCACGGAGGGGTCTGCTTATTTATTTTTATACTCAGGGGTGTATATTGGGAAGGATGGGTGCGTAGGCGTGTGTGTGTGTGTGTGTGTGTGTGTGTGTGTGTGTGTGTGTGTGTGAATAAATGGTTTGAATGACTCACATCTGTAGTGTGTATATAACTTTTTTCAGTGGTTTTCTTGGGTCTTCTACAAATTGTTTGCTACTAGAGTTACCAAAGATCGCTCAGTTTTCCTGGTATGTTATTACCGCCTTGAAGCAAATTTTTGCCATTCTAATTAAAAACTCACTCTGTTCAAAAGCTCTTTTTCAGCAATATTAACTCCATAAGTGGATATCCTCTAAATCTGCCAATGAATTAAAAATCAAGGTGGCAAATATATGGATATATAATTATACAGAGTAGTACATACCCTACGCTAATTGTTCCTGTAGCCTCTTGATATTCACTACTGAAATGTTAGCAGAAGAGTGGAGTCATGGATTCTATTCCATCTTTTTTTTTTTTTTTTTTTTTTTTTTTT
>NW_006793370.1:930513-944804 GCF_000442215.2 Lipotes vexillifer
CGCGTTGCGGAGCACAGGCTCCAGACGCGCAGGCTCAGCGGCCATGGCTCACGGGCCCAGCCGCTCAGCGGCATGTGGGATCCTCCCAGACCGGGGCACGAACCCGTGTCCCCTGCATCGGCAGGCGGACTCTCAACCACTGCGCCACCAGGGAAGCCCCTATCCCATCTTTAATCATGAGTTTTTTTTTTTATCAATTTATTATTTATACCCCAACTGCTTCCCCCAAAGATTTTTGACAGCTCATAATAAAAGACTTAAGCAATAGGACAAGTAAAATAATGATAAAGAATAATTAATCTCGTGATGATGAAGAGGGTACAATAGTTGTATCCCAAAACAAATATTAAGAGCGCGCACCACAGTTTGGCACAAGTATGAACATTCAGCTTCTTGACAACTGATGAAATAGGAAAACACCTGTGTAACATAGGCATCATTGCTTAATAAAAGAAACATCTGAAGACTAGAAGGTTGTTGAAATTGAAAGGATATGATTTATAGTCTGCAAGTAGGGGAACCGATACTGGGGAACTATTTTCTCTCTTTCTCCTGAGACCAGGACAGCAGAGGAAGGCTAGGAAGAGTGTTCTGATTCCCAGAACTGGGACTTGTTGTATGGTGAATGGCTATGGATTCTTCCTTGAAAGTTTGGAACAGAAGATGAAATGTGTTGATGTGAGAATTCATGATGGCAGAAAAAAAGTTCTGAAAGAACTAGAGGTTCCAAATTTGGAAGAGCAGTGGGCTTTCTGTTCCCAAAAGAGATTCAAGAGCTCAAGAGGGAAATTGAGGCCAGGTGGATAGAAGTTTTCATTAGTCGATCCATCCTTTCAAAGGATTTTCTATTGGTCACTTTCAGCTTCTGATCTTAGGATATAAAAATAAAAATGTAAAGATAATAAATATTTGTTTTTATAAATTCTGGGAATGAAAGGATTTGAGGGGTGGAATCTATGCAACAGGAAACAAAGTATGTAGGGACATACATACAGGGCCACTTTGCTCTCAAAATCAGCAGTTTACATTATTTACTTTGCATCATGGATCTTCCATTGTGGGTAAAGTAGAGACCTATCACTGCTTGAAAGGATAAGCATTCAGAAGTTAGTATTTAAAGCAATTAGGACATGTATTTGGAATAGAAAAACAAAATCATCATGCAGCACTACTGAAACTTACAGTTCACATTTCTTCATTCAATAAAATAAAATCTACTGTTACAAATCTGTGCCACCCTCATTTACAAATGTTTCTGTTTTTCTCTCACATAGAACACTCTTAAGATCCAGGTTGACGTTCAATTCTAAAGCACACTAATAAAAAGATCTCTACCATGCAATATTATTTCTAAAATTTAAATACTCTTAAGGACACAAATATACTTACTGAATGACTGGAAAATCCTGCTCTAGAAGTATCTTGATCAACTGATCAAATTTCATACCACAACTTTACTTCCCCTCCCTGTCACAAGGACTCGGTGTTTTACTCACTACAGGTTGTGAGAATAAGAAGAAAACGTGTTTTCCTTCTGGAATTCTATTTCTATATATCTGTCCCCCTTCATTTTGAAATAGCACATGGTTTTGGGCCAGCAGAGGTCTCTCTAATTAGAACATTCACTATCCTAGTCAAGACAGCTAATGTTGAATCACAGGGACAGCCAGCAGGCTGCCTCTGACCAAGGCAAAGAATGAGGATTGCCTTTGGGATTTCCTTCTCTTACGTCTGCCTCTCATCCTCACCCTCCTTGGCTCATACACAGAGGCTGGAACCATGGGCAGAACATCCTGCAAGCCGCCCTGCCTGTCTCAAGTGTCAGTGGACGCCTCCTACAGCAATTGCTTTTCCCGCCTTTTTCTGAACCAATGATGAGGAAGTAAATTTGAAATCTGATATTGATGTGAACTCCAAACAGGAATCATTCCCTACTTCCTCTCCTGGTGTTCTCATCCAGAAAGGCTTTCCTGACACCCCATGTTGAGGGAAATGCTCTCCTCTGGGCTTGCTCTCAGCTTTGAACACTCTAACTATGGTTTTACTCTATGTCTTTCTTGCCACCAGACAGTGGACGCCTCAAGTAAAGAAAATTGTCCTATCCATCTTTGTAACTTTCATGTCTCTTTCGGTCCCTCCTATGTGGCAGGTTAAGGTTTAACCCAGTTAAGGTTTGCTTGGTTGTGTTTTCATGGATTTGCTTACATGAAACTCTTTTTCATGAGTCCATTAACAATTCTGGGTACTTGCTCTACCAGGTACTGGACCCTCCACCAGGTACTGGAACTACAAAGATAAATGAGATGGAACCCTAGGCCCTGAGACGTTAATATTCAAACGGAGATATTGATGATACATAAATAAACACAAACCAAAATTCTAAGGTAGATATGAGGAGGGAAGGCTTCACAGAGGAGGTGACATATGGGCTGGGGCTTGATGGATGACTAGAATGTTGTCAGACAACAAACGAGGCAGAAATGTGTTCTGATACGGATTTCAATGAACATTGCAAGATCTTGCTCTTTTACTGCAGAAGAACCACTGTTGCTTTGTAAACTGCTATGAGAATCTTAAAGATGAATGAAAGGGGAAAACTGCTCAAAACTGCTAATGAGAAAAGTAAAACAGGACCCATATACTATGATAATTTCCCTCATTGCTTCATCCTTTGCTCACAGTGCAATTTTAAGTACGGAAAAAATAACAGTAAAACCTAATACTATGAGTGAATACAATATGTTAATAGTACTGAAAATCTCACTGTGTAAGTAATAAGATACATCTTTCTATCTTTTAGCAGACTCCAGTCAAAACTCATGAACAATCAGTCTGTTAGCAAAATAATGAACACATGAAAAAATTGTCTAAGTAAATCTACAGAAAAAACTGTTCAAATCCCACAAATTTTATTTAATAATGCCTCTTAGATTAATGCTTAGAAATACAAATGTGGAGTTTTTAACTACAAATTTAGTGAAATGATTCAACTTTTAGTCTTTGAAAAGTATTTGACAACTAAATGGTCATCTCTAGAAGCAATCCGGATTTTCTGTTTTGTTTTGTTTTGGGGGTAGAGAAGTGATTTTTAGAAAAGAATCTCATTTTCATTAGGTTGATCTAATCTTGTATACATATATGTTTGTTGTTAAAATGACTCAAATAAAGAGAGATTCCATATTTCAGTCTTGTTAGCTAAGAAACCCTGGGAGAAATCTGAATTTTATTAGTCCAGGGAATCTACACTTTTCACGAAAAGTGGGTTATCTCATATTTTACATAGGGCAGGATTTCAGTAGGCAAAAGAGCACATACACATTTAAGCTGACGTTGAAAGAGACTTTCCCTTCCAGCCAGCTACCATTTTCACATGCCTATACTGCACGGAAGAAAATTTTAAGCACACAAAAGAGGGACAAACAATAAAATCAGAAGAGATGGTTATTTCTGGTTAAAAGATATCAAAAAGTTTCAGCTGATAGGTAAGTGTCTTCATGTTATTAATCCCATGCTCCCAAATCTATCCCAATCTTAATGCATTCTTGTAGGCTGCAGACATTCCAGGTGCTTAGACTGCCAGCAGCTTGTTCAAAAAAATCATGTGTTGTTTGTATTTATCTGGTTGCAAATAGTTGAACACTACACTGACCAAGTTGGCTGGAAAAAACATCTTTTATTAACACAAGTTTAACTGGATTTAAGATATTCATAGGAAGTGTGCATTATTATTATTTGGCATCAGCACACTAGATTTTTAAAACTGCATGGAACTGGATATTGGTGGCCCACTGATGTAAATGACAAATTATTTGAAAAAAAAATCTATTGAAATTCCTCACAGGGGGCTTCCCTGTTGGCGCAGTGGTTGAGAATCTGCCTGCCAATGCAGGGGACACAGGTTTGAGCCCTGGCCCGGGAAGATCCCACATGCCACAGAGCAACTAGGCCCGTGAACCACAACTACTGAGCCTGTGCACCTGGAGCCTGTGCTCCACAACAAGAGAGGCTGCGATAGTGAGGGGCCCGTGCACCGTGATGAAGACTGGGCCCTGCTCGCCGCAACTAGAGAAAGCCCTCGCATGGAAACGAAGACCCAACACAGCCAAAAATAAATAAATAAATAAATAAATTTTTAAAAATGGTAGGAAAATGATTACAGAAGAATGAAATATTAAAAAAAAAAATTTCCTCACAGCCTTTTTTCTCCATCTATGAGAAACTCTCTTTGTACCCAAGCACTTGTTTCTCTGGCTCTAGGTACCTTCCTGCCTAGGTTTCTCTTTCTGATCTCAGCTGGGTCACAGTCTTGATGAAAATCATGCTCTCGCAGTATCATATGAAAAATATTGCTATTGGTGACCCTTTTTTTTTGGCACCAGAATGTTTCGAGGCTTTGGCTGATGCGGAAAGGTGCCTAGCGATGGCATGAAATTTAAATGTGGGCATGAGGTGACTTCTCTGTTTTATTCTGTAAGGTGATATGTCAAATTTCTACGTTGGAAATTGCACTTCGTCAATTGGGAGGTGGTGGTTAGGATCAAGTATGAAGTGTGATACCGGCATGGAGCTGTCAGCATGGGTGGTTATTTTTTTATTTTTATTTTTTTGCGGTACGCGGGCCTCTCACTGTTGTGGCCTCTCCCGTTGTGGAGCACAGGCTCCGGACGCGCAGGCTCAGCGGCCATGGCTCACGGGCCCAGCCGCTCTGCAGCATGTGGGATCTTCCCGGACTGGGGCACGAACCCGTGTCCCCTGCATCGGCAGGCGGACTCTCAACCACTGCGCCACCAGGGAAGCCCCAGCATGGGTGGTTTTATAAGCAAGGCTTTGAAGCCTTGACAGAAAAACTGCTTGTGCCCAGTGCCAATCACTCAGTCTTTGTCAACTCAATTGCACATCCATTAAGAGATGGCATCCATCTCCACTGACACCCAAAATATATAGGACACTGTTATCATGTCTCAGGGGCGAGCATGCACTGGTAACAACCTGGAGGGGCAAACAGCCAGCCTTTGGCCCTTTGCTGATGTGTATGACATCACACGTGAAGCAGAGGAAAAAGAAGTCATCTGTCTTGGTGAAAGGATTTCAATGAAAATGAAGACTGGGTTAATACCTGCTACACAATCAAGTGTTACTAATTCTTAATGAAGGAAGATGAAGGGTTAACACTATTGCCTTTGAACCCAGGCCCTAAAAAATCACAAAGACAGCAGTGTCTCCATGCATGAAAATTCTAACCACGTTGAGTCTGTAAGACTTGTCTTATGGTAAGATAAGGCAGGAGAGAAATTTGCTCAACAGAGGCTGCTGTACTAATTGGTACTTTACAATGTTTGGGAATTTATTTATGTAGGAGATCCTGACCCCTATTCAATAAAGATCACCACGGAGGAAATCCAAGTGCTGCCCCCTCTCTATGGGAATAGAAATTGTGGTGCCAAAAAAAGGAGACATTTTCTCTCCTCTTCCAGTGCGGCATTCTATGGAGCCATCACCTCTGCAGTGGGTGAATAATTATTTTTAGTTAACCTCTACTGAGTGCCAAGCAAGTATGCTCTATCTAAGGAGATTAGAAATTTATCTTCAGTTGTTTTTTTAAAAAAATGTTTCTTCAAAAATCTATTTTCGGTGGGAGCTCTCTGGTTCATACATCTGTATACAGTTGGTGTTCATGTTGTCAGAGTCCCCAGAATGAATGTAACGTTCCCCCTAAAAGCGGTATAGGTGCGTTGAGTGGTGCATAAATGCTTTCTGGGCTTTGTGTGTCATTTATTGCACTCTGCTGAAAATTTACTAAATGGTACCCTTGAGACCAAAGAACTGGATGTGTCCTTGTAAAGTACCAAACTTGCTCCCTGGGAATAATTACAAATTGGGAGAAATGGATGAACTATTATATATTATTGTTCATATTTTTTTAAATGTAAGCATTAAGGAAGGTAGATAGGCCTGATTCCATCTCAGTTGATATCTTGTTCTCACTAAAATAATATAATTAAGGATATTGTAGACATAAAAGAATCAATTTCATATACAATTAATATTGTTTCAAATACCGTGCCTTTTGAGATTAATATCCAGCCTTTTGAAAGTCACTTGGGTCCTCATTGAATATAGAGCCAGAATGGCAATTGGCCAACAGGGCAACATCTTCTAAGAAGCCTCTGATTAAAAGACTTGACGAGATTAACCCTAAAAACCTCATTGTTCAAAGATACAGTGTCCTCCTTCACTCTGTGTAGCTTGATTTAATTTCTAACTTTTCTAAAAAATTATACTTCCATATATATACTTTTTAAGAAGTAATTTATATAAAACTCAATATGATTGCCATGCATTTATTTTCTCTATATAACCGAGTAAAAAACATATATATGCAAACAAACTCTTCCATGAAAAACTAGAAAATTCTCTGTACTGGTTGAATAAGACAATCCCAATGTACTCTTTGTAATACATGCAGAATGACTGTTATCAGATTATACTCCTCTATTCTGGAGGCTGTCTTTCAGGTATGAGTAAAAGTATAATGGAATCTGTTTCCAGAAAAAAAGTATAATGACCTCTAGGTAACTTCATGAAGTAAGGTCCATATTCCAAGTTCTTCTGCAGAGAACACTTGTAATATTCGGTCATAGAGTAGAAAAGGATAACCTTTCTCCTTCAGGATACCTAGATGCACCCTGAAGGACTGAGTGGGTCCATATCATAATTTATTGTGAATTACATATTCCTGTCTGTAGGCCTAACCCTTCAACCCTTCAAGCCCCATTTTTCTTCTTTCTGGAAACCTTGACTGTTCTTGTCCTGGAAAAGATTCTTGTCCCTCAACATCAAGAAAATAGAGGAGACTTATTTCTTTGTTTTGGAAAAATTGAAGACTTTAAGACTTCCTAATATAGGGAATATCTGGCTGTGTGTTTTTCAGACCACTTACTGTCCTCTGCGGTGATGAACAGAATCCAAGAACTACGTGCACTGCCAAATCCATTGGAGACCACCAACCGAAATTCATACTCTGTGTACGGTTGGAGATCTCTCACTTCATAGCTTAACGATGCAGAAGGATTAGAAAACAACCTATATGGAAAAGAAATTCTAAAATTAAGAAGCTTTAGACATTCAAAGGAATAAAAAGCAAGTACAATCTTAAAGAATTTTCAGGGAATGTCAACATACCTCTCAGTGCTGCAATTTTCTGTCATCGCGCAATATCTCTTTGAAAATAAGCAGTCCTTTGGCTAAGGGTTTGTATTATTGCATTTATATGAGATGTAAATTCTAGTAGTAGCCTGGAGTGAATTCTAGTCTAGTATTCAGACTGACTGTCACATGGAATTTGTAAAATAAGTATTATAATTTTGTAGCCATAGTCAGACAGCAGATTTTGTGGGGTTCAGGTGTGTGCCTGCTCTTGGCAATACATGTGCTCGTGAAAAGTTAAGGGTGAAGGAACCTTACTTTAAGCCTCTATAAATGAAAAATTTGCAAAGCAAATAATGATCTCCTAGGGTGTTGCTTTTTGTTTGTTTGTTTGAACTTTGGGAAGGAGGTTTTCATTTGTTGCCAGTAAGAACTGACCTATTGTTAAAAATTTAAGATACAGTGAATTTATGGCTATGTTGTAAAACCCAGGTGACTGTTAGAAGGGATGGACGAAGTAGAATGCTTACTCTAGAAACCAGTGGGTGGAGTTGCCGGGCCTCATCTGGAGTTGGTATCTGGGAGAGCCGGGGGCGTTGTTCCGAGCTGGTGTAGACCAGACAACCTGAAGACTGGTTGGAGTGGCAGATGAAAGCCTCGGAGGCAGCACGCCATCTGGAGCTGTCGAAAAACACAGATGAATTAGAGCAGAGAAAACTGTGGAGAACATATGCTGGATGGAATCGAAATGCTCCATATACTGGAAAAACTGTTCCTCAGGATCAACAACAATGTTAAACATGGTCCATTTAATTTAACATTTTCATTCCGGAACTACTGTACTTCCTTATTGTTCATTTCAACACGATTACAGGAGTATTTCCATCTTAAAAGCCACCCCCCCCCCCCCCCCCCCCCCCCTGCCGCACCCGTGCAGACCCGCCCAGCTGAGGGGGAAGGGCCGTGTGGCCCCTCACTAGCCATCCCCCCTCCCCAGCGGCCCCCCCCCCCCCCCGCCCCCACCAAACAGCAAGACAGATGAGCAGGCAGCACATCCCCACCTGTACTTCTGTTTCTCTAATTGAAAACATGGAGGGGATTTAATGAAGCAAATATTAAAGTACCTTTTTAATTTAACTCTTTGTTCAACAATCAAGCAAACTGAACAGTGAAGGAGTCCGGATCTTTTATTTCTTCCATTGATGTCACCCATTGTTTCCTTAATCACACCATGAACACAACTGGATATTTTTTTTGAGGAAGGTTTATTAAAATTGTCTTTTTCTACAAAGAAAGTAGCACATTCCAGCCTTAATTCTCACTTATGAAAATATAAAAACTAAGCTTCTTTCCTCATGTGTTTTATACAGTTGGTTGCCCGTTCTCACAGTGATGCTGCCGTTATTCAAATATGTTACAAGTTGGGGCATAGACTTTTTCTAGTCTAGTTGAATCTCTGGCAAATTCTTCCTGACGTCAGCATACTTGCTTGATATAATCTGTTAGGGAAATCTATCTGGATAGTTGTAGAAGGCCTAAAAGAAATGAGTGAAGCCTATTCTATTAAGAAATTAAATTTTACAAATGGACAAGAAGACTTTGGCTATTAAATAAATTTTTCCAACAGGTATAACTTGAATGAACTTCTCATATCAGAGTGTGTTCCAAAGGTAGTCAGAAGCTCAAAAGCAAATTAAGCACAGTTCTGTGCTTTTGGGAAAATCACCAGGAAACTCTGAGCTTATGTTTCTTGTCTTTAAAATGGGGATAGTATTTTGCCTTTTTAGGATTGCTGTGAAGACCAGAGACAATGTAAATAAAGGGCCTTTTATTGGGTCCTGGTAATTATCAGTTGTTAGCTGTTGTTATTATACTGGACTAATCCGAACGTCCCTCAGCATAATTTAAGTACTACTATAACGCAAGTTTTGATTATTGTAATATAAGTTCTTATTGACCAAGGATTACTAGAGGCCATTGCTGAAGGAGGAGAAGGAATCAAAACAATGAAAACAACTATCAGGATTCATCTTCAGCTTCCATTTATACAGAACTTGATGTAGCGTGTGACTTTTATATACCCTCCAATTTGCGAGAACTGGCTTCTGAACTATGAAGCTAGTGAATGGCCATTGATGAGAATGGAAGAATGAGGTTCCGTGTCTTATCAGTCTGTTGTAAGGGTTCCGAATTCATCGATACTTCACTCATTTATTCAGTAGACATTTATTGAGCCTCTACTCTGTGCAAAGTAGTGTTCTTTGTGTGGAGGGTTAACAACACTGAGTCAACCCCCAGTTGACATGACCCCTGACCCTATGGAACTTATGTAATCGGAGAGAGCGAGTGATGAACAAATAGATACCGATGACCCTACCAGATGGCACCAAGCGCTCAGGTGAAGACTAAAGCAGGGTAAGTGGAGAGAAAGTGAAAAGGAGTGCAGACTTTAGTTATTACACAACAATTCGGATTAGACAGGAGAGCCATAGGAAGAACACGTCATTACGTGACATTAGAGCAGAGACCTCAGTAACATAAGGAGGTGGTCATGAGAATGTCTACCTGAATGTCAACCTGCTGTTTGGAGGAACAGCAATCCAGCGAAGAGAGGAAAAGCTGGAGAGCTAGGCTCGGTCTAGATACCTCTAGAGCCTTCTTAGGGCTACACCTTGAAAGTCAAAGTCAAAGGCTTTGGACTCCATTTTAAACGGGGCTGGGAGCCACGGCAGGGTCTTAATCAAGGAAATGTCATGATTCTAAACAAATAAAGGCCACTCTGGCTAAGTAAGAGTGACTTTCTAAGTTGAAGAGAGAGGGAATTATTTAACAAGCAAAAGCTTTTCTTTCTAAATTTTGGAAGTATAGTTTGAACATCCGTTACAACTCATCACAATTATTCCTCAATCACAATCATATAATTATACAGATTTGGTAATTATTGATCAGGGTAGATAAGCTAAGAGACAGACACAACTGAACTAAAATAAAAGGTCTACTCTGATTCCCTGTGGAAAAAAGCAATAAACAAATACAAATCTCTCTCTGTTTTTAAATTTACAATTAAAAAATTATTTATTTTGGTTACTAAGTTGAAAAAATTTACACTTCTTACATAAATTTAAATATTTTAGGGAGCTAGATAATGTTAGTTTTCCAAAGGAGACTGGATTTAGGAGTCAGCTAAAGTTTCAAATCTCATCCTCACCAATTCAGGTCACAAAATTCAAAGCTGATTACATTTTGGCAAGTTCTTAACCTCACTGATGTAAAGTCATTTCCTTTAAAAGTGTACGTCCAATAATACTGACTCTGTAGAGTTTTTAAAGAAGTTAAATTTGTAGCAGTTAACTAAAATGGTGCAAGGAGCACAGTTTACTTCTTGGTAAATTTTGGTGTGTGTACACTTGTGAAGTCACAGATTTTTGTCCCAGGACAGTAATGTGTATATAGATAGACAGACAGATAGATATGTAGATAGATAGATCAAGGTAATAGGTTTTAGTGAAATTAATGAGTAAAATTAACAAAAGAAGTTTTAAATAGAGCCACACTTAAAGAATCTTCAAATTGTTTTTCTTGGTCCAGGCACAGATTAATAAATTAAATGCTCATCAGTAAGAATAAATGCCAAAAGAATAGTTACCTGCTAATAAAAAATTAATCTGCATTTGATAATTTCTTTAAACATTTAAGCAATAATTTCATTGAGATTTCTTTATAATGGTACAACCTCTACCTTAAACACTGGATCAAATATTCATAAAGCATGGATTATGACAGTGTGGCTAACCAATGAAATATCTGAACTTGCAATAAATTAAAACTTCATATACTTCTTAATTTCAAATAACCTTCAAGTTGCCTTCAAAAAGGCAAGATCAAGGAATTTTTTTAGAGTAACTAAATGTTTAGAGACAGTGAATACAGATTGTTCATCTTTTTATGAAAATTTTCCATAATAAAAATTATTTTTAGGTAATAGGAACTCAATTTAATAGAATATTTGTTCCTGCAATAAGTTTAAAATATCTTAAAGAAAATTCTTTTTAAATGTTATGATTTTTAGGGAAAATAAAAATGTGTTGTAGTAGGTCACAGGTTTTAAGATACATATAATTTATTTCAACTTGCTATTAGCTTTATGTCTTCCACATCCACATGTGGTAGGGAAACTGGATATAGTGTTTTATGACAAAATAAATTTTCAGAAAAATGTATAATCTTAATTTTACAAGGTATAAATTTACTCATTCCCTAAATTATAACCTTTCAGTTTGAATCGGGCTTGAGTTGTCAGAATACCACTTTACACACAAAAAGCTAAGTCAGGGAGGCATGGGGAGAAGGCTGGAAGCAGTGAAGTTACCTATTGCAGTCATCCAGGCTAGCAGATGACAGCAGCTTGCATTCAAGTGCCAGCAGTGGAGATGGGGGCATTGGTTTGCGGTTCAGTTGACTGCGGCGTGTGTCGCTGATAGACAATAAAGGAGTCAAAGGTGATGCCAATGTGTTTGGCCCAAGCACCCAGGTGACTGGCACCCGAGAGGAGAAATGGGATAGGGAGGGGATCAAGAGTTCTCTTTTGTCCACACTACACTTGAGAGGTTTATTACACAACTACAGCGGCTACACCAAGGACGAAGTTGCAGATGTGAGTCTGGATAAGAACTGTAGATCAATGTCCGTGTGCTATATCATGGCCGAGATGTGATGAAATAAACGAGAGGGTGAGTGTAAATAGAGCGAACGTAGAAGAGGTCTCATCAGTGAGGTCTGGGGTCCTCCAAACTTTTGAGGGGTTGGGGGAGGGGGAGGTCTCTGCAACAAAGGAGATTTACTTACGGGAGTGAGCACTGAGGTAGGGGAGAAGCTAAGAGAAGACGCACTCTGGGAGTCAAGTGAAGAAAGCATCTCCGAAAGGAAGGCCTGATCGACTCCGTCAAATGTGCTGAGTTTAAGGAAGGAAGAGACTAAGAATTAAGCTTTGTCTTTGGCCAAGTGGATGTGACCTTGTCAAGAAGAGACACAGTTCAGTGGTGGGCGTGGCAGTTTGATTCGGGAAAACTGAAAAGGGAATGAGAGAGGAGGCAATGAGTGGGTAGAGTGAGCCTAGAAGACTCCTGAGGGATTTTGTACTAAAGGGGAGAAGAAAATGGGGAAACACTTAGAGAAGCTTCTGGTATCAGGAAGGCTCTCTAAACACTCGGAGAGGTTGCAGCGTTTGCATGCTTCTTGGAATGACCCAGAAGAGATTAGGGGAAATGATGATGTAGGAGAAGGAAGAATAATTAATTGCCAAAGCAAAGTCCTTGTGTGTGTGTGAGAGAGAGGCAAGCCAAGGCACGTGCCAACTGAAGTGACAGCTGGTGCACGTGGGCTGTCGAACAGAGCAGGGACAGCCCACCACTGTGCAGAAGTGAATACAGATCCAGGCTGCAGATGTAGAGTTAGGTAGATCTGGTGATGGGAAAACAGCAAAGGTCTCTTCTGATGGCATCCGTTTTCCCAGGGAGCAAAATAAAAGCAAAGGCGTCCACTCTGTGCCAAAGAGTGGGAGTGAACCGGTTGCTTGAACAGAGAAGAAATGGTATGTAGTTCTCTCGGGTAGTGGAAATAGGACATACCTAGGAAAGGCAATAACGTGACTGTCCAGGGCCAGATACCCAGTAACTTAACTATAAATCTTTGGGTTGAGGGACATTCGCTGCCAAAGACTTTTTAATTGATATTTTGTCTGTGAGTACAAATACTTATAACCATGATGATTTCTTATTTGGTATATATTCTTTCATTGATGTATAACAAATGGACACATATCAAAAGAGCCTGGGCAAAAAGTAATGTGCAAATTGCATATAACGTATAACATATAAAACCATGTCCCTCATTTGATTGTTTTTTGTCTAACTTTTCTGTCAAGGAATATAATATCACTGACAATCCAAATTCGGAATAAGAATCAGCTCTGATAAGTCATCAGCATGACAAAAATTAAGAGTTTTAAATATTTACACAAAAATCCTTCAAGTGTTAAAAACTGCATTACCGTGCTGTCAGGAAAGAAAAAATGCCCAGAAGATGCTCCATAATAATAATAATAAAGTATCTTGGATTCCCTTTAGAGTGATAACAAGAAAATGTGCTCTGTTAAATTGGTCACACTCCAATTATATAAAATCCCAAAATATTTCCAAACAAAGTGATCATCTTAAATTATTGACATATAACTATTCATTCTACATGCTTTCAGTAACACTGAATTCGGGCAACGTTTCTTCCCCTCCAGTTAACCCCTTTTATCCTAGACCTATTCCTCTGAGGGTCTTTAGCATCAAAGCAATAACGGGGAACCAGCCATAATTCCACCCCTGGTTTCTTAACGCAAGAGCCATGTATCTATCAGCTTGATATACCGCCTCCAAGATGCTATGTTGCTCAAAAAGCTTCTCTCAAGTTTAATATGACCCTCATGAGGCAAGCACTCCACAACCTCGTGAATCAACACATCTTGTCCAGTAAATGCTATTCTGCAAAGGCAACTGGGCTACCTCAATCTATAAATTCAAGGGAAGGGTGTTTTCACTAAAATTTCAAATTTAACTTTTGGAAGGCAAAATGCATACGGAACATTAAGCAATAAATTAAATCACAGAGTGGACTAGTCTAGATGCTATAATCTTTTGAATGTCTGATTGCATTAAACTTTTGTATGATGTACCCTTGTAGACTCTTCCCTAAACAAACAAACAAAATGCCCCAAACATTTGCTCCATACAGATTTATAGAACTCTTGGGAGGAACTCTAAAAAGCAAAAACAGAGGCCTTTTTTTCATGTGGCCAGTGACTACCAAAGCTATAGTGACCAGAAGAAGAAATTTGAGCGGGAAAATAATGAATTCACATATTTTGCATATTCACATTCAAATATGCTTCACATACACACCAATGTCTCAGGACAGCCCACCAATTTGTTACTACTACAGTGTGATTTGGGGGTGTATGAGTGTGCATTTCAAAATACTGGAATGAAATGCTGCATTAAGGTATCAAAGAAGTCTATAGTGTTTTGTATTAAATTCACACCTGTAATAAAGGATATTGAATGCCACTCTGCACAAGGTTCTTTGCTGGGCGTAGGGAA
>NW_006793370.1:944837-990255 GCF_000442215.2 Lipotes vexillifer
TAGGGAAAGGGCAGAATAAATAGAAAGGGGGATTAGATCACCAACTTTTTATTTAACAGAGAGACAAGACATGAGTCAAATAACACAGAATGTGTACAGAGCATAAAAGAGGTGTAAGTGCTTCAGGAGTTTTAGAAGTTAGAAATTCACAACCAAATACGCACTGGACCTTGGCTTTCAGAGGAACAGACACGGTCATGGGGCATTGTTAAGTAGCTCACGTGGAGTCACCATGTCCTCAGCCTAATTCCAGGGCCCAAGACTCTCATCACCTCCGCTCGTGTTCATTCCAAGCGGATGTCATGCTTTCTACTGGTTTCACTTAAAATCTGACGTCAGCCCAGCTCACACTACTCTCTCATTTCAGAGACTAGATGGTTGGCATCCTCATTTAGGTTTCCCTGTTAACATAAGAGAAACCATGGCCTTTCATCTATATGCATCCTGGCTGCATCGCTGAATAGCCTGGAACATAGTCAAAAATCCCTGGATTACACATTTTCCTCTCATTTTCTGAAATAGTTACATATGAGCAAGAATGTCAAATTCTAGTTTCCAGAATGGAAAATTAAAGTTCAGACACGTCTATTGAGTCATTGAGTCATAAACAAATTGAAAACAGAAGGCAAGACTCCATTTCCCGTCACTAAACCATATGTCATTAAAAAAGATATTAATTATGAGGAATATGCAGATGTGCTAACAAATGGACAGTCAACCTTGAGCACAAGGATGCACAAATAGAGCAGCATTAAACAGTGACAAGTAGGTTAAAACAGATTTAATGTTAGCGAAAGAGACTCTCATAAGAGTTAACTTTTGGAACACATACTGTGTGCCAGGTTCTTTGACATGATTATTTCCAATCCTCAGAATCACGGGACAAAATTGTAGTGTTATCTCTCTGTAGTATTAGATAAAGCATTTGAGGTTCAGAGGGGTTCATATTTTATCTCAAATCACAAAACTGGTTACTGGCAGAGTGAGGATTTAAACTGGGACTGGTTAAGTTCAAGGGCAGTGCTCTTAATTTTATACCACAAAACAGCATGCTATAGTAGGTGATTTATAAGAGAGAATAAATATTAAACACATTAAATAAATATGAAAAAACAACATTTACAATATTAAACAGATTCGTTTTCGTAAAGGTTGGATTCATTTTCTGTCCAAGTCATATTCTTCAGTAGTACTTTCTGGTCTTATTTCTTTATCATAGCATCTCATTATCTATGAGGAACTTCACACAGAACTACTAGTATGAATTTGCTAGTTCTCAAGAACGAGTCAAAGCCCACAGAAATTTAACGAAATGCAAAATGGAGAGCTCTTTACATTAGTAAGAGAAATAGATTTTGGAAAATTAAATGTTATCTAGAGGCATGTCATGGAAGTGCTCTTTGACCACAGAATGGTCAAAGCATTTTAAATTTGGAGGGCAGATAGCTTAAACGCTACCAAGTCTAACTTCCCACCAAATAAAGGATTCTCGCCTAAAACATCCCAAACAAGTGACATTCAGGTGTCTGTTCATTACCAGTGATAGGGAAATAGTTGCTTTGTTAAGTCACCCCATTATATTATTGTTCTTCTTGTTGGTTAGTTCTTTCTGAGGGAGAGCTAAAAACTGTATTATTTCTACAAAACTTAGGCTGAATATAATCTTTTGCCCATATCGGGACCTTCTGAGAGCAAAACAGGGGACTGTAAATAACCAACATGGGTGAATTGAGCTGCAGCAGGCATAAATTGGGACCATCCTGGGCAGTGGGTACATGTGGTTGTTTGTGCTAATGACACTGAACTCTTTGGGACCTTGTCTGAGTCACGCTGATCCCCGAGAACAAGCCATCGCTACCGTTACGGATAGAACTTCAGGCATTTTTAACTAGTCGTCCTCTTTTCCACTAAATTTCCCCATTTCCGGTTAAACATCTCTGCTCCCTCCAACGAGTTTCATATAAGAGGATTCCTCAACCACTATCTAGCCTTGTTACCTGATTTGGATGTGTTCCATTTTGATAATGTCCTTTCAAACCATCAAGCCTTATACCTAAACTAAACCCTCCCTGTGCATTCTGACCAGGGCAGGACACAGGCATACTCTGACTTTCCTTCCTTCAAGTGACGTGGCTGAAACCTCACTGAGCATCTGAATTTTGGCCTGCTTGACACTGGAGTTCATCACAGTCATTCAGATTGGCTGTGTGGTTGATTCAAAATGGTCTTTGGATAGCTAAAGATGCCAGATCAATGATTTTTCAATGGACACACAGAATCTCGGAGGAATGTTATTAAAGAAGCAGAGTATTTAAGTAGATATCATAGTGCCTAGGACAGTGCTTTGTATATGAAAGATGTCCTGTAAAAATGGACAGAATAAATGGGTGAATAAATGGATAATGGATGAGTTGGTAAGAAGCAAGATGTGCAGGAAGAAATCTTTAACCTAGGACCCTAATAATTGGTAGGATCCAGACCGTATTTCCCATTTACAAATACAGACTCAATTATCTGAAAATGAATGCTTTTTCCAACATAAAAGAGATGAATTGCTTGGAAAATAACTAACACAGCAAACATCAAATTGATATGAAATACCACTTTAGAAAACATTCATTTTGTCACTGATTTCTGTCAATGTCTCTGTTTCACAGATGTGAAAACTAAGGTTAGAAGAACCTTAAGCAACATGTCTGAAGTACATGACTAGTAAACAGCATCCTATAGTTTCATACATGTCTCTTTCATTTCCAAGACCATAATTCATCTCTCAACACCAAGGTGAAGCTTAAATTTAAGTCTAGCCACTGCTTTTCCCTGTAGTACGCCAAAGTAATGGTAATATAAGCTACTTGAGAGCAGAGATCTTTTCACTTCTTTTTGTAAACTTCAGAGCACTTAAATTTTGAGAATTCAATATTGCTCATCAAATAAATATGAAAGAAATGCTAAAATTTAGTTCTTGCAGAACAGAGCCCCCTTTTAAAAGCATGTATTTTTCTAACTATAAAATAACGCACGTTCATGGTAGAAAATTTGAAAATTACCAAGCAAATGAAGAAAACAGTTATCCATAATTACACTACACAGAAAAAGCCCTGTCTTTCTTCTCTCTGTATATATAGTTAAATATATATATATAACATATCATTTTAAATGATTATGCTGAATATTTTTAATATGTTATTTTGTAAACTTTGCTCACTTTACAGTGTAGTGAAAACTCCCTATGTCATTAAATAGTTTTCAGTAACATAACTTTTCAAAATAATTGCATGTAACATTTTTATAAATGTAGAGTTTTCACTTAAAGCTGATATTGATATAGAATATCATTTTCAGTATTATAAATAATATTCAGAGTATCCTAATAAATGCACATTTTGTTTTGCTTTTTAGACTTGTTGAGCCAATAGGAATGAATATTACCACCATTTCAGATATAAGCTGACAAACTGCTTTTCAGAAAGTTGTGTTTATTTATACTCCTATAGTAAGGTATGAATGATTCATTTCCCAGTATCCCCATAGAAATGAGTATTTCATATGTGTGTATTTATGTATACCTATGCATATATAATACACAATAATGTAACTATAGCATTAGAAACATTGTTACATAATTATATGTTATATAAAATACATATAATACAAAATATATACATTTAACATTATATTACATAACTATTGTATAATTACATAAAATATACAAATTTAATATTATTTTAGATATATAAGATAATGATATGATATAATTACATATAATTTATATAAAGTATGTATATATATAAAATATATAACCTATTAAGTCAGCAAATAATTAAAAGGCAACTACTTATATGCCAGGCACTGTCCTATGCTCTGGGAATATAGTGATGAACAAATTAAAACAGTTTTATTAAGGAGAGAGAGACAATAGAAAAAAAAAAGAAATAGAATCATTTCTTTTTTCCCCCCACTTTTTATGAGTTCTTTTTTTTCCCCAGCTTTATCGAGGTATAACTGACAAATAAAACTGTATATTTAAAGTATACGGTGGGATGAATTGACAGATGTAGACACTGTGAAGTGATTAACACAAACAAGTTAATTAACACGTCCATCACCTCACAGTTACCTTGTGTGTGTGTGTGTGTGTGTGGTGAGAACATTTTAGCAAATAAAAAGTAGTTCTAATGTAAGGGATTGGGAGCGATGAGGGAGGAGGTGAGGGCAAAGCTGATACTTTAGGTGGGGTAGGGGGGAGATCATATTTGAGCTGAGACTTATGAATCACTGGGGGATGCACATCTCAGGCTGGCCCAAGACAGGGGCACGCTTGGCCTGAGCCTTGAAGGCGGTGTGGCTTGAGCACAGCGAGCGAGACAGAAACTGGGAAGAAAAATGTACAGAGGATTTGGTGATGGAACAGAGGTGGGGATGCAGAGGGAGAAAGAAGTCTGGATCCTAAATTTCAGGTCAGAGTGACTAACTAAGATGAGATCATTTTCTGAGATGGGTCTACTGGGGAGGAGTATTTTGTATGCACTGCATTCATTTGACCTTATAATTGGACCATGAATTAGAAGGTGTGAGTATTGCATTACTTTTACACTTCCTTGTGATTGCTCTAAGTGCCAGGCTGGGACTCAGTCATGGGTATTTTGGTTTAAAACTCTGTCTTTTTTCTTGTTTACCATGCAGCCTCCTGAGAACCTACTTCCTGGTTCATGGATGGTAACTTCTTGTGTCTTCACATGGTGGAAGGGGGCAAGGGCACTTTTGGGGGCCTCTTTTATAAGGGTACCAATCCCATTCATGAGGGTCCCACCCTCATGACTTCCCAAGGTCCCACCTCCTAACACCATCACATTGGGGTATAAGGTTTCAACTTATGAACCTGAGGATGACAAACATTCAGACCATAGCAGATAAGTGAATTGCACAAGTGCATATAGCTAATAAGTGGTTGAACTGCTGTTTGAATCTAGCAACTTGTCTCCAAAACCTGGACTCCTGTTATTTTAAGCAATGCCTTTTAAAGCTAACACATATATATGGAATTTAAGAAAACAAATGTCATGAAGAACCTAGGGGTAAGACAGGAATAAAGACACAGCCCTACTAGAGAATGGACCTGAGGATATGGGGAGGGGGAAGGGTAAGCTGTGACAAAGCGAGAGAGAGGCATGGACATATATACACTACCAAACGTAAGGTAGATAGCTAGTGGGAAGCAGCCGCATAGCACAGGGAGATCAGCTGGGTGCTTAGTGACTGCCTGGAGGGGTGGGATAGGGAGGGTGGGAGGGAGGGAGACGCAAGAGGGAAGAGATATGGGAACATATGTATATGTATAACTGATTCACTTCGTTATAAAGCAGAAACTAACACACCATTTGTAAAACAATTATACTCCAATAAAGATGTAAGACAAAAAAAAAAAGAAAAGAAATGAAGACCCAACACAGCCCCCCCCCAAAATTAATTAATTTAAAAAAAAAAAGTGACTCAGTAAGCCAGAATCTTGCCCCTACTCACACGTACAGAAAGGGTTTTGCCTCCTTTCCCTGCTTCTTCCCCATCTGTCCTCAGGAGTCCAAAGAACCCATTCTGAGTGCGCGTATTGCTTTGAGGAGTGGAGAAATCTTATAGCTAGGAGGTTTGGAATGAAGACATTTTTGAAGCTTTTTTTTTTTTAAATGATTATGTCATTTAAATCTTGAGGAGGCTTATTTGGGGATAGAGATTTGGAAAAATTGCCTGTCTTCCTTAGTCTGTCTCAGTTTTTCAATCATTTTTTCCCCCTCTCTTTTCAAGGTAACTTTGGCTCTCAGATCTCCTAGAAAAGTCTCCAGAGAAAAACAGAAAAACAAGATGCTTAGCAAGGGCTACAGGTTTTATGGATCCAAGTTAAAGAAATGATGACATTTTCTCAAGGTTGTCACCAGGGTCATAGAGAAGTATTTAGGACAAAAGCCCTGTCTAGAGAGCATGTGCATAAAATAAAAATTTTGTAAAAAAGCCCATCATTTACCTCTTAGCCCAGTGACAAAACGTTATGGCGTATGTCGTTGAATAAAGCCTGAAGATGGTACTTTTATCTTTGGTATTTCACTGGCTCATCTGGGTCTACATTTCTGAGGGAAACCCAAAACCTCACCAACATTTTACTGGTGTGAGACTACCTCAATCAAAATTGGTGCAAATATTTGTCAAAAGTTACACAAAACCCAAATGACAGATCTCACGTGGCTCTAGTAATTGTTCTTCATGAAATGAAAAATTATCCCCATGTTCACTAAGAATGCTTTATTTAGAATGGAAAAGAAGCAGGCATATTCCCAGTTACAGTTTATAATAAGAGTAATACAGAAAGGGGCAGCAAGCATGAGTCAAGGGCACCAGAATAAAAAGACACCACTGAATACTAATTGCTATTGACCATTTTGAGAAATGAAAGATTCCACTTCATATTAGCATCCACAGAACTAAGGCAACATACCTCTACCTTCATTTCTCTTTGTGGTTTAAGATTAAAGAATTGCTTAAGATTATTCTGCAAGACAGTTTTAGTGAATTTGTTAACCAGGAAACCTCAGACAGACGGAAGTCATCCTCCGTTGATTTTGAAATACCCCAAAGCTGCGAATGACGCAGTTCACTGTACTCAGAGGAAAATACGGACTTTGAATTTCATTAGATACATTATTTGTTCAACTGGGAGTGGAACTGTCTCTTTGTCAGACTAATTAGAGGCTCTAACGTTGGTGGTCATAATGTCCAAAAGATTTTTTTTTTGGTTACATCTCAAGCCACCAACCAGATTTTATTCTTTTTCCCTGGAGAGACTTCCTAGATTTAGACACTCTATTTAAGCCTTTGCTTTTGACATTTGAGTTCCTCTTAGTATTCCTAAGAGTATTTCTTAGTCTTCCTATGATCTTGAACACGATCATACTCATCCAAATTAGTTTCCAGACAGCACAGATTAAATTATTTTTCCCTGAAAATCTGATTACTTGGGCCCTTTGTGTAGAGGACTGGTTATAAAGGTCATTTTAACAATGGGATTGGACCTAGTATTCAAGTTGATTAATTAATTCCTCAAATAATAACTAGATCTAGCCTGAAAACACTCAGATTATATATTGGGCCTCCCTTACCTCAATGGGCCATTAATTTCACATTCTCTATTAGGAAGACTAAAACAATAGTCATCAGCAGGATAAAAAATGCTGAGACTTCTAAGAACTGATTTCAGATCATAAATAGTAGAGTTAGAATCAGAATCTGAGAATATAAAACGATGCTCATTTGACCACAATCATGATCAATAACTATGTGTAACTTAGTTTATGTGATTAAAATCCATAATCAGACTATTAGTGAGTTGTTTGTTTCTAGTAATTTAGCCACACAAGTGCTAAATTGTATAGCGCTGGTATCAGAAAGTATATGGAATTAATACCAAGGAATTTTGTCAGTTTTAGGTTTATATACCTGGGGAATTCAGAAGTAGAAAATACATGTATTAATATTAACAACACTTCTTTAATGTATATGTAGCACAAATTACAATACCTACTTTTGAAGAGTAGCATGGTAATCAAAACGTTGCTTTGCCTAGAAGAAGAAAGCATAGATCATCTCCAATGCCCAAGAATCTTCAATTAGTAATTTCAAAAATGATTATTGGGTATATTGCATGAACATGACAGGATCCTCCTTCACCTTAAAAGTTTAATTCAAATGTTTCCTTTACTTCAGGAATCAGTAGCCATTAAAAAGGGGGTGCTAGTTTGTTGCTACCCATTCTGGTCACATATGGTTAGAGGATATACCTTTGCAAAGTAATACACAATTACTGTGTGACCAGCGTTGTATTATATTCTTTGCATGCATTTATCATACATAATTCCCCCAGCGTCAAACTTATGAGGTACTTACTACCATTTCTCCCGTTTTATGGCAAGAAAAAAATGAGGCAAAGCATATATGATTGTATAACTTAATTCCTTAATTTGAACCCAATCTGGTTGATTTTAGAATCCATGCTCTCAATCACGAGGGTAATTTGCTTGTGTGTGAGTATGTATATGTGTGTAGGAATTACGGATAAACAGAGGAGATAAAGAATATGGTACTTTTGAGTGTATCATTTTTATCCTGTATACAATTTTTTTTTCCCTCAAGCAACTTCTAATCTAATATTCTCTCAGGAACTAAGAATTGGCAAATGTTACTTTTTAATTTTTTTTCTAAGCAAGGAAGGATTGACAAAAAGAGAAAAGTTAACTTCAGATTATCAAGAATGTTTCACCGGACAAATGTATTTAAATTTGAAAGATTTAAATACATTTGTATTTAAATATGTTAAACACAAATGTATTTAAAATTTAGAGATTTTAGCCTAGCCAGCATCAATTCACCGATTCTACAGTAAGGACTGCGTTTGGCCATGTCACCAACAGACAGAATAGCAGAAATAACTGTATGTTTGATTAAAAACCTATTTTTGTCTCTCTCTCTTTTTTTTAATTTTAAACTCTAATTTACTTGTTGTTCCCTTAGGTACAAAGTACACAGTTCATAATTCATTTGATATAAAATGTCAGTTTAGATTCTTGCCTGTCTTTGATACATGAGAAAAAACATGTACATTTCAATTTCCTCAATGCCAGAAATACCAGGAACAACCCCCCGCTGTGCGTCTCTGAGACCTCTGTGTTAAATTAAACATCAAGATCACGAAACTGTGGGGAAGGAGATTTCCAAGACAGAGAGTACAAATACATGAGACAGAGGGAGGCAGCTAATGCCTTTCCTATCAGTGGCGTGATATCTCCCAGAGAGCATCTTTGATTCTCAAATTAGTCCTCACTTATAATTTAATATACCACAACCAGTCTGCTGTTTCCTTCCATGTGGCTTTCAGAGGTGATGGTTGGAATCATCAAGGAAAATAAACATTTCAATGTTTGGGGCTTGGTTTAATTTTCAACCTAACTAGTGATAGTTTATGTATATTTTGTGCTTATTATGTGTCACGCTTTCTATTCTTTAAAAAAATAGTCAGGCACTTACTTCTATGCCAGCTGATCTTCCCAGGGCACACACATCCTTTCCCCCTTAACCAAAACCCACTGAGGATGGTTATGTGATGACAAAATCACTTTTCAGATGAACAAATTGAGGCCTTAGAGAGGAGATAACGTTCCCAGGGTCACGTGATCAATAAATGAACATGCTGGGGATGGTGGGTGGTGGTGAAGTTCAAAGTCAGATAGTTTGACAGATGCTGCAGTCAATGTGCTTAACAAATACACAGTTTAAGACACACGCTTCCTTGATTTAGAGAGTCAAACATGTGAACGAGATTCAAGCCTTCTTTTGTGGATATACCCTCAACCTCAGGCTTTCATGAGGAAGGTGGTCCTCCTTCCTGAGGGCTCAGAAGACACAGAAGGTCCTTCCTGAGACCACGCCAGGGAACGATTCCCCTACATGCTCATACTGTTCATACTCCTGGGTTTGCCAATATTCCACATGGAATTAAGTGTCCTCATCTGACTGATGTGCTTTTTAATCTGTTCTTGAAACATTGTTTTAGCATGGGGAGAAAAAGATTCATTCAGTCAGTCATTCCTTTTTACGTATATGAGCTTTCTTGCTCTTTCTATGAATTTTAAAAATTTTTCCAAAATTAACATCATTAGATAAATTCAGACTCTTTATTAGAGTGTAAATTATGTACAATCAGAAGATCACATCTATTCCTTTCCCTTGATATACAGAGAGCATTAACACAGGAAATTCAATTTTAATATAGGCCCAAAGAGAGGACAATTTAGTCATTAGCAATAATGACACCATTCTTACACACTAGTGCTTGGGATAAATGTATTTTCACAAGTTCTAATGAGATTGTCTGTGGTACACCTACACAAAAGCCTCTGCCCCAGCAATTCAAATCTGAAAACTTAAATTTCCTATTATGAGCCAAAAAAAAGAAGTGTACATTTTCACTCATGTCACTTGAGAGCTAAAAATTGAGAAAAAGAAAAATGTTCAGAAAAGTTAAATGTGTCTTTTCTACTAAATAGATAAATATGAGGTTATTTTAATATTCTCTTCTTCTAACTAGAGTTTATCTTAGATATAAAGTCATGGGGGAATATGAAAGAAGTTGGTCGAAATACTTGGTGGGCAAGCAAGTATCTGCATCCACACGCTGGGAAAGGATGTTCCAACTGGTCAACTCCATAACTTTGCTTCTGCTTAGTGCTTCTTTGTAAGGCTATAAAAAGTCTGTTTTAACTGAATTTTCTTCTTCTCATTAGATTGTAAACTTTAAGCATCTTGGGGTCATGAAGCCAAGTGAGAACAGCTCTCTAGTTCACTGGCAACAGGTTCTGAACACCTGACACTTCAACCAAACAATTCTGCTGAAATTATATTTGGTACCACTGTAGAGTCAAGCCGCATAAAAATGGTCAGTGGAAGGTGTTTCAAATAGATAAGAGTGCAGTGGCTCAGAACCAGGTTTCTGTAGCCAGTCTCTAGGTTTGAATATGGTCTCTGCCGTTTACTAGTTGCCTGACGGTAATGAACTAGTTTCAAACCAATCTCTTTTCCTCAGCTTCCCCATGTGTAAGTAGGGATAATAGTATCCCTTTTCTCATAAAATTTTCAAGAAATAAATGAGTTAATATATGTAAAACAACACCTGCATCTAGAAAGTACTATCTGAGAAGTCATTATACCAAAGAAAATTATTTTTATCAAATAAAATATCACATCATCTTAACTGTTGCCTAGGCACCCGGAAAACAAATTCAGCCAACTTTGTGGAGTTGTATTTGTGAACTCCTAGAAGGAAGAATCTTAAGTACGAGGTCTGAGAGCCAGCAAACCCTGGAATCCAGGATAAAGACGTCACTGACTTGAGGAAACACATTTTAAAATCCCACAGAGGAGGGGAAGCCACAAGACGCTCATTAAGGAAAATTCCCCAGAGGAAGCAGACTCAGGCTTTAGTTACATGGGGTTCCTTCTAGCAGATGTTCTGTGTAGGGATTCAAGAGCTGAGGAAATTCAGCTGATAGTGTCTTCACGGTAGGGCCAGTTAGTGCCCCATAGGGCACAAAACTCCACACCTGTTGCTTTTTGTGCCACAGGTAGGACTCAGCCTCTGAAACTGGTCATCCATGGTATCTCTTTCTGCCCCACTCAGGGAGACTGGGAGCAATATGTTGGCTCCCATCCACTGGAAAGGCCTCAGGTCTTGAGAATGGAGCTTCTAAAGTCAAGACACATTGAGCATAGGGGCCCGTTCCACTTATTTTCCCTCAGTAATTCTGTGTCCCAGTGGTAAGTGTGGCATAGAGCCATAGATAGGATCACGTCATATTTTTTATTTGAAGCTATTTTAAAAATGATCTAGTTCAGTGGTTTTCAAACTTGGGCATGCACTCCAACAACACAAGGTGGGGGTCATCTACTAAAATATAGATTGTTTGGCCCCAGCCTCAGAATTTCTGAGTCAGTAGGTTGAAGATGGGGCTCCAGATCTGTATTTCAAACAAGTTCTCAGGGAACACTGATATTCCTAGTCTGGGATCACACTGCGGGAACCACTGATCTAGGTCAAGTCTGTCATTTTAGAGGTGAGAAGCCTGCATCATAGTCAAGTAAAGTTATTTAACTCAGCCCAAAGAGCTAATTAGTGCAAGAATCATCATTGCTAGAGCTGAAAGCAGCGGAGAACGGTCTCAGATTGCCAGATGAAGAGCTTCAGAGGAACACCTTTGGAATGGTGTCTGCAATTTCATCATCAAGGTCGTTATTTCATTTCACATCGGGTTTGCTTCCTGAGGTTTACACACTTGACAGCTTGAACAAAAGCAAACACATATGTTGAGCTGCCACAGTTTGGTATGATTTTCAAGAAGTTATGAAATTTCTCTAAAGCTCACTACTTTTTCCTTTCTCTCAAACATCTTGCGATTTAAACTCTACTGTTTTCAAGTGGCAGAAAACCTAACACACACAAGCTTAAATAATGAAAGGGGTTGGCCCCTATGATGGAATAATCCAGGGAAAAAGTTGATTTTCGGCAGAATCACATTCATGGGATCAAATGGTATCACCAGAATCGGGTCTACCTCCTTCCCTCAGATCTGCTCTGCTTTTTTCCATGTTGGCTACCTTTTCAGACCTTTTGAGGGGCAATATGATTCGTGGCAGATTCAACTGAATCCCAGGTTGAAATCCAGGGCATGACATATGCCTCTGCTGGCTCTACTGCATCTCACTGACTCTGACTGGAACATCTGTAATCCCAGAAAACAATTACTGTGGCCAGGGGCTTATGATGTTCTTAGCATGGGAGGGTCCAGGATGCCCAGAGGGAAAGTGGAGCATTGTAAGCAAAAGAGGATGGAAAGGGTGATGGCATACTGGATGCAAAAATAACACAAGGCCATTGTTACAGCACTGCTAATTTAGTAGAATGTGCCCAGAGGCAATGTAAATGGTGAGAGGGATCTGGAAAGAAAGAAAAGAAAAGAAGGTCTTCCCTGGTGGCGCAGTGGTTGAGAGTCCACCTGCAGATGCAGGGCATACGGGTTGGTGCCCCAGTCTGGGAAGATCCCACGTGCCGCGGAGCAGCTGGGCCCGTGAGCCATGGCTGCTGACCCTGCGAGTCTGGAGCCTGTGCTCCGCAACGGGAGAGGCCACAAGAGTGAGAGGCCCGCGTACCGCAAAAAAAAGAAAAGAAAAAGACGGAGAGAGAGAGGGAGGGAGGGAGGGAAGAGCAAGTGAGAGAAGAGAGAGAGAAAGATCAACTATGAGTCCTCTATCCATCACCACCCATCCATTCATTCTGTCCTTGCCAAGGAATTATACTCTAGTAGATAAGCATGATATATACATATGAAACATTTAAATAAAAATGGAAGATGGTGTAAGCTCCAAGATGATCAAAGTGTAAAGAGGAGTGCTGTCAAAAAGTGTGCACTAGACATCCTCACATTTCTATTTTCCTTTAGCTCAGTTAATTCATAATCATGAATATCATAGTGGCTGTTTGCCCACTGCTGTCACAACGTATACTTCGTTAAGTTTGTAGAGAACCTTTAGACTCTGGCTGATCTATATCTCTTTGTAGAGATACAGTAAGAATCTTCTTGAAGTTCTTAAGGAAAAGAGATTGGAAATATGGTCTTTAAGTACCTAAGATCTATAAAGAAGCTGTCTCACTTTTGTAAAAATATTTATGCAGGACGAGGGGAAGATGGCGGAAAAGTAAGATGCGGAGATCACCTTCCGCCCCACAGATACACCAGAAATACATCTACACGTGGAACAACTCCTACAGGACACCTACTGAACGCTGGCAGAAGACCTCAGACCTCCCAAAAGGCAAGAAAGTCCCCACGTACCTGGGTAGGGCAAAAGAAAAAAGAAAAAAACAGAGACAAAAGGATAGGGACGGGACCTGCACCACTGGGAGGGAGCCGTGAAGGAGGAAAGGTCTCCACACACTAGGAGCCCCTTCGCGGGCAGAGACTGCGGGAGGCGGAGCGGGGAGCTTCGGAGCCGCGGAGGACAGCACAGCAACAGGGGCGCAGAGGGCAAAGCGGAGAGATTCCCGCACAGAGGATCGGCGCCGACCGGCGCTCACCAGCCCGAGAGGCTCGTGTGCTCACCCGCCGGGGGCGGGCGGGGCTGCGAGCTGAGGCTCGGTTTCGGTTTCGGTCGGAGCTCAGGGAGAGGACTGGGGTTGGCGGCTTGAACATAGCCCGAAGGGGTTAGTGCGCCACGGCTAGCCGGGAGGGAGTCCGGGGAAAAGTCTGGACCTACCCAAGAGGCAAGAGACCTTTTCTTGCCTCTGTGTTTCCTGGTGCGCGAGGAGAGGGGGTTAAGAGCGCTGCTTAAAGGAGCTCCAGAGACGGGCGCGAGAAAAGCTCGGAAACCAGAGACGGGCGGGAGACGCTAAGGCTGCTGCTGCCGCCACCAAGGGGCCTGTGTGCGAGCACAGGTCACTGCCCCCCCCCCTCTTCCGGGGAGCCTGTGCAGCCCGCCACTGCCAGGTTCCCGGGACCCAGGGACAATTTCTCAGGGAGAACACACGGCGGGCCTCAGGCTGCTGCAACGTCACGCCGACTTCTGCCGCCGCAGGCCCGCCCCGCACTCCGTGCCCCTCCCTGCCCCCGGCCTGAGTGCGCCAGAGCCCCCGAGTCAGCGGCTCCTTTAACCCCGACCTGTCTGAGAGAAGAAAAGACGCCCTCAGGTGACCTACACGCAGAGGCAGGGCCAAATCCAAAGCTGAGCCCCTGTGAGCTGTGAGAACAAAGAAGAGAAAGGGAAATCTCTCCCAGCAGCCTCAGAAGCAGCGGATTAAAGCTCCACAATCAACGTGATGTACCTGCATCAGTGGAATACGTGAATAGACAACGAACGATCCCAAATTGAGGAGGGGGACTTTAAGAGCAAGAGTTATGATTTTTTCCCCTTTTTCTCTTTTTGTGAGTGTGTATGTGTATGCTTCTGTGTGAGATTTTGTCTGTATAGCTTTGCTCCCACCATTTGTTCTATCAGTCCGTTTTTTTAAAAATTTTTTTCTTAATAATTATTTTTTATTTTAATTATTTTAGCTTCTTTCTTTCTTTCCTTCTTTCCCTCCTTCCTTCCTTTCTTCCTTTCCTCCTTTCCTCCTTTCTTTTTCTTTCTTTCTTCCTTCCTTCCTTCCTTCCTCCCTCCCTCCCTCCCTCCCTCCCTCTCTCTCTCTCTCTCTCTCTCTCTCTCTCTCTCTCTCTCTTTCTCTCTTTCTTTCTTCTTTTTCTCCCTTTTATTCTGAGCTGTGTGGATGAAAGGCTCTAGGGGCTGCAGCCAGGAGTCAGTGCTGTGCCTCTGAGGTGGGAGAGCCAAGTTCAGGACACTGGTCCACAAGAGACCTCCCAGCTCCACATATCAAATGGCGAAAATCTCCCAGAGATCTCCATCTCAACACCAGCACCCAGCTTCACTCAACGACCAGCAAGCTACAGTGCTGGACACCCTATGCCAAACAACTAACAAGACAGGAACACAACCCCATCCATTAGCAGAGAGGCTGCCTAAAATCATAATAAGTCCACAGACAACTCAAAACACACCAACAGACGTGGACCTGCCCACCAGAAAGACAAGACCCAGCCTCATCCACCAGAACACAGGCACTAGTCCCCTCCACCAGGAAGCCTACACAAACCACTGAACCAACTTTAGCCACTGGGGACAGACACCAAAAACAACGGGAACTACGAACGGGCAGCCTACAAAAAGGAGACCCCAAACACAGTAAGATAAGCAAAATGAGAAGACAGAAAAACACACAGCAGATGAAGAAGCAAGATAAAAACCTACCAGACCTAAAAAATGAAGAGGAAATAGGCAGTCTTCCTGAAAAAGAATTCAGAATAATGACAGTAAAGATGATCCAAAATCTTGGAAATAGAATAGAGAAAATGCAAGAAACATTTAGCAAGGACCTAGAAGAAATAAAGATGAAACAGACAATGATGAACAACACAATAAATGAAATGAAAAATACTCTAGATGGGATCAATAGCAGAATAAATGAGGCAGAAGAACGGATAAGTGACCTGGAAGATAAAATAGTGGAAATAACTACTGCAGAGCAGAATAAAGAAAAAAGAATGAAAAGAACTGAGGACAGTCTCAGAGACCTCTGGGACAACATTAAACGCACCAACATTCGAATTATAGGGGTTCCAGAAGAAGAAGAGAAAAAGAAAGGGACTGAGAAAATATTTGAAGAGATTATAGTTGAAAACTTCCCTAATATGGGAAAGGAAATCGTTAATCAAGTCCAGGAAGCACAGAGAGTCCCATACAGGATAAATTCAAGGAGAAATACGCCAAGACACATATTAATCAAACTGTCAAAAACTAAATACAAAGAAAGCATATTAAAAGCAGCAAGGGAAAAACAACAAATAACACACAAGGGAATCCCCATAAGGTTAACAGCTGATCTCTCAGCAGAAACTCTACAAGCCAGAAGGGAGTGGCAGGACATACTGAAAGTGATGAAGGAGAAAAACCTGCAACCAAGATTACTCTACCCAGCAAGGATCTCATTCAGATTTGATGGAGAAATTAAAACCTTTACAGACAAGCAAAAGCTGAGAGAGTTCAGCACCACCAAACCAGCTTTACAACAAATGCTAAAGGAACTTCTCTAGACAAAAACACAAGAGAAGGAAAAGTCCTATAATAACGAACCCAAAACAATTTAGAAAATGGGAATAGGAACATACATATCGATAATTACCTTAAATGTAAATGGACTAAATGCTCCCACCAAAAGACACAGATTGGCTGAATGGATACAAAAACAAGACCCATATATATGCTGTCTACAAGAGACCCACTTCAGACCTAGAGACACATACAGACTGAAAGTAAGGGGATGGAAAAAGATATTCCATGCAAATGGAAACCAAAAGAAAGCTGGAGTAGCAATTCTCATATCAGACAAAATAGACTTTAAAATAAGGACTATCAGAAGAGACAAAGAAGGACACTACATAATGATTAAGGGATCGATCCAAGAAGAAGATATAACAATTGTAAATATTTATGCACCCAACATAGGAGCACCTCAATACATAAGGCAAAAACTAGCAGCCATAAAAGGGGAAATCGACAGTAACACATTCATAGTAGGGGACTTCAACACCCCACTTTCACCAATGGACAGATCATCCAAAATGAAAATAAATAAGGAAACACAAGCTTTAAATGATACATTAAACAAGATGGACTTAATTGATATTTATAGGACACTCCATCCAAAAACAACAGAATACACATTTTTCTCAAGTGCTCATGGAACATTCTCCAGGATAGATCATATCTTGGGTCACAAATCAAGCCTTGGTAAATTTAAGAAAATTGAAATTGTATCAAGTATCTTTTCCGACCACAACGCCATGAGACTAGATATCAATTATAGGAAAAGATCTGTAAAAAATACAAACACATGGAGGCTAAACAATACACTACTTAATAACGAAGTGATCACTGAAGAAATCAAAGAGGAAATTAAAAAATACCTAGAAACAAATGACAATGGAGATACAACGACCCAAAACCTATGGGATGCAGCAAAAGCAGTTCTAAGAGGGAAGTTTATAGCAATACAAGCCCACCTTAAGAAGCAGGAAACATCTCGAATAAACAACCTAACCTTGCACCTCAAGCAATTAGAGAAAGAAGAACAAAAAAACCCCAGAGTTAGCAGAAGGAAAGAAATCATAAAAATCAGATCAGAAATAAATGAAAAAGAAATGAAGGAAACAATAGCAAAGATCAATAAAACTAAAAGCTGGTTCTTTGAGAAGATAAACAAAATTGATAAACCATTAGCCAGACTCATCAAGAAAAAAAGGGAGAAGACTCAAATCAATAGAATTAGAAATGAAAAAGGAGAAGTAACAACTGACACTGCAGAAATAAAAAAAATCATGAGGGATTACTACAAGCAACTCTATGCCAATAAAATGGACAATCTGGAAGAAATGGACAAATTCTTAGAAATGCACAAACTGCCAAGACTGAATCAGGAAGAAATAGAAAATATGAACAGACCAATCACAAGCACTGAAATTGAAACTGTGATTAAAAATCTTCCAACAAACAAAAGCCCAGGACCAGATGGCTTCACAGGCGAATTCTATCAAACATTTAGAGAAGAGCTAACACCTATCCTTCTCAAACTCTTCCAAAATATAGCAGAGGGAGGAACACTCCCAAACTCATTCTACGAGGCCACCATCACCTTGATACCAAAACCAGACAAGGATGTCACAAAGAAAGAAAACTACAGGCCAATATCACTGATGAACATAGATGCAAAAATCCTCAACAAAATACTAGCAAACAGAATCCAACAGCACATTAAAAGGATCATACACCATGATCAAGTGGGGTTTATTCCAGGAATGCAAGGATTCTTCAATATACGCAAATCTATCAATGTGATTAACCATATTAACAAATTGAAGGAGAAAAACCATATGATCATCTCAATAGATGCAGAGAAAGCTTTTGACAAAATTCAACACCCATTTATGATAAAAACCCTGCAGAAAGTAGGTGTAGAGGGAACTTTCCTCAATATAATAAAGGCCGTATATGACAAGCCCACAGCCAACATCATCCTCAATGGCGAAAAACTGAAAGCATTTCCACTAAGGTCAGGAACAAGACAAGGTTGCCCACTCTCACCACTCTTATTCAACATAGTTTTGGAAGTTTTAGCCACAGCAATCAGAGAAGAAAAGGAAATAAAAGGAATCCAAATCGGAAAAGAAGAAGTAAAGCTGTCACTGTTTGCAGATGACATGATACTATACATAGAGAATCCTAAAGATGCTACCAGAAAACTACTAGAGCTAATCAATGAATTTGGTAAAGTAGCAGGATACAAAATTAATGCACAGAAATCTCTGGCATTCCTATATACTAATGATGAAAAATCTGAAAGTGAAATCAAGAAAACACTCCCATTTACCATTGCAACAAAAAGAATAAAATATCTAGGAATAAACCTACCTAAGGAGACAAAAGACCTGTATGCAGAAAATTATAAGACACTGATGAAAGAAATTAAAGATGATACAAACAGATGGAGAGATATACCATGTTCTTGGATTGGAAGAATCAACATTGTGAAAATGACTCTACTACCCAAAGCAATCTATAGATTCAATGCAATCCCTATCAAACTACCACTGGCATTTTTCACAGAACTAGAACAAAAAATTTCACAATTTGTATGGAAACACAAAAGACCCCAAATAGCCAAAGCAATCTTGAGAACGAAAAATGGAGCTGGAGGAATCAGGCTCCCTGACTTCAGACAAGTAGCTTACTACAAAGTAATTAAGACAGTACAGTACTGGCACAAAAACAGAAAGACAGATCAATGGAACAGGATAGAAAGCCCAGAGATAAACCCATGCACATATGGTCACCCTATCTTTGATAAAGGAGAAAGGAATGTACAGTGGAGAAAGGACAGCCTCTTCAATAAGTGGTGCTGGGAAAACTGGAGAGGTGCATGTAAAAGTATGAGATTAGATCACTCCCTAACACCATACACAAAAATAAGCTCAAAATGGATTAAAGACCTAAATGTAAGGCCAGAAACTATCAAACTCTTAGAGGAAAACATAGGCAGAACACTCTGTGACATAAATCACAGCAAGATCCTTTTTGACCCACCTCCTAGAGAAATGGAAATAAAAACAAAAATAAACAAATGGGACCTAATGAAACTTCAAAGCTTTTGCACAGCAAAGGAAACCATAAACAAGACCAAAAGACAACCCTCAGAATGGGAGAAAATATTTGCAAATGAAGCAACTGACAAAGGATTAATTTCCAAAATTTATAAGCAGCTCATGCAGCTCAAAAACAAAAAAAACATACAACCCAATCCAAAAATGGGCAGAAGACCTAGACATTTCTCCAAAGAAGATATACAGATTGCCAACAAACACATGGAAGGATGCTCAACATCACTAATCATTAGAGAAATGCAAATCAAAACTACAATGAGATATCATCTCACACCAGTCAGAATGGCCATCATCAAAAAATCTAGACACAATAAATGCTGGAGAGGGTGTGGAGAAAAGGGAACACTCTTGCACTGCTGGTGGGAATGTGAATTGGTACAGCCACTACGGAGAACAGTATGGAGGTTCCTTAAAAATCTACAAATAGAACTACCATATGACCCAGCAATCCCACTACTGGGCATATACCCTGAGAAAACCATAATTCAAAAAGAGTCATGTACCAAAATGTTCATTGCAGCTCTATTTACAATAGCCCAGAAATGAAAACAACCGAAGTGTCCATCATCGGATGAATGGATAAAGAAGAGGTGGCACATATATAAATGGAATATTGCTCAGCTGTGAAAAGAAACGAAATTGAGCTATTTGTAATGAGGTGGATGGACCTAGAGTCTGTCATACAGAGTGAAGTAAGTCAGAAAGAGAAAGACAAATACCGTATGCTAACACATATATATGGAATTTAAGAAAAAAAATGTCAGGAAGAGCCTAGGGGTAAGACAGGAATAAAGACACAGACCTACTAGGGAATGGACTTGAGGATATGGGGAGGGGGAAGGGTAAGCTGTGACAAAGTGAGAGAGTGGCATGGACATATATACACTACCAAATGTAAAATAGATAGCTAGTGGGAAGCAGCTGCATAGCACAGGGAGATCAGCTCAGTGCTCTGTGACCACCTAGAGGGGTGGGATAGGGAGGGTGGGAGGGAGGGAGACGCAAGAGGGAAGAGATATGGGAACATATGTATATGTGTAACTGATTCACTTTGTTATAAAGCAGAAACTAACACACCATTGTAAAGCAATTATTCGCCAATAAAGATGTAAAAAAAAAATTTATGCAGATAGGTAAATGCTCATAGAATTTTATGCAAGACAGGCATAGAGTCCGTCTATGATAACAAAGGAAAAAGAAAACAATAAGAGATTTTTTTTTTTTTTTTTAAAGCAGAACTTTCTTCAGGGCACTATAAGAATTCAAATAAAAGTTCAAGTTGCTTTCAAACTGCAGAGCCAGTCAGACAGACATGATTTTTTTAACCTTAAAGTTACAGATAAACCTTTATTCCAAGATAAAAAAACAAAACAAAACAGAAAGGGGCATTGTCCTTATTCTTTTCAAAAATATGATTTTTCAATATCAATGGAACTTAAAGGGATAATATTTCCCATCCCCCTCCCCTGGTAAAGTAGAAGTGTGATTTTTTTTTTTTTTTTTTTTTTTTTTTTTTTTCTCTTTCCGCACGCCAGGATGCTCTAAAGATGGCACTTAATTGTATGTGTGGGCCTGTGTGTTTCTATACAAACCACAGGAGAGTATGCAAATGTGGGAGGCTGGCAGCCCTTTGTTAGAGGCTTGTTGAGTCCACAGTAAGCACACTTCAAAGTTCCCTCGTCTTCTTCCTGGCTCAGAAGTTAGTTTCTTTCTACAGTGTTTTTATAAGCAGGACGTTCATTGCCAAGATGGTGAATATGGAAAGTGAGGAAAATTCCACAAGTTGTAAAATAGAAATGTTTCCTTCTCTTTGGCTTATGTAATTTTACAAACACACACGGAGACACAGAGCAGGGTAAGTAAACTGTCAGTTCTGAGAAGGTAAGGGTAAGGTTTTTCACAAAGGGATGAGAGCTTGTTTAAGACAGTTATAAATAGGGGCAGCTATAAATTTGGTTTTATTCTTATACTTGGGAGAAAGCACAGGTTCAACTAAATGGCCCTGGTATGTGTTTCCAAAAGCACACTGTTTCTTTTACTAAGAATTTAGAGACTTTTTATTCATTGAACTTGCCTCTCTCATCACTTTGAATGGGTTGATTTTTCCAGGGGAACAAGAGCACATTTGGAAGACACACACAGAAGCAGAACATTCTGTACAGCTGTTCTAAAGATTCATATGAACTGGTTGTAATATAAATCTTGTAGCTTTTAATGTGCTGAAGGTAAAGACAAACCGTGTGTTTATGTTGTAGAATGCTCTTGTAACGAATGCTATTCCCCACAGTCCTACGTCTTCACTGTGGCTTTTACATCATAAAAGGCAGCTAAACTCATCTTTCCTTCTGCCCTCTGTATAAGGTAAGATACCATCTTGGCCTTTTGTTTATTTCAACTTCTAACCTACAGCTTATTTTTTTTTAATTTAGAGCCCTTTGCATTCTTTCCATTTTTAAGTATCTCCTGGCCACTTACACCTTGAAGTTTCAACTTACATCTTGCAAATAATTCAAAGTAGATTCAGAGCAGATGAAAAATGGAAAACATGTGCTGATGGTATCTATATTTGCACAGTGCAAGCAAACTGTTACATTTTGGGGGATTATTAATTTCATTGAAAAAAAATAGCATCTTGACGTACTGAACAAATTTGAAAAGGCATGGCAATATTTTATACTTCTCATTGCTACAGCTACAGAGAAAGTGTAAGATCAAATGAAGCTTGAATTTGCAACTCTTGTTTACTTATTTATTTTTTGGCCTACCCCTGATTTTTGAGCTTCTAATTGCTCCTAATTCTCTTGGGCATCCTGTCATAAAAATGACATCATTTTCCCTATGGTTGGTCCATAGCGCTACCCACCGTCCACTCCCCTGAAGTCTTACGGTTTTCAGGTGAGATGAGAAAAAAGGAAAGAAAATTCAGTTCTTTTCTTTAGAAAGTGAAAGAGAAAAATAAGTTCACTGTGCAAGTCATACCACAAGTCTGAGACTCCGTTCCTAATCAATTGAAGGACTATAGTCAATGATTTATTTCTCCTTTCTTTTCTTTTGTTTAAAGGCAAAGCTATTGTAACATTTAGCCTAAGAGATTTGATAGCACTGTCCCACCCCTCCTAAGAGTGTAGGCTGCTCCCAGGGCAGTCATCATTCTGCTTCCTTTAAAGCATTTCCTTTCCTTCTGTTGCATAGTTGGTACTCTCTTGACCTACCTACTCTTAACTGACTTGCTGGATTAAAAAAAAAATTTCCATTTACTCTGTAACATACCAGGAAGGATAGTCAACTGTTTTAGTCCAATGGCTAAGTTTTGCGGTCACCAGTAGACTTAGTTGTATTTTCCCCAAATGACAACTACCTATAATCACGAGAAATAATAGAGTGGCTGTATTAAACTGCTAAGTTTTTGAGATGGTTTGAGTATACAGTAATACATAACTGAAAGAGAATTCCAGTCTTTTAAAATCTAAAAGAAAATTAATCCAGCAGTTTGATCTCTGAAGAATCAGTGAGTGCCACTATTCTTTTAGCAATATTATTGGGCAAAAATTATATGTTACATTTTAAAAAGCAAATATTTCACTTAGCTGTTCAAAAGTGCACTTACTGAACAATTACTATGCTTTCCTATGTGGTGAAAAATGAAGTAAACTTTCTTTTTCATTTTTGAAAATGAAATAAATTCCAAGATTTAACTTTTTAAAAAAGATGCATGTGAGGAAAATTTGGAAAAGGTGAAAAAACATTACCCCCAAAATTCTTCTCTCTTGGCTTAGCATTAACAAAGTTATAAAAGCATTTATTTACGAATAAAAATATACATATAATGGAAATGAAAAAATAATCAGAAAAATTGTATTTAATAAGTGGCTCAGTATGAAGAAAGAAGAGAAATCTATCAAGAAAAAATGTGCTGCTTTTCTGCCCGTTGAAATCCCAAGATAAGCAATGAGAGTTTGATGTAAAAATCACTTGAAAATTATGATCCGGAGGTCATAGAGGTAGGTATTTAAGCTATTTCAAACGGAAAATCACTTCTCATCCTTCTTGCTTCATTATCCAATACACATCACAACCACCCCTGAGCAGGGCTATTGGGCTGGCCATATTTATGTCACCTATGTCACTCTGAGGGCTTAAAGTAGGAAGGGATAGAGATGTAGCCAGACAAAATTATCCTGGCCTCCCCAGCGTGTGTCAAAAACTGTGATTTTTCACTTGCCCTCTCTCCAGGGCATTTTCCAGCACACTCAATTCCAAAGTGTTTGGGGAGGCTTGTTGAGTCCACAGTTTGGGGGGGGGGGGGGGTTTCCCCCATGTCCCTAAACCAAGCTCTGGACACTAGCTGAGTGTCCTACAATTCAGCTCAATTCTGACGCTATCAACCGGAAGAGAGCATCAGATTCCACAGGGTAAGGGCTCAGTCCCGCAAGACTGCTCGTTTCCAGTCCCCCTGCCTGCCACCTCTAACGCCATTCACAGCCTAGACTGTTACCTGTGCTTCTGACCAAATGGAAGGTTCCAATGATCCCCCTCCAACTCAGGATGGCAAGTCAAGGTTGTTACCTATACTTTGGCTATAAATCAGGTTCCCACAATCCCCTTTTTGGGTTCTGTTAATTTGCTAGAGTGGCTCACAGAACTCAGGAGATCCTTTTACTCACTAGATTTCCGATTCATTACAAAGGATACAACTCAGGAATAGCCGGATGGAAGAGATACGCAGGGCAAAGAACGCGGGGAGAGGCGTGGAGCTTCCATGCCCCGCTGAACTCCCCACTATCACCAAGCTCTCGGAACCCCATCCTTTTGGGTTTTATGGAGGCTTCATTACAGCGGCGTGATTGATGAACTCATTGACCATTTGGGACTGAACTCAATATCAAGTCCCTCTCCCCTCCCAAGAGGTCAGGAGTGGGTGGGATTGAAAGTTCCAATCTTCTAACCACGCGGTCAGCTCCTCTGGCAACAAACCTCTGTCCTTGGGCGCTTTCCAGAACGCACCTCATCAACATAACAAAAGAGACTTTTATGGCTCTCTGTGCTTAGGAAATTCCAAGGGATTTAGGAGCTCTGTGCCAGAAACAGGTACCAAGCCCACTTATATATTTCTTACTTTAGATCACAATATTGCAAGAGGCCAGAAAAGAGTCTTAGTAGGAACAAAGAAAATAGCAAGCGCCAAATATTAATCAAGACAGGCACTGTGCTGAGCGTGCTACATAAACTGTTGTTTAATCCTCTATCAGGTGGTAATTATCATCACGCCTGTTTAACAGAGGAACAAAATGAACCTCAGAGAGGTCTGTGGATTCGCTTGGAGTCCCTCAGCCAGTGAGTGAAAGAAGGGGAATCAAATCCAAGTTTGTAGGATTCCAAAGTCTATGCTTTTACAATGTGTCTAAGTGTTAATTCCAAATGGATTTCACTCCTTTTCTTTCATGGATGTTTTAGGTTGGAGGGGAGGTCAAGACAGGAGAGAGAAACTAAAATAAACTCTAAGAAACCACTCCCAACCATTTTGCTTTTTTCAGTGTTTGCTTTTCTAATATCACATCGTTGGAAAAGGAATACATTCCTCAAGCCTAGTATTTTTATGAAGTTCGTAGATTATAATAATTCTTCCCAATTTTAAGGTGTCAATGACAAATTGTTTACCGTCATAGAAAACTGGATTAAGTTCACAAACTAAGGCGGCTCCGAGTTCCTTTCACTGTTACAATAAAGCAGTTCATTAAAAGATAAACAGAATAAAAATATTTCTTTTGGAAAAATATAAAACTTTCATAAAAAATCTGTTTCTAGCTCGTCAGTATGGAATTTGTCACTAATCATTTTAAACTATGCCCTTTTATGCTTCTTCTGTCTCTTTTAGCTTTCTGAGTAGTTCTTTGATGTAACAAAGACAGTTTCAGACAAGATTTCAGTTCATCTGGAAAAAAAGGTTTAAGTCTGGAGGCAAAATGCAGTGTATTTAAAATTTATATACTCTACAATGCCTTTGTTCTGAACTTGAAGATCCTGCAAAACTTCTAAGCTTCTTTGGCTTCTTCCTCTAAGCTCATTTGTTCTTCCTTGGCTTATTATCATGCAACTGTGACTTTAACTAGTGGTTCCATCGTTTAACTACATGCAGAGTCATGGCTGACCCTTTCTGATCAATTGCCAATCCATACAGGTTTGACTGATAAAAGAGCCAACTAGATTTAAGCAAATTAAGGGACATCACCAATGTCAACCACTTATTAAACTGAATGCTGAATTCCGTGCATACAAAACACTAATGCACTGAGCCCCATTAAGAGTTGAAATCCTAACCCCATTAGTAACTCCAGACCTTGAAGGGGTAAAGGTCACAAGAAAGTTTCATATTTATGGATTAACATTTGGAGTCTGTTTTATTTTTTTAATTCTTTTCCTGGAACTTTTGAACCTGCAGTATAATGCTATTCAAGAGCTTGGATTAAATATATTCTTCATTTCTAAGAGTATCTTAGTGGTAAATATGAGCATTATGCTATTACAAACAACCTAAAAATATAGTAATTGTAGAAATACAAAAGCCTGAGTACACACAAGTGGGTAAGGATATGCTACATAATTGGAGAAGAAAACAAAACAAAAGACCAAACTCCTCCAGTGGACCAAATAATATTTCAAATGAATTTTTAAAATAAAAAATGTGAGCTATAGGGATTTGCCTCTGTCCTTCTATGTGCTGAGCTGTTGGTCTCATGATCTCACTTGTCTTAATTTCCATCTTCAGAATAACTTGTGTTTATCATATTGTTTAATCATATTTTCCTTTTCTTTGGTCAAAGTTAAGACTTTTATTTTTTTAACACGATTAATTTGATTAAACAACATTAACGAAACAAGGAAGATCTGATAGAACTAACGAGGGTTTGAAATTAGATATTGTTGGACTTCTTTTCCCCAGCCTTATTGAGGTATAATTGGCAGACACAAAACTGCACGTTAATCATCATTTTTCTCATCAGAAGAAAACAGACAGAGCTAGTATCAAATAAGGTGTTTCATAACCATTAGCTAAGAGATGATGTACCAGGGTAAACTTCTTTGTGCTATGTCCCCTTACCTCTCCCCAATTCCAGTGTTAACCAACATCTGTTATCCTATGTTTACCTAAGTAAAGTAACTACAATAGGAAAGGAACCAGAGTGATGAGTTAGTACAATTTGAGAATATTTCTTACTTCTAATACTCCTGCCCTTCTTATAGCCTGGGCTAACAATTACATCTGCACGGCCACAACATTTCTGCACTGGACAATTTTATACAGAGGAGGTCACCTTTTCCACGGCTGGCTATAAGGTTGCTCAGGTAGAAGAGGTCTGAGCAGGCCTGAACAATGATAAGCTTACAACTTAAAACTGGTAATTAAGCCATCTTGACTGATTTATTTACTTACTCATTCACTCACTAATTGTTCATTATGCACCTACCATGTGTCAGTTTGGTCTAGGCATTGAAGGTAAAAATGTGAATAAGAAACAGTCCCTGCTGTTCTTATAACCAGTGACTGTGACGGTCAGATGAGACAGGCAATTTCAATATAATGTGATTGAACCTGGGGATACGGAAGGGCCCTATCTCAGCCTTGGTTGGTAAGAGATGACTTCCCGATGGATTGACTTCCAAGTTGAAACCTAAAACGTGAGTAGGACTTGGCCAGATGAAGGGGGTAAAGGAGGTTTTTCTGAGCCACATTTGAGAGCAAACACTTGATAAAGAAAAACAATTAGCATTTCTGCCTTGACCAGACTTTCTATTCTTATGTTTTTAAACTACACTGGAAAGAAAACATAGCTAAGGGTGTTATTACAGATCTTGCATAATTCAGCATTGAAAGATAGTAGGAATTCAACATCACCATAAAAGAGATCTAATACTGAAATCAAGGAAATGGCAATAATGATAACAATCCAAATATAATGGAAAAGTAAATAGCATATAGAACTTTCTCTGCCCATAAGTTGGTTCGCTTCTGTGCATCGGTTCATTTATTATTCATTTCAGTATGAAACACAGTTCACTGGATAAAGGCATGGAAGATTTCTTTAATAACTCTCAGTACTAATTTAATTCTACTTAAACACATATTCTAGTGAATGCCACATGCTTTTCAGCATGATTTTATGTGTAAATCAGGATAATATGTTTTCAGATCATTAAGTAAAAGGAAGCATGAACTAAAACCTATTTAATCAATGAGGTATCACCTTTAAACTGCCACAAGGTCATAAAAAAGATAATTTCAAAGCTATAAGTTTCCTAATTGTAATCAAAAACAATCTAATGATGAAAAGAAGTATGCCCTAATGGCTGTAATAAACTTGAGGAAATCACTGTCTGTCTTTGAAGACATTTGGCTTCCTCTTTTGGTGAAGGGCCATCTCCCAAATTCTGGATTTCTGAGTACATGAAGTGAATGATTGCATGATGCCCAGAGAGTGCTGGCTTCCGGAGCATTGTGATAATGACACGGATAAGCAACCACAGAGTAGAGATGAAGATAAGACTCAGCCGTTGACTTCAGTCCAACTGTACCACTGTAAAACAATATTCAGTTTCCTCCTGTTTGCATAATACTAACCCTTCTACTAACCCACTGACAGATATATTCGCACAGTGTATATTGAGTTAATAATGGCAGCTTGCTGTGTTTAACTGAATCGTAGATACACACACACATATATTATAAATTATTAGGCCATACATTCCTAAACATACAATGGATTAAATTCACCCCTTTTATGAATGCAATGTAAATTGCTGTAAATTACAAACTATCTAAATCAGTGTTTAGCCAGAAAATGAGTATGTAACTCAAATATGCCACGTATTCTGTTAAGATGTCACTATGCCACGGCAAAAATCTCCATTAAAGCACTAATCACTCTTTAATACCTAAATATAAACAAGGGGTATTATATATTAAGGTATAGAGTCATCCCAATATTTTATCCCTTCAAGCATATTGGGTTACAGTGAAAAATGAAGACAGGAATACCCAAAGTTTCTTTTGTTTTGTTTTGATTTTTTTGTCTCAGTTCTTAAACAGGCACCCACCTAAATTCAACTCCCTTCTTTATTATTTGTTCATACAATATGCAACTGAATTGATCTGCCTCAAAAGTCGCTTTCAAGCGTTCTTTTCTTAAACAGTGTGGCTTCAGCCATTTAGAGTTTCAATTGTTTGGTAAATATCCATTCATTTATTCTTATAATGTCATAAAAGGTAGATGATAGTGAGTGGTTTTTATGACACAGCAGGTAATGAATTCTTCCTTGGAAGAGGGGTTCCATACGAATTGTAGGTTAACCCTTATTTTCCTCTGGTGATGAGACCTTTGTTGCTCTTATACTCTTTACGACTGGAGAGGGATTTTATCCAGCCCTGCAGAATGCTCTTAACACGGTAAGGACATTATCCTTTAGTACAGAACGCACTGGATCCTGAAGCTGGGCTACAAGCCGACACTGGGTGTCCGAGGGTCCTTTTCCTTTGGTATTTTCAAAAAGCATACAGTTCTAAACACCAAATCGAGAATCATGTTCTTATTAGTTTGAGGCATGCTTTCTGTTCAAGGGCTGTACGTATCAATCTAAGGGAGATTTTTCTTCTTAATAATTAGCTCCCATAAATAGTTAGAACAAGGGTGGAGTTGATTGCAGATCACAATAATTCTGAATAAGTCAATCTTTTTTCATAGAAAGAGTTAAAAATAGCCAGATTGTGTCGCATTTCACATGTGAAAATGACACTATTGAACTCTAATCCTTAGGACATGGAATTTAAAGATGTTTTTACAGTGGTGTGAACAGAGTTTTCCTATTCCATTACCCTCACTCTGCTGGTTTTGTTTTTCTGTCAAATGAGAGGTTTAGATATACTTCTAAACTGGATCTACAAAAAACCAGGAATGAGAACCACTTGTGTGAGAAAATTAAACCACAAATGGAAAACATAAATTTTGAATCTAAATGAAGTCTCAGACAAAAAAGCATTTCCCAGTCTTCTTAACATGCATAAAGCAAGAGATACATGTGTGTGTACATACACATACATGTAGACTCAGTGTGAGATGAAAGTGGTCTCAATGAAACAACATCAATGAAAGGGTCTCAACAGAACAAACAAGAACAAAAACAACCAGAAATACAACTGAGACTCTAAGTTCTAAAACAAAATTAATTCTAACAATAAACAAGATGTTCAGTGGAGACTGAGTTCTAGGGCATTTATATACATTTAGATACCAACGTTGTTCATAGACTTACCCCCTGGCGGCATTGAAATCATTACGGGATCACTTATCAGGCTGCCTTGGCTATTTGAAACATTCACTTGTACTGTATAGTTAGTAAAAGGAACCAACCCATCGATGAGCACCGAAAGGCTGGTCTCTTCACCACTGTACATGACTTGTGTGCCATTCAGAAGAGTGTAGTTGTCGCCTGCTGATTAAAAACAGAAAAATATTTAAATTGGTGCATACTTAAGGATTCTTTCCTGCTATTATTTGAATATTGTCTTGGGCTTCTAAATGTACAGTACTAAACAGAACTATATATCAACGCCCCGAGAGACATTACATGTGCTATTATCAACATGCATACTTTTATTATTTTGTGAACGAAGTGTTACCTCAGTTAATATTATGTTCTCTAATCTATTTAGCACAGGGATTGAAATACCTGGACTGATAGTCTAAGACAGTATGAAACCTAACCACAAGTATCATGCCTATAAGTAAAACTACCGGGCAGATATATAAATTGATCACTTAATGGATTATTTACAATTGTTTGAGATTTTTAAAAAATCCTTGAATTTTCTTTGATGTGCGGACTGGAAAGAAGTCATACTCTTTTCCCCCAAATGGAATGGTTCTGGATATAAACAGTACACGCAAATGCATGTGTCATATGTTTCATTTATTATCAACTGGTGTATTTTCTGCTCATTTCGCTTGAGCTGACTGCTTTCTATCTAATGCCTCTTTAAATCAGATTTGGTCAAAATATCCTGAAAAGCCACTAGGGATGGGAAGTAATATGTGTCCACTTTGATTAGAAGATCTATTTTTTTAGCTCTATGGGTAAATGCAGAGGTTGCCTAGCTGTATATAAGAGTCACCATAAACGTGGCATCACCACGTCCTACCACTACCATGCTTCCAAAACTTCAGCAAACCCATTCTCAAATCTTAGCATGTCTAGGATATAGGAAAATACTGCTGTCTGATAACAATATTTTATCTCCCTCTTCTAGGCAACGGGGTTACATTCAAGGTTAAGGAGAGTTAGAAATTAGGCTTAAAATAAACATAGGGCTACAACCGAAAACTGTATTGTAACATTTATTTCACTTTCTATGATAGATGCTTTCCTGAAAAGTTTCCATGAGGCAAATTTTTCAAAATATTGCTTAATTTGGTAAATTTGGTTATACTTACTCTTAAAACACAGAAAAAATAATTAAGAATAGCAATATTTACTTCAAGTAGCATTCTTCCTTTGCCAAAACACTTTTTACTATGTACCTTTAATTTTTCCCACATAAATTCTACAAAGTATAAGCAAACAAAAAACACATAATGCTGGACCTCAAGGGGAAAGCATATTTTCAAGATCCCTGGATACTGATATAATCTTTATTGTTTAAATGTTTTAAAAGGTAAAATATGGTCACATATGAAAAGTGATCTTGCACTGTACAGTAGACAAAATTTAATAGTTACAGTATTTACAAAAATAGTATATTTTTACATAGTTTAGTAGAGTATGGTGCAAAGGAAAGTACATAAATTTGGTGATCAAAGAGTTTCTGCATTTGAGCCTGTCCTTATTCTTCAGTAGCGTGCCCTTTTAAGTTACTTAATATTTCTGAACCTCAAGTTTTTCTTCTGTGAACTAGGAATGAGAGTACTCCTTCAACTGCCATGTTATTACCAAGGTTAAGTGGGATTTCTTTACAGCAGGTGTTCATCAACAGCAGCTAAGAATATTACTGCTTCTTGTAATCCATACAGCAGATACATTCCAGACAAATATTTAGAACTAGCAAGTGAGTAAGAATTTTTCACTCTGTATTTTACTTTCTCAACTACCTACCTACTATATTCCCCCCTACATCCATCCAACAATATATTATTAATCAAAATTCTAAGGTTCTTCAATTAATAAAACAACACTAATCTCATTCACTACCACTGGGCAATTGTTCCATCAGGTTGTATTTCAAACTCTAAAATTAATCAAAATCAAATGATAAAAAGAGGAGCTCATATCTAGTTATGGGAAAGGTAACTTTAAAAATATATCAAATTTTTGGGGGGCTTCCCTGGTGGTGCAGTGGTTGAGAGTCTACCTGCCGATGCAGGGGACGCGGGTTCGTGCCCCGGTCCGGGAAGATCCCACATGCCGCGTTGCGGCTAGGCCCGTGAGCCATGGCCACTGAGCCTGCGCGTCCGGAGCCTGTGGCCCCAACGGGAGAGGCCACAACAGTAAGAGGCCCACGTAATGCAAAAAAAAACAAATCAAAAATTTAAAAAGATACTTATAATAACTTTGGGTTGGAGAACTTAGCTGAGAATTTTATTGCTGCAAAATACACAGGTAGGTTAAGTGTTTTTCATGAACAGAAGAAATCCCTAGTTAGTGCAAGAACTTATTACTCTGAACTTGAAATTGGCAAAGGACTGGTTTGTTCCAAAGAAAATAAATGGTACTTACGGGCTAAAACATGGGACTAACAATTTCTATTCATGTGTGGTAAAACAACATAAAGACATATTCACAGCTTAAGAATGGTTTTACGTTCCCCAAATTTGAATAGACAACACAAATATGTATGTGAAGAAGTTATGGAACCTACAAAGTAGCTGTTGCTAATTTCCTAATGCATTGAAAAGACATTTCCAAATTATGCTACCTTAGCTTTCATAGATTCTTTACAACAGGTCAACTTGATTATTGAGCTCCAGCTGCACACAGGGAGTAGACTTTGCTAGGTGCTGATAACGGTATGCACCAAACAAGTAAGACATAGTTCTTACACTCAAGAAACTTGGTTAAGATTAATATGAATCCCTTCTAACCATGGTCTAAGACAAATTTCATTATCCACATCTGAAGATCTTCTCAAGTTCCCATAATGCCTAGCTCCTTAAAAACATTTTCAGTTATAGCTGCAACAATTGCCGCTATTGTCACATGCCCAGCCGTAAAATTTCAAAAAGGTCAGTTTATCCCAGGAGACCCAGACAGATGCTCTATTGCTTCTAAAGTAGTATTAACTGTACACATCTTACAAAAGATGGTAAGCTGCAAAACAACAATGAAAATTATAAAAATAAGCCAGGAGAATACAGTTTTACACATTTTAAGCCTGGTGCAATCGTAAGCTCAATGAGTTAACATCTATTATGATAACATTGGTGAGGTTTTTTTCCCTTGTATTTTGTTTGTCTTTGAAGCAAATTTCAGGCTGTAAAACGAACACTATTGCCAGCTTTGAAAATGGCATGGCAGGGGGAAATATATTAAGTACCACTTTATTCTAAGTTTCCCAGATAACATTAATACATGGTAATTATACAATTAGTTGTAACATTACGTCCTAGTTATAGAACAATGATTACTCAGTAATTATAAGAAGTATATAATTACTCAATAATTATGAGAAGTATGCAATTACATAACCGTTTCGTTCAGCTGAAAAAAGAACGTGTACATCTCCAGGAAGCATACAGCTGAGTGAGTCAAATGTTCTCTCAGCCTCACTAACATACAACTCAATTCACAGACCTGGAGCAAATGACAGGATTTCAACCCTTGCTGAAGCTCAAAAATCTCCAGATTCAAAACCAAAACAGGATCCAGAGGTTTCAGGTCTTCTCCGCTTCACTCTCCCTGCCTTCTCTTTCTTCCTTTGAACTTTCCCAATTTGGGCTCCTAAATATTGGGGGAAAAGTCTTAAAAATGCAGGTCCTCTGATCCCCTCTTTTGAGAGGGTTGGCCTTTACCACTTTTCTCTGCATAAACTTTGTTTTCAGTGGGCTGGAAAAGGCAGCCCTGTTGGTTCAGCCTCAAGAATCAAGCTAGAAAATGCTCAAGCGATAAGCATTTCCTATCACAGGTGACCACTCCTGTCTGGTCGGCCTCAGCGCTGACCCTATTTGTGAGTATCAGTGGATGGTGCAGGCCCGGTTAAGATTCTGTGTTCTGGAACCACAGTTCCCCATCTTCCTGCCTCCAGGCACTGTGAGTTTGGAGTCCCCCTCGTCCACCTTCTTTGGCTGTGGTCTGTGCCATCGGGCTTTAAGTGGGGATTGCACTAAACTCTTTACACAGTGGGACTGTCTGTACCTGTGTTCCAGGGCTCACCCACGTCAAAATCGCCGGGGGGGGTACTTCATAAACATTCACACACCTGAGTTCCACTCCAGAACTACTGACGTATAACATCAGAGGGCATCAGGAATCACATGGAGAGTCTTCTGAAGTATGCAGAACTACTGATTTTAGGGTTATTTGATCCATGTTCAAGGTGGTCTTAAAGTAATGATCAAAATTCATTTTCTTTGCTTGCAAAAATAATGAGGTTGCATTTGGCATTCTTATTAATGATGCATTTAGATTCTAGCTTTGGGCTGTAAAATGTTTACTCTATTAGTGAAACAATGCCTCTTTAGAAAGTGTAAACCTGACTTTTAAACCAGACTGTCTTAACAGACTACAAAATCTAGTACAGTTGTTCTATAAGAAAACTTAAAACATGCATAAAAATAATTTTTAAAATGAATAAAAGAAGAAAAGAAAAGGAAAAGCTATACCGTGCAAACAGCAACCCTAAGAGAACTGGCTATACTAATAGCAGATAAAATAGACTGTTAGACAAAAACTGTTATTAGGGATAAAGAGAGACGTTTAAAAATGATAACAGGTTATTCCATCGGGAATATATAATAATTATGGACATATATGCACCTATATATTTCTGATTTTGATCATAATAAATTTTTTTTGCTCATTCTAGACCTTATAATAAATGAAACCATGAAGTGTGTAAAAAATGAATAAACATTATCGCACACCTGAGAACAATAACTTAAGAATTTCTGAATTAAATGTCTCTCTCCCTTTCTTTCTCTCTCCACTGAGGATTCAGTGGAAAGGAAGGATTCTTTGTACACTGGCCAGTATCATGCAATCACAAGGAAGAAACATATTTCATACAGCTCACACAAAATTTTAAAATAAAATCCTCAATGCTATTTCAGAATATTCCACATTCTAAAGGACTTCCAAAAAGGTTAATTCTTTCAGTCCTACTTTTCTATTTTATTTTGAAGAAAAAATGTGTTAAATGAAGAAACAATGAAAATAAATCTCATATGCCCAACAAATTTTACATGTAAGGAAGTTTTCCTTCAGTTTCAAATACAAAGACCTACTAAAACGTTAACAACATGAACGTCCATTTCTAAGGCTAAAATCTTACTTTTAACGTTCTTATTTGCTGAATAGTAGGATACTTTCTATATAATTAGTTTTTAAGCCCAAACCAGTATAAAGAGATATTTTCACATGTATGATTCACAGATGCGTAAGTGATGGCTATTCCGGGAATATCATCCCGTGGGGTTCTCTAGATTGAAATAACATAAATGGGTATCCTTTCCGATTCTTGTTATAATCATTGTCACAAGAATCTTAATGCACCATATATTCTATAATTTTTTTTTTTTCCTCTGTGCCGTACTGCCCTGACCTTTTCAATATTCTATAACTTGACTGGCTGGCCGTTTCAGTTCTCTCCTTTTTACAGCCTTATTAACTTGTGGGAAAGAGGTGAAATGAACAACCAATCAGAATACATAATACTGCAAAGGTCAGGGTAGTCTTGTAACTATCACCACACACAGAAGACTGTATGCTAGGCATTAACATCCTGATACCTTATTCATGTGACAAAGATTGTAACAAGAACAGAAAATGGCACAACATGAATCCATTCTCATGACAAAGATCATAATAAGGAATGACAGCGAACAAACCTTAGGCCTCTACAGTGTTCTATTAATGCATCATACTTTTACCATTACTGTAATTACTCTAATGTGATGTTTAATTAGTTGTCATCTAGTAAAAGCCGTACTTCTTTGATTCCTTTTTAAATGTGTCATTCTACTGTTAGGACAATTGTAGTTCAGGGAATAAATACAGAGAGTATCTCATCAATTCACCAAAAGGTGCTTCAGAAACATTTGTCCTGAGTCTGTGCTCATACAAGAGCAATAACAGTTCTATAGATATTAAGGATCTTTCTGTTTTGTTTTGATTTTTTTAATGTATGGGCAAGGGTATACCAAAGTTGCATGACTACCCTTCTAAATATTTCAAATACCATTTTTTAAAGTCCTTTGGGGCATGGTTTCTTTTCATCAAGTTTGCTCTATGTACCACAGTCAGATTTCCTAAATGCTCTTATTTTATTAACATCAGAAAATAATTATATATAAACAGTGAATTCAGAGATTGATTATGTGTGTGGTAAATTAGGGACATATGGTCCATTTTTATCAACTGTGCTGTGCTCTGAAAGTCAGCTGTTTTTTCTCCTTTAACATTTTTTTCCCCCATTTGGACAAACTGTCAAAATGAAAAAACAACTGCCATTATCTCAATTAGCCCAGAGCCGTTTGGGAAAATATGCTCCCACAGAAAGTGGTCTCTAGATTCCAAACTAAACATTGGACAGACGTGAGCTTGACTAATCAATGAACAGAAGATGTTGTAGGAGAGCCTTACTAAACACACTGACCATGCTGAGCCCTGAGTACCACTGGGTATCAGATGGAGAACTTAACAAGCATCAGTCACAGAACAGAGTCAGTCACCAATTCTTAATGAAATGTTTATAATCTTAGTCTCAGTGCTTAGATACATGCTTGAGACAGAGCCTCCATTAAAGGAGAACATGGATTTTCGGAGCACAGTATTTGGGTGAGAATTATGCCATGTTCTGCTGGTGATTCTATCAGCTTTATTCACTGCAGTCATAGAGTCATGTGTTCCTGGGCTAGTTATCTACTGCTGTGTCATCATCTTAGCACAAACTGAGCAGCTCAAAACAACATGCATTTCTTATCTCAGAGTCTCTGTGGGTCAGGAGTCTGGGCAGATCTTAGCTGGGTCCTCTTGCTCAGGGCCTCAAAAGGGCTGCAATCAAGGTGTTGCCTTGGACTGTAGCCCTATCTCAAGGTTCTGCTGGAGAAGGATCTCCTCCAGCTCAGGTAGTTGTTGCAGCACTCAGCTCCTTGCAGGCTGCTGGAACGGAGGGCCTCATTTTCTTGCTGGCTATTGCCTGGAGGCTGCCCTCATTCCTTCCCACATGGGCCTCCCCCATGGCTGCTTGCTTTATCAAAGCCCACAAAGGAGAGAGTCTCCTGGCAAGGTGGTTTACAATCTTAGGTATCAATGTCAGAACTAACAGCCCATCCCCTTTTGCCATAGTCTATTGGTTAAACACAAGTCACAGGTTTTGACCACATGCAAGGGGAGGGCATTATACAAAGGCGTAAGTACCAGGAAGAGGAGATAATCAGATGCCATCTTAGAGTCTGTGTGTTACAGGTTCTAAGCTATGGATATGAATCACCTTGCTGCAAAGAGATTTAGGAATAAATTGTGAACTTTCAAGGTTTATATTTTTGAACTTATGGTTACCAAAGGGGAAAGACTGGGGGAGGGATACATTAGGAGGCTGGGATTAACATATACATACTACTGTATATAAAATAGATAATCAAAAAGGACCTACTGTACAGCACAGGGAACTCTACTCAATACTCCATAATAACCTATATAGGAAAAGAAGCTGAAAAAGAATAGATATATGTGTATGTATAACTGAATCACTTTGCTGTACACCTGAAACTAACACAACATTGTCAATCAACCATTCTCCAATATAAAATAAACATTTGAAAGAAAACAACAAAAACAAACAAACAAAAAGCCCAAAACTAAACCAAAAACCAAAACAAAAAACCCCAAACAAACAAACAAAAAGTTTATGTTTTTGGAGAAAGATCAATAGATCAATCAACTGCCTTTCCAAAATACCTAACAACATAGAAAAATTAGAACAAAAATAATAACATTAACAAGACCAGCTGAAAATCTTGGAGCAGAAATAAAGGGAAAGGAACAAATAAATGGCATTGACTTTGAAACCTCACAGAAAGTTCCTAATTTTGCTCCTGGAGAAAGAAATCTAAACCAAGGAATCTTCTCTAATTTGAAATGAAGTGAACCTGAGTAGAGTTTGTACAGACAGGAAGAGGAGTCAGGGCTGGCCACCCTGCTAAGCCTGTGCTGAGTTGGGGGAAGAAGCTGAGGTCCCCGGGAGTGGGAGATGCATGTGCATAAATGGAGGGGGTGCTGCTTCAAAGCACAGTTAATAGGATCTCGGAAGAGACAGAGAAACTAGATGTCCTAGAATCCTGTTCAATGCATTCATCCATATCCTCTATTTCACTCCCATTCCTCCCGCCTTTACTCCAAGGCTACGGACAAGTACATTAACCGCAACACCCAGTTCTCAAAGTTTAGGTCGAAGGAAGACTAACTAGCACCGGAAAGAAAAGACGTGGACCACAGTCAGAGCAAATGAAAAGTCTGGACCGAGCTGCCCATACTAGGCATAAGCCAGATGAGTTTGAAGGAAGAAATACGAAATATGCGTACATACAGCCAAAAGGAAAGAAAGGATCCCAAGATAAAAAGACAACCACACAGCTCCAGGGGAAAAAAAAGAGACGTATTCCCTATAAGATGAAAAAGGATACTGCAGAGGCAGAGAAACAAATTGGAAATTAGAAAAAAAAATCATGAAGGATTTAATAGACAAGTGAGAAAAAAGCAAGGAACAGAATAGCAACAGCTAAAATCCAAATCGATAGCATGCTGGAAAGCCTCGAGACAATCATCATCAGTGCATAAGAAAAAAGATCAAGAAATCAGAGATGTGGATCAAGATGATAGAGATGTGGAGAGAAAATGATCAGAAATATAACTTAGGTAATTATTATTATTATTATTTTGGTAAATGAAAGGATAGCTAAAGCTCACGTGGGCACTTGACCACAAGATTGCCAGTTGGATGCTTCCACCTTGGGACCAAGAAGCAGGATGAGGCAAAACAATGCATGGCTTAGGGTCAGTTAAGGGTTTCTTCTCGCTGTCTCGAGAATTGTTGAGAATGCAGAAGCAGAGCTGCAATTGTCCGGGGCTGCTAAGTGGTGGTGCTGCTGCTGCCAGTGGGGGTGTCCTCCTGTATGTAACCTGAGGCACAAGCTTGTCTGGGCCAAGCTATTTGTAGTTTCTGTACCAGTATGACTCTGCCACTTTCTTGTCCACTTTTTGAACTGCTCAGTTCTCTTACAATAATTCATTTTTGCCTTAATTAATCAGAGTTGTTTCTGTTGCTTGCTACCAAGAAACCACTCATGAATTGAGAAAGGGTCTGAAATGATGTTTGTCATTTGTTAACATTAGTTACTTATAGGTAGTGGGATTTTCATGAATGCCATTACTCTATATTACATGAATTTTTAAGTTAGCATGCATAATTTTTGTGAAATCCAGAGAATCATGAGAGGGTTGAAATATCCAAGGAAACTATATGAATTGTACTTAAACTTATAAATAAATCAGGATCCACAATCTACAGGCTACAAGCCAAATCTGGCCAGAAACCTGTTCTTGTACATAAAGTTTTATTAGAACACAGAAAATTACATGTCTAGACATTGCCATGTTACAACTGCACAATTCAGCGGTTATGGTAAGACATGTTGCCTGTAAAGTTTAAAGTGTTTACTATGTGGCCCTTTACTGAAAAAGTTTGCTATCCTCTGAATTAAACAATTGAAGTGACAACCTTTTAAAAATGGTCTGCCTTCCTGAATAAAGAGATTTACAATTTTTACATTGATTTTCTTGAGTAAACTCTTTCAAGAGTGGAACAGGGTATGTTGGAAACAATACTGTATTGATGGAGCCCTATCTTACATTGCTGCACTGTACTGTTGTTGATGCTTTGAAGGCCTTTCACTATCCAGTGCTTATAAATGCAAATTACTGAAAAGGAGAAAAAAAAGCAGGAAGAAAAGATGCTATCGAAAGTCCCTAATTCCACATGCCCAGGAAGTTTGCAAATGGAAATCCAAGTACATCACAGTGACAATAGCTGCTGTTCTAAAGGTTTGATAAGAGTAACTGAAGAGGGGACCTTCAAGATGGTGGAGGAGTAAGACGTGGAGATCACCTTCCTCCCCACAAATACATCAGAAATACATCTACATGTGGAACAGCTCCTACAGAACACCTACTGAACGCGGGCAGAAGACCTCAGACCTCCCAAAAGACAAGAAACCCCCCACGTACCTGAGTGGGGCAAAAGAAAAAAGGAAAAACAGAGACAAATGAATAGGGATGGAATGTGAACCTCTGGGAGGGAGCCGTGAAGGAGGAAAGGTCTCCACACACTAGGAGCCCCTTCGCGGGCGGAGACTGCGGGTGGCGGAGCGGGGAGCTTCGGAGCCGCGGAGGACAGCACAGCAACAGGGGTGCGGAGGGCAGAGCGGGGAGATTCCCGCGCAGAGGATCGGCGCCGACCGGCGCTCACCAGCCCGAGAGGCTTGTCCGCTCACCCACTGGGGTGGGTGGGGGCTGGGAGCTGAGGCTAGGTCTTTAGAGGTTGGATCCCAGGGAGAGGACTGGGGTTGGCTGCGTGAACAGAGCCTAAGGGGGCTAGTGCACCACAGCTAGCCGGGAGAGAGTCCAGGAAAAACTCTGGACCTGCCTAAGAGGCAAGAGACCATTGTTTCGGGGTGTGCGAAGAGAGGGGACTCCTTCCCTGTCTGCCCACAGAAGGCAGAGGACTGCCTAAACGAGCTCCAGAGACAGGCGCGAGCCATAGCTATCAGCTCGGACCCCAGAGATGGGTGTGAAACTCTAACACTGCTGCTGTAGCCCTCAAGAATCCTGTGTGCAAGCACAGGTCACTATCCACACCTCCCCTCCCAGGAGCCTGTGCAGCCGGCCACTGCCAAGATCCCATGATCCAGGGACAAATTCCCTGGGAGAACACACAGTGTGCCTCAGGCTATTGCAATGTCACGCCTGCCTCTGCCGTTGCAGGCTCATCCCGCATTCCAATTATAAGCACCATACCCCTCCCTCCCCCCACCCCTGGCAGGAGTGAGCCAGAGTACCCTAGTCAGCCGCAGCTTTAACCCCATCCTGTCTGGGTGGGAACGCAGGCCTGAGGGCGACCTACACGCAGAGGCGGGGCCAAATCCAAAGCTGAATCCCAGGAGCTGTGCAAACAAAGAAGAGAAAGGGAAATCTCTCCCAGCAGCCTCAGGGGCAGCAGATTAAATCCCCACAAGCAACGTGAGGTACCCTGAATCTGTGGAATACCTGAATAGACAACGAATCAATCCAAAACTGAGGAGGTGGACTATGGGAGCAACTGCAGACTTGGGGCTTGCTGCCTGTGACTGACTTGTTTCTGATTTTTATGTTTACCTTAGCATAGTTTTTAGCGCTTGTTATCACTGGTGGATATGTTTATTGGTTTGGTCGCTCTCTTCCTTTTTTATTACTTTTTAAAAATTTTAACAATTTTTTATTTTAATTTTGTAATTTTACTTCTTTTATTTATTTATTTATTTATTTTAAATGATTACTTTTTCTTTCTTTTTTTGTCCCTTTTCTTCTGAGCCATGTGACTGACAGGGTCTTGGTGCTCCGGCCTGAGCCTCTGAGGTGGGAGAGCCGAGTTCAGGACACGGGACCACCAGAGACCTCCTGGCTCCACGTAATATCAATCAGCAAGAGTTCTCCCAGAGATCTCCGTCTCAACGCTAAGACCCAGCTCCACCTAACGGTCAGCCAGCTCCAGTGCTGGATGTCCCAGGCCAAACACCCAGCAGCACAGGAACACAACCCTATCCATTAGCGGAGAGGCTGCCTAAAATCATATTGAGTTCACAGACATCCCAAACACACAACCAGATGTGGTTCTGCCCATCAGAAAGACAAGATCCAGCTCCACCTACCAGAACACAGGCACCAGTCTCCTACACCAGGAAGCCTACAGAAGCCACTGAACCAGCCTTAGCCACTGGGGGCAGACACCAAAACCAATGGGAAATATGAACATGCAGCCTGAGAAAAGGAGACCCCAAACAGAGCAAGTAAAGCAAAATGAGAAGACAGAGAAATACGCAGTAGATGAAGGAGCAAGGTAAAAACCCGCCAGAACAAACAAATGAAGAGGAAATAGGCAGTCGACTGCCTATTAAACTATCAAAAATTTAATACAAAGAAAAAATATTAAAAGCAGCAATGGAAAAGCAACAAATAACATACAAGGCAATCCCAATAAGGTTAACAGCTGATCTTTCAGCAGAAACTCTGCAAGCCAGAAGGGAGTGGCAGGACATATTTAAAGTGATGAAAGGGAAAAACCTACAACCAAGATTACTCTACCCAGCAAGGATCTCATTCAGATTCAACAGAGAAATTAAAACCTTTACATACAAGTAAAAGTTACGAGAATTCAGCACCACCAAACCAGCTTACAACAAATGCTAAAGGAACATCTCTAGGCAGGAGACACAAGAGAAGGAAAAGGCATACAAAAACAAACCCGAAATAATTAAGAAAATGGTAATAGGAACATACATATCGATAATTATCTTAGATGTAAATGGATTAAATGCTCTAACCAAAAGACACAGACTAGCTGAATGGATACAAAAACCAGACTTGTACATATGCTGTCTACAAGAGACCCACTTCAGACCTAGTGACACATGCAGACTGGAAGTGAGGGGTTGGAAAAAGATATTCCATGCAAATGGAAATCAAAAGAAAGCTGGAGTAGCAATTCTCATATCAGACAAAATAGACTTTAAAATAAAGACTTCTACAAGAGACAACGAAGTACACGACATGATGATCAAGGGATCGATCCAGGAAGAATATAACAATTGTAAATATTTAAGCACCCAACACAGGAGCACCTCAAAACATAAGGCAAAAGCTAACAGCCATGAAAGGGGAAATAAACAGTAACGCAATCATAATAGGGGATTTAACACTGGACTTTCACCAATGGGCATGTCATCCAAAATGAAAATAAATAAGGAAACACAAGCTTTAAATGGCACATTTAACAAGATGGACTTAACTGAAATTTATAGGACATTCCATCCAAAAACAACAGAATGCACATTCTTCTCAAGTGCTCACGGAACATTCTCCAGGACAGATCATATTTTGGGTCACAATTCAAGCCTTTGTAAATTTAAGGAAATTGATATCATATGAAGTATCTTTGCTGACCACAATGCTATGAGGCTAGATATCAATTACAGGAAAAATACCATAAAAAATACAAACACATGGATGCTAAACAATACGCTACTAAATAACCAAGAAATCGCTGAAGAAATCAAAGAAGAAATAAAAAAATACCTAGAAACAAATGACAATGAAAACACAATGACCCAAAACCTATGGGATGCAGCAAAAGCAGTTCTAAAAGGGAAGTTTATAGCAATACAATCCTACCTCATGAAACATGAAAAATCTCAAATAAACAACCTAATCTTATACCTAAAGCATGAAGAGAAAGAAGAAATAAAAACCCCAAAGTTAGCAGAAGTAAAGAAACCATAAAGATCAGATCAGAAATAAATGAAAAAGAAATGAAGGAAAGAATAGCAAAGATCTATAAAACTAAAAGCTGGTTCTTTGAGAAGAACCCATTTATGATAAAAACTCCAGAAAGCAGGCATAGAGGGAACTTACCTCAACATAATAAAGGCCATATATGACAAACCCACAGCCAGCATCATTCTCAGTGGTGAAAGACTGAAACCATTTACTCTAAAATCAGGAACAAGACCAAGATGCCCACTCTAGCCACTATTATTCAACCTAGTTTTGGAAGTTTTAGCCACGGCAATCAGAGACGAAAGAGAAATAAAAGGAATCCAAATTGGAAAAGAAGACGTAAAGCTGTCACTGTGTGCAGATGACATGATACTCTACTTAGAGAATCCTAAAGAGGCTACCAGGAAACGACTAGAGCTAATCAATGAATTTGGTAAAGTAGCAGGATACAAAATTAATGCACAGAAATCTCTTGCACTCCTGTACACTAACAACGAAAAATCTTAGAGAGAAATTAGGGAAACACTCCCATTTACCACTGCAACATAAAGAATGAAATACCTAGGAATAAACCTACCTAAGGAGACAAAAGACCTGTATGCAGAAAACTATAAGACACTGATGAAAGACATTAAAGATGATACAAACAGATGGAGAGATATACCATGCTCTTGGACTGGAAGAATCAACATGGTGAAAATGACTCTACTACCCAAAGCAATCTACAGATTCAATGCAATCCTTGTCAAACTACCAATGGCGTTTTTCACAGAACTAGAACAAAAAATTCCACACTTTGTATGGAAACACAAAAGACCCCAAATAGCCGAAGCCATCTTGAGAAAGAAAAATGGAGCTGGAGGAATCAGGCTCCCTGACTTCAGACTATACTGCAAAGCTACAAGACAGTACAGTATTGGCACCAAAGCAGAAATATAGATCAATGGAACAGCATAGAAAGCCCAGAGATAAACCCGTGCACATATGGTCACCTTATCTTTGATAACGGAGGCAAAAATATACAGTGGAGAAAAGACAGCCTCTTCAATAAGTGGTGCTGAGAAAACTGGACAGCTACATGTGAAAGATGAAATTAGAACACTTCCTAACACCATACACAAAAATAAATTCAAAGTGGATTAAAGATCTAACTGTAAGGTCAGACACTATAAAACTCTTAGAGGAAAACATAGGAAGAACACTCTTTGACATAAATCACAGCAGGTTCCTTTTTGACCCACCTCCTAGAGAAATGGAAATAAAAACAAAAATAAACAAATGGGACCTAATGAAACTTAAAAGCTTTTGCACAGCAAAGGAAACCATAAACAAGACGAAAAGACAACCCTCAGAATGGTGGAAAATGGTTGCTAATGAAGCAACAGACAAAGGATTAATCTCCAAAATATACAAGCAGCTCATGCAACTCAATGTCAAAAAAACAAACACTCCAATCCCAAAATGGGCAGAAGATCTAAATAGACATTTCTCCAAAGAAGATATACAGATTGCCAACAAACACATGGAAGGATGCTCAACATCACTAATCATTAGAGAAATGCAAGTCAAAACTACAGTGAGGTATCACCTCACCGGTCAGAATGGACATCATCAAAAAATCTACAAACAATAAATGCTGGAGAGGGTGTGGAGCAAAGGGAACACTCTTGCACTGTTGCTGGGAATGTAATTTGATACAGCCACTATGGAGAACAGTATGGAGGTTCCTTAAAAACCTAAAAATAGAACTACCATATGACCCAGCAATCCCACTACTGGGCATATACCCTGAGAAAACCATAATTCAAAAAGAGTCATGTACCACAATGTTCATTGCAGCATTATTTACAGTAGCCAGGACATGGAAGCAACATAAGTGTCCATCGACAGATGGATGGATAAAGAATATGTGGTACCTATATACGATGGACAATTACTCAGCCATAAAAAGAAATGAAATTGAGTTATTTGTAGTGAGGTGGATGGGTCTAGAGTCTGTCATACAGAGTGAAGTAAGTCAGAAAGAGAGAAACAAATACCATACGCTAACACATATATATGGAATCTAAAAAAAAAAAAAAAGGTTCTGATGAACCTAGGGGCAGGACCGGAATTAAGATGCAGACGTAGGGCTTCCCTGGTGGCGCAGTGGTTGAGAGTCCGCCTGCCGATGCAGGGGACGCGGGCTCGTGCCCCGGTCCGGGAAGATCCCACATGCCGCGGAGCGGCTGGGCCCGTGAGCCATGGCCGCTGAGCCTGCGCGTCTGGAGCCT
>NW_006793370.1:990305-1000664 GCF_000442215.2 Lipotes vexillifer
GTAGAGAATGGACTTGAGGACATGGGGAGGGGGAAGGGTAAGCTGAGATGAAGTGAAAGAGTAGCATGGACATATATCCACTACCAAATATAAAACACATGGCTAGTGGGAAGCAGCCGCATAGCACAGGGAGATCAGCTCGGTGCTTTGTGACCACCTAGAGGGGTGGGATAGGGAGGGTGGGAGGGAGACGCAAGAGGGAGGAGATATGGGGATATATGTATACGTATAGCTGATTCACTTCGTTATACAGCAGAAACTAACACAACATTGCAAAGCAATTATACTCCAATAAAGATGTAAAAGAAAAGAAAAACGTGTAACTGAAGAGTATGGATCGACTTGGAGGGCATTAGGCTAAGTGAAATAAGCCAGGCAAAGAAAGACAAATACTGCATGATATCACTTATATGTGGAATGCAAAAAATACAACTAACTAGTGAATATAACAAAAAAGAAGCAGGGGCTTCCCTGGTGGCGCAGTGGTTGGGAGTCTGCCTGCCGATGCAGGGGACGCGGGTTCGTGCCCCAGTCCGGGAGGATCCCACATTCCGCGGAGCGGCTGGGCCTGTGAGCCGTGGCGGCTGAGCCTGGGCGTCCGGGGCCTGTGCTCCGCAACGGGAGAGGCCGCAGCGGTGAGAAGCCCGCGTACGGAAAAAAAAAAAAAAAAAAAAAAAAAAAAAACCAAAAAAAAAGAAGAACAACAAACAGATATGTGCTCCACAATGGGAGAGGCCACGACAGTGAGAGGCCCGCGTACCGCAAAAAAAAAAAAAAAAAAAAAAAAAAAGAAGCAGACTCAAAGATATAGAGTACAAGCAAGTAGTTACCTGTGGGGCGAGGAAGGGGCAACATAGGGGTGGAGAAGTGGGAGGTACAAACTATTGTGTAAGATAGGCTCAAGGATGTATTAGACAATACAGGGAGGGACTTCCCTGGGGGTCCAGTGGTTAAGACTCCGCACTCCCAATGCAGGGGGCCTGGGTTTGATCCCTGGTAGGGGAACTAGATCCTGCACGCCGCAACTAAGACCTGGCACAGCCAAATAAATAAATATATAAATATTGAAAAACAACAATATGGGGTGTATAGCTAATATTTCATAATAACTGTAAATAGAAAGTAACCCTAAAAATTTTATAAAAATAAAATTTAAAAAAAAGGAGTAAATGAAGAGTAATTAATGCTCCTTGGATGAAAGAAAGAAGGGTTTATTATTTCAACTGCTTCTGAAAGGCTTTTTTTTATCCTTCTGGAGTTCTGTGGCTGCCAGAGGTAACTTGCCAGACATAAAACAACCCCTTCCTACGAATCTTAATGAAACAAGGTACATGGCTAAATAAGGCTAAAATATTTGCTGAAAGAAGCAAATGCAGTGTTAATATTGCCTTGGAATTTATTTTACAGAAAGAATTTGATTGCCTTATTCTAAATATAAGGAAATGAATTACTAAATGGTTTAATTGTGCCTGTGAAAAAATCTGGCTAAACAACCAAGAACAGGTGGCTGGAGTCTGAGGCAAGAGAACTATAACATGGTACCATGAGTCCCCAAATAAGCATTCAGTATGTAAAGGATCATAAGACATAAATTTGTTTGTAAAGCAAAGCGAGTTTGATATATAAATGTTGCCCTCTGGAGCAACAGCTTAATCAATTTTGCTCCCTAATTTACAGTTGAACTGTTTTTCCCTTTTGAGTCCCACAGATAGTGGCTTTCTAGCCTGGATAATTCTAGAAATGAAAAGAACCAGTTTGAGAACCTTCAAAGGCGTTTTATCCGCCTTAACTGTTTTCTTATTGTTAACCTAGATCAGTTAATGTGGTTTGGCTATAAAATAGTGTGAAAACAGGTAACATCTCTGTCATGACAAATAGTTAATCACTTACCTAATGCTAAGAATGCAACTTATAGCCACCAATTGTATTGATTGTTCTTTTTTAAAAGAAGGAATAAAGTTATTTTAAAACTTACTTCATCTTAAGGAAAATATTGAGAAATTTATTAACAATGTTCTAGTTACATATTATTTTAAGTCTTTATCTTTTAATCCTTGCTCATTCTTCAGGCTTCCATTGTCAATATAGAAATGAAGATTATTATCTGCTTTTTAAACATGTTCATAACTCGCAGATGCCAATAAAATATTCAGTTCTTTAGCGAGATGATCAGAAAGAAACTGGCTAAAAAAACAGACCTGGGGATCTCCAATCCATAATCAAATATCTAGATTGATTGCGTCACTTGCACTTGTATTGATTTCAATTTGAGTAGCTCACCCAATGGAATAATAAAAATGTGGAATAAAACTGATTTATGAGAACAAAATAAATCCTTTTGTGAGAGGTAATGAATTGGTATTATTTAACCCTTTCAATCACAGAGTGAAAAAACTATTTATTTTTGACAAATGCTGAGCTAGCCAAAAGAAGTCATATCAGAAATGCCAATACTGCCAAGTGCCATTACACGAAGTTGTAATGCTGGGAAGGAAATGCTGCTCTAAACTTGATGGAAGGCGTCATTTGACATACTTCTAGCTTTCCTGGGCCAACTTCGATGTGTCACCACAAATGATGGACTTGTAGATCCAAAGTATTATGGAATCCCTTGATAAATGTTTATTGTACTTATTTACGTGATTTATAAGACAGCTGAGAAGCAAGAGTAAACATGGTGGCACATGAACTACATTTAACTTTTTTCTCTCAATATCGATATTCTTTAGTTTACTCAAAAGTTAGTATATAACAGTTAAATCAAGGGTTATCTCTAGGATAATAAGGATATCCAGGGGAGACAGATTTTAGCATAATTAAGGTACATACAAACATTTGCCTTAAGGAAAAGTAAAGAACCTGGGAAAAAATGAGACGATTCGTACATAAAACCAAAGCAACTGATTCTATCACCTGAGCCAACCAGCCAACCACTTGATTTAATGAGAAAAAAGCTCAGCTCCTGTTCTTTGAAACTCAGTAGACAAAACATCCCCAATAGTTTGGCTTCAATTTAACTTTTAACCTTTCCAGTTTGCTGACATCTTATACACATGTTCTAAACCCGGGCTGTCCAATACAATAGCCACTATCCATACGTGGCTATTGAGCGCTTGAAATGCGGCTGGTGCAGCTGAGGAATCGAAGTTGCAATTTTATTTAATTTTAACTAATTTAAATTAAAAACATAATTTAGTTACTGGAAAAAATTTAAATATGTTGGTGAGTCTATTTTTTAACTGAAAACCTTATGAAATCTAAATGGAGATCAAATATTTCCAATGAAAATTATTACCTGAATTGAAGGGTCCTGTAAACTATACACATTGACTTAGTATGAAAAGAAGAATATGCTATTTCATTTGAGATATCACTTTAAGATTTGATTACACGTTGAAATGATAATATTTGGGGTAGACTGATTCACAAAAGATACATTACTCAATTGATTTTTGCTGTTTATTTTACTCTTTTTTCATGTGCATACTAGAAAATTCAAAATTATATATGTAGCTCACTTTATATGTCTGTTGGACAGCACTGTTATGATGTGCTAAAGGGAAAATTAGAATGCACACTTAAAATGCAGGTTCATTTTTATCTTAAACCGATGGAAGAAAGAAAATCTTATTGCTCCAAGATCTGCCAACGTATATACACACAAAATGAAGGTGAAACTTTTATTTGTAGAATGCACAGCTTCTGTTTAATACACTGCATTTAATTCATAGCCCTAGGAAAGCTAATTTCACAACTACTTGGAAGGGACTCCTATAAGGGGTGAGTTGATTTGTTATCAGCTCTGTCAATTTGACTTGTACTGTCAGGGTGTTTAATGAAAGTATATCAAGGTAACTATTTATCCTCACTGGCCTAAAAGGGCTTTTAAAAAAATTAATACATTTTACTATTTACAATGAAACATAATTTAATTCAGTTTGATGGTACCATAATTATTATAGCATAAAAATTTTTCTAATATGATAACTTTTGCACTTGTGCCACACAGAGTAAATCATTAAACAGGAAACAGTACAAATCAAAAAGATAATAAGAAACTCTATTATCTTAAAGGAATAAATTATTAGGGAAAAGTGAAAGTGAGCCACTGTAAGTTTAAGGGATTCAAGTAAAAGCAAGATGATAATAAACAGTAATTGTAACTGGTTGGGCTTCTGAAAGAAGCTGAGGCCTAAGGTCTTTATCACCCCAGACTTAATGAAGTCAAGTCTTTCTGTTCCTGAGTTCTTGCAAGAATTTGGAATTTTCAAGTCTGTTGTTTTCTAAAACCTTCCAATACTTTTGCTGTAAGAGGACAAATGTTACAAACCCCCTCCTCTTTTGCTTCTCTTGGCTTCATTTACTCCTTCTTTGTCCGACCAGAAAAGAAATACTTGTCCATTGTAAACTGTAAGATTATTATCAGACATTATGAAGAGAAAAGCTAAAATTATCTAAAATTTCAAGCTAATCATTGTTATTGTGTTAACATTTTGGTGTATTTTGGTATGTATCCTTTCATATTTTTACCACATATAGAAATATATTATATTTTACACTTACAGACATTTCTAATGCTCATTGTTCTGTACCTGTAATAATGTATATTTTCTTATCACTAAATATACTTCTGCATCATCTTTTTAACGAATTCACCACAATATAGTCAATCCATATAGTTGGACTTTTAGGAACACAGCCCTCAAATTCTGTTATACAAAAAACTCTGCCAGGAACATAATTTTGCAAGTATTTTTGTGTACCTATCTAACAATTTTTAAGAAAAAATTCCAAGAAGGAGAATTGCTCATTTTCTCAATGGGCACAAATGGATACAAATATTTTAAACCTTCTATATTTACTTTATAAGCTTATTTTAATTATCACAAATGAATTCTTGGAAACAAAAATTAGTCAGACAGTTTTGCTGTGGTTTACTTAAAATAATCATATTGCATGGGTTATATTTGTGGTTGCAGCTTAAATCAGAGCTCTTTTTGTTCCAAATAAAAGCATCCATCCTAACTGTTGGTGTGTTATATCACATAACCGAGTGGGCTGGACTCATGGAAATGTTCCTTAAGTGTAAGGACCTCTGTATTTTCTGTCTTAATGGAGCTGGAAAAATTAACTCAGATTTATAAACGCTTAAAGAAAGTATTGATGAAAATCACACAGATGTGATGCCAATAATGATTTTTTAAATGTTATAATAAAAATAAACAAACACAATCACAATCACAAAAGTAAAATACCTGGCTATAACCCTAACAAGAAATATGAGGTCTCTCTGAAAAAAATAACAAAACTTTCTTGTGAGATATAAAATGCCTAAATAAATGGAATCATTACACATTTCTGGATAAGAAATGTCTGAAGGTGTAAATTCCTCATGAATTAATTTATAAGATGAAGATTCATTAAAAATATCAGTGGCATTTTGTTTTCGAATCAATTTCATGTTGAGTTGGAAGAATATACATAAAGAAATAAGACCTTTTAACAAAAATGAGTAATAAGCAGGAGGGAGAAGATGGGAACTTTACCTAAAAGATAGGAAATATTTTCTAAATATTTACCATGTTGAAAGCATAGAAATCAAACTGTCATGATGCTGATTCAAAGAGAAACTGAGGTATTAAAAAGAACAAGTAAATAGCCCAGAGATAAGCACCATTATACATACGAATTTAAATCTCTGCTAAATTTAGCAAAATAATGCAACACACAGGTTTCAACTCTGGATAGAGAAAATGCTTTTGACAAAAATAAATAGAAGTTTCATTATAAAAAAATGAAAACACTATTTCTTAAACTTCATAAATACACCAAAAAGATAAGTTAAATATTTGACACTGTAATGACTAATAATTATTACTCATAATTTTAAGCTGCCATACAAATCAAACCTAGTTTTAAATCTCTAAAATCTTCTGGCAAAGTGTGTGAACGAATAAGGAAAACAAAAAATAATAGGCCTATGGAAAATGTTTGACATCAATAAGAATAAAAGAAATGCCAACTAAAGCAAACTATCATTTTTATCTATCAAATTAACACAATTACAGAAATATGAACATATCTGTATACTGTTAGGAGATGTGAATTGATGTGATTTTTCTTGAAAGCGTTTTTCCAATGCATATCAAATCTTAAAAAATATTCCAACCTTTAATTTAAATTTTAATAATACATATTAATGATATATGCAGAGTTATATGTTAATAAAAACATTCTAATAGAAATAATAAATCTAAACATCCAACAATAATGGAACACCTAATATGTTTTGGTATTATAATACCAAATAATGAAATGGTAATAATGTGATGGCTAATATATTTTGGTATATCCATACTACTGATATTATGTATCCATTGAGAATGCATTTTATGAGTGCTTTTTGTGTGATATGAGAAATCCTCATGATATAATGTTAAATGAGTAAAGTAGGATATAAGATGTGTTTTTAGTAGGATCTCAAATATACTATATACACACGTACATATTTGTATACACATATATTTATCTCCATAGGAAAATAACTGGAAGCCAGATGAAAAAATATTACCCATTTACAATTAATATCATTTTGACAAAAATATTTCAGGAAAAAAAGTGTTCTAATCTATGCCTGCTGTTATTAAATTTAGGTAATATTCATCTGCTATACAACTAAAAAATATGGACAATCCTTGTAGTTCCATGCCAAAATCCTTGAGTAGCCTATAGGATTCTTCCTAAAGTAGCTCTTGTCTAGCTTTTATGTCTCACCTTACGCCATTCTCTTCCTCATCCACTCTGTCCCAGACATATTGGCCTTCCTTGGTTTCCTCAATCCCACCAAAATGTTATGCTTCTCACATCCTTCACAAATGCCACTCCCTCTGGAGTCCTCTTTCCTGTATTCTCTGGATTAGTGCCTAAATGTTATCCTAAATGTCATCTGTTAAAAAGGTCTTCTCTGATCCTCCCATTTATATTAGGGTACCTATTATGCAATCTTAGTGATATACATGTTTACTTTGATGCTTTTCAAAGTTTGCAATTTTATATTTTTATGTGATTATTGGGTCAATTTCCATCTCCTGTTGTAAACAACAAGCCCCTTTGGTGCAGGACCATGCTCCTTAATTCACCACTATAACCCTAGTCTCTATTATCATTTCTGTCTTGCTCCATTAAAACTAGATACATGTTTGTGGCATGAACAAATTAATGAACAAATGAAGAAATAGCTACATTTTAGTTTATGATTTCAGATATCCACTCCTCAGATGTAAAAGTTCTTCTGATATCTCCCCAAAGGTCTATGACCACATAAAAAATAAGATATCCATGCAACCCTATTTACAAACAATCCAAATTCTCAGAAAACTGTATAAAACCACTGTGCTTTCTTAAATGGTCTGCTAGCAACCTTAGATTCTGGTTTTTGAGTTGAGTGAAGTAACTCATTGATCATAAGAACTTCTCACAAAAAGTTAGGAAATATTAGTTCTCAATGGGCTGTTCTTAGTATACGGTATTACGGTATCAGATTCATCTAACAGTACCTTCTGAGGGGCTAAAGTGTAAGGTTTGTGATCCCTGTAACTCCGTATGATGGTGAAGCCCTGTCATCATCCAAGGGGTCCATTCCTAGACCCCCACAGGAGCAGCTCAGGAACCGGAGGAGGAAACTGTCTGCTGCAGGACTGTGTCGCAGAGGTTGGGAAGAACACTGGCCCTAAAGGACTAGATTTTTCCCTATTTCTCTATGTAGCCCACTCTTCCATTTCCCTCTAATACTAATTCATAGCTGACACATCTATTGAAAGCCTCTTTATTCAAAATCCAGATAATTAAGTATAACGGTTCTACTTTCAGTCAAGAAATATCTGCAGACTGACTCTAATATTGCTATCTATTCAGCAAACATTGAGCCCGTGCCATGACGAAGCATACCAAACCCAACACCTGACAGGTGTATTTGTGGTATACAGCTATCGATTCAAATTATTACATATCTGCTCCATGGCTGGTGTCCCCCTGTGAACCTTACCATGTCTGTACTAGAAACCCCCAAGTCTGCCCTGGTATGAGTTTGAAAATGGTATGAGTTTTTCCAAATGCTTTAAATATTTCCCCTTCTGGAAAGGGGAATTTGATTTGTTAAAAAATGATGTAAAAGTCTTCCAAAGACAAAGGTAAATCATTTGGGAGTGATCTTCAGATGATATTCCTCATCTGACAGTCTCCTTTCATGAGGAGGTAGAATGGCACAAAGATGGCCTGCAGAATTTGAAGCATGAACTTAAGCTACGAGAACGCAGAAACACGGTGCTCTCTCCTGCCTCTGGGCTGCACTCCCGACTCCGTGTGCAGCCCAGGGTTAGAATTTGCATTTCATCATTACGTCGTCTCTGCAAAAGACACAACAGCATAGAGTCTGCACTTGCTCATTATGCCAAGAAAATAGCCAATTAGATATGAGACACAAATTCAATAAGCGGCCGTGTGAGTGCTGAGAACAGATGAGTTCTTAAGTAAGTTTGATCAATTAATGCTTAATTCCATTCTCATGGAAGAATGTGTCCTAATTATACATTTCTATAGTTTTATTGGCCGTGACATGATATACAATCAGAGGTGTCAATATATTCAGTGGGTATATGTTCTATCGCCCAGTGTTTGAAATGACATATATCTTATTAGTGTCCATTCATATTTTCACCAACAATGCAGCAATGATTTTTTAATTCCAAGTAAAACGTTTTCATTTCCCGTGTGCTTATTTTGTGTGCGTTTATACCCCTAGAAATGCGTTGGAACTTTAGGCAAAAAGTATAGTAATGGTAATTGTCTTTTTGCAGAAGAGAAATCTGCTTCCCAAAGAAATAGGGAGAAAGTAATTTTCTCTATTTCCTCTATATTCTCATTGCTCTTCAAATTAATACTTGCTTCGAACATAACCTTTTCCCACAGTCACCATTCCTGATATTTCTTGTGCTGATTTTAAACACCTGATATGGTCAGGGAGAGAGGTCCAGGATTATTGTCTATAACCCAAAGAACTCCCTAACATGACACTTATTTAATTTCTTCTCTGTCTCTAAAAGAAACTGTATGGTGAATAACTGTATAATGTGGGGGGAAAAACCAAAACAACCCACAGTATAATGCCTTTTAATGTCTACGCTTGATGAGAATCTGCTACCTTAGACTCTGAGTTTTAATTTTCATATATTGGGTTTTTATTTAATAAACTGGGATAGAGCTGGACTTTCTCTGACCTTTCCTTCTAAAAATATGGTGATTCAAGCAAAGGAGTCCTGAAAAGAAGTGGACCAGCGACAAGCCACATTACTCTGCTGATTCGTCTGCAAGGCAGACTTCATGCTTCCTTTTCTCCATCACTGTCTCTTTCACCCTGAAATACACTTTATAAGATCGTGGGCGAGCTCACTGCTGCTGCCTGACCGTCTAACTCATTACAGAGAAATGAATTCAAATTGCTTGAAAAGAAGCTGCCTCTTTTATCTTCCCACTGACTGACAAGCAACTACAAAGTTCTTCGACGGGATTCCAAGTTACAAGCTGTACTGCATCACTGCAACAATTCCCCCACTGGCGGCTTTTCCCAGAGGGAAGCGTGTCAAATACACTGCATTTCTTGCGAGTGCAGCCCTGAAAGTGCACACTTTCCACCACATTGAAAAACAGACATCAGGGACTATAAAATAAAGCTGTCCCTTTCCTAACAGCATTGGCCTTCCTGCAGACTCCTTGAAAATCTAAGAGGTTCCCATGTACAATTATTTTCCTTACCTCCCCCAAAAAACCAAATGCTTCTCTCTCCTTTTTTTTTTTTCCTGTACTTTTTCTAAAACAGTTTATTCTGAGAGGAAAGGCATCCAGAGAATCAGATTGTGTGCAAAGGTCTCTGAATTTCTCTAGATAACCTTGAAAGATGGACTGCTTTTTTGCGTTTTTTTGAGATTTTTTTTTTTTTTTTTTAGACATTAATAGTGATTGAATCTACTGACAGCCTAAAGCATTATTTCTGGTGACCGGCAGCTCCTGGGGACGGTAAGCCCATTCTGGGTGCTGGTATTTTAAGGTAATTAAAAATGTGCATTCGTCTAGTTGAAACCCAGCAGTACTTAATTCACTTGTGCAGTTTCAGTTTTCCTTTATTTTCTTTTGTTTCTAGATGAGCACGTGTGCCAAGGAGCAAACACCTGATGCTGACATTGGAATGAGATACTGACGTTACTTAATCAAAGGAGGAAAAGTTGATGCTCATAGAATGGGGAAAGAGGAAGGCAATCATATTTATGCCCCTCTATCTTTTCTACATAGAAAAATCCTCTTTCC
>NW_006793370.1:1000843-1011840 GCF_000442215.2 Lipotes vexillifer
CTAAGACTCTCTTTAACAACTGAGTCATACATAGTCTCACTTGCTTCTCTGACCAATCCTATGTAGTTCCCTTCTTTGTTTTGCAATACTCTCAGGGTTTATGTTTGTTTGATGACCACTGGCAACTACTGCCAAACAGAAACGCAGGCAAATCATGAGAAGGAAAATTTAACATTATACACGCCACCCAAAGAGTTTTCGGATAATCACTGAAATTTACACGAAGATGCCCTTTCATCCTTCTGTAGGCTTGGACCTTAGGGCTTCTGACTCAGCCCTCGGATCTAGTCCTTCTAAGCGGAACCAGCTGTGATTGCTCCAAATAACTCGGCTTTGGAATAGTCTGCTTTCACCAGCTCTGTTTAAAAATTTATTGCAAAAAATAATATGTATTTGTTGTAGAAGATTTAAAAACTGTGTGTTTAAAACAGGAAAAATGGGAAAGGTAAACCATTCTTAACACAACTACCCAGAATTAACAACTATTATGTGTGTGTATATATACATACATATATATATATATATATATATGTATATATGATATATATATATATTTTGAAATGTACATTTCCCTTTTTAAAAATAGCCTTCAAAATTAATCAAACTCTTTTTCAGGCCCACCTGTTCTTACAAGCAAAGAAAGCATCTGATTAATGCTAATTCGATGATTTGCTCTCCCCTTCCTCCCTCCCTCCCTCCCTTCCTTCCTTTCTTTTTCCCTTTTCCTTCCCTTCCCTCTCCTTTCCTTTCACTTTTCCTTTTTAAAGATTCATTCCTGATTGAAGGTATCCACACTGGGAAAAAACCCTCCTAAATTCTATTCCTTTCATCTTTCTATGTTGAGGAAAAAGAATTTTCAGGTTTCTATAAAATGACTCAATTTTGCCATGATTAATTTATTAAATTGCTTTTTATTAACACTAAAATGATATTTCCCTTTGCAAATGCTGAAGGATCATTTTCTTGTCTTTCTTCTCTCAGTAATCCACATTTCTCTCTTTCTCAAATGAACATCTTTATTCTGTGCCATAACACAAAGTAGGGGATTAAGAGAAAGGCATTTAAAGATGAAAACTAAGCTGCAATCCAATTTTTCAGAGCAGGTGAGAATTAACAGTGCACAAAGGACTTGGCAATTAGCACACCCTGGTGCTTTGCCTAAGAAACTCAGACACAAAACAATCTGCCAGGTTATCCAGCAAGGAAGATCACTTCCCGATTCATTCAAAAGGAATCAAAATGAAGACTCAAACTATTCGCATAGGACTCTGCAGTAACTGCTTAAGAAAAAAAGCAGGACGTGGTCTTGTCTACTAATAAGAGGATCTGTGGAAAGCATCTAAAGAATCTGGTTTAGTAGTAAAGTGCCTGGCATTTGTGAAAATATTCGATAGGACCTCAGAAGATTTTCCTTTTCTCTTAATAATATTATTCTCTACATTCCTTCTTGACAATTAGACGGTTTCATAATACTCTGAGTTGAAAATATTTTTGAAACCTAATAAAAGAATCATACAACCATAAATTCTCATCACATATTACTTTCACCTACCAGTTAGATAAAAGATTTATAATTTTAAAACCAGTTTCACATAAGCCATATTTTTTACTACTATGCTGTCAGTTATTTTAGTTTTTAATTCCTAAATTTACACATTTCTTTTATTTAAAAAACCCACACACTCAATATGTTTCATAAGGAAGTTTTAGAAACCTATTACTTACCATTAAATGTGTTAGTTAATTCATATATGTGAAGAGAAAAGAATCTTGGCAATGTTGTAAACTGACCCTGGGGAGCTGGCCGTTCACCTGTGCAAGGTGAGTGGAAGGCTTTGGAGAGCCATAGAGCACAGCACTTATTCCAGGTCAGTAAGTGGCATTTTCAGCCACGAGAAAAAGCTAATTTGTGTCATATGTTCCTCATAATTAAATGGATGCTTCAAATCAGGCAGAATCCCACAGAAGGAAGTGCTCATCCTTACTTTTATGGTAGACATTAAGAAAAAGCAGAAAATATGTTCTCATACAGCCCACTGTGGGTTGGGCAATCTGTTAATTTTTGCCATTCACATTTGTTTGTGCTTTACTCTGTCATTCCCTCTGTGTGTTTTCACACTCAGGTTATTCTAACCCATCACTGAAGCAAAGAGTAAGGGCCACTGTTTCCAAAATCTTCTCCCAGTTAGCTCTGTTCCACTTGGTTTCCCTGGTTTCTGGTTTCTCTCTAGCCTCACTCACTTGAGAATGACCCTGCTAGGTTTCCCTGTCTTATCTTCTCTATTTGTTTGCCAATTCTATGGGCACAGAGACCCTTCAGGTCCAATCTTTGGTGCCGTTTTATACACCTCAGATCTGGTTTACTAAAAACTAGTTGACAGTCTAATTAATCAGGTTATCATGTTCTACCTGGTAAAATGTCTGTGCTTTTGAGAAAATTACAACAAATTCTAGTACCAAAAAAGCCATAGATGCTTATTGTGGTTAGATCATCCAATAGATATAGAAGTGTGAAAGTATTGCTTTCTGAAGACAGGTATCTGAGAGTGGACTCCATGTGTTATTCAAAAATTAGCTCTTTTAAGTTACTTAATTATTAACAGATATAATATAATTTATAATTATATAAAATTATTTATATTTATAAAATATCAATGAATAAACTAAACAAAAATGAACAAATCTATATGAAGAAAACTGTAAGCTCTTGTGAGAGACAGAGAAGACAGATAGAAATAATAATAATCATATTATTGATTAGAGAAGCTCAATATCACAGAGATATTAATTCTACCGCAGTTAACTTATAAATTCAATCTCATCCTTATATAAATTGCATCGGGACTTCTGGGGGAAGTACCAAATTACCAGTATTGCTTGAAAGAAAATAAATAAGGAAAATAAGTAGGTAAATTCTATATAATAAAAATAATGAGGTAGATTAGTCCTCACTAATTAGGAATTAAAAAATATTCTAGAGCTTTAATAAATAAATTACCATAATAATGTAAATTAAGGTAAAGATCTGTCCAGATAGATTTATAAATAAATGCAGAAATTTAAGACTTTTTAAAGACAGCAACTCAAACCAGTGGGAAAGAAGCTGGTTTATTTAATAAATGTTTTGAGATAGTAAGATATTTTCTGAGAAAAAAGGTTTGATTCATAGATTACTTATTTGTATAAATTCTGAACTGACTGAATATAAATGTATTTTTAAAAAGCATTAAAGTGCTAGGAAACAAACAAAAAAAAAAACATTGAGGCGAGGGAAAAAAATTGGTACTCACCATAACAGATTTTGTTAATACTTAAGAGTTCCTTAAGTTTGGTTAAAATATGGGCAAATGACACAAGAGAGAATTCACAGAGAAAGAAATACAAACTGATTTTAGACATATGAAAATAAGTTGAAACTAACTCCTAATAAGAGAAATGCATACTCAAGATCCTATCTGCCATCACTTTTAATATAATCAATTTGCCACGTGCCCAGATGACAGGGCTGTAGACACACAGGCACACTATAACACTCCCACGAGAGCACAGATTGTATGGCCTCTGTGGACTGAAGGTTGGCAATATCTTACAAAGTTCCAAAAATCATTTCAAACAATTTATCAGACTAACATGCTGCCAAAGTGCGAGAAGTCATACCTATATCTTTATTCATTAAGGCATTCTTTGAAATGGCAAAAGATTGGAAATAACTTAAATGCCCATCAACAGCGGACTGGTTAAACCAGTGATGGCATAATCTATACAACTGAATACTATGAAGGTGTATAAACACTGAGGAAGCCCTCTGGTTACTCATGTGACAACGTGTCTACAATTGTTGTGGTGGAAAAAAAGTACATTTTTTTTGTACACAGTGTGTACAATTTGGTATCATTTGTGTAAAATGTATGCATGGCAGATACATTTGAAAAGGGGGAAATACACATATTTGCTTGTACATACATAAAATATTTCTATAAGGATATAAGAAATGGAGGACTTTGGTTTCCTTTGAAACTACAGAAAAGTTTTGGCACTTTTAACTGCTTATTGTTTTCCTGTCTTTTAAGTATTGATTCATGAGAATACTGTACCTGGTCACAAGTAAATACCTTTTAAGGAATCACACTGTGATATGTGCTGCCTCATTTGCTGTTACAAAATCTAATGTTGACTTCGTTGTTTTCTTTTTTTTTCGGTATGGGGTACGCTCACTGTTGTGGCCTCTCCCGTTGTGGAGCACAGGCTCCGGACGCGCAGGCTCAGCGGCCATGGCTCACGGGCCCAGCCGCTCCGCGGCACGTGGGATCCTCCCGGACCGGGACACGAACCCGCGCCCCCTGCATCGGCAGGCGGACTCTCAACCACTGCGTCACCAGGGAAGCCCCCTAATGTTGACTTTGTAAAGTATGTAGTTTAGGGTCTAAACTGACATGTACGATGGGGTCCAGCGTGAGCGTCTTACAGAGACAGCTCAATATCCTGCCCTACAGAACAGTGACCTGGCTGCAGGCGCATTTATTCCTAAGCTAGGCTTGCTTCCTACGGCTGAATTCTCCTGTCTAATACATTCTAACCACCACCTCTTCAGCAGCCATCACAGAAAAGGATGAAATATAGTTGTTCATTATGTCAAGGAAATAACCAATTAGCCGTTAGACAATTCAATAAGCTTTGTATAAATCTTGTGAACAGATGATCTCTTAAATAAGTTTGATGAATTAATGTTTAATTCGTTTCTTGTAGAGCCATGCAGATCTCCCTACCCTCAGTGTACAGGTCACCGAGCTGTTGATGGGTGTCCGGACAAGACAATATTTGAAAGCCTTTTACTTAACACTGGACATCCGAGTTCCAGTGACAGTGAAGCTATGAAAGGAATTTCCTGGGGCCCATCCTGAGATGATCCTTTGGCTTCCAACCTCACCCCATTTCAGCCCTAGAGTTGAACGCACACGCAAAACTCTTGAAGTCAAATCTTGTAATTGCTTCCAATTTGTCTGTTTTGCTTTTGGCAATTAACAAACTGAAATGTTATCATGAAGGAGTTCATCTCATTTGTAAGACCAGGTTTTCCCTCCACTAAAATATGCAGGCACTCTGTTCTTTATTACCAGCGGGAGATAAATGGCTGGTTTTCGTTGCTGAAGAATATATAATGGTTAAAAAGTCACTTTTTCCCTCCAGCTCGACATAAATCACAGAACTAGTCAATATTTAATAATGCTTGCCTTGGTCTGGAGTCCCTTGATCACCCCTGTCATGTGTAATAGCTCCCTCTCCGATATCTTTGACATAAAAGCCCAGCTTTACTGCAATACTAACATGTAGAGGGTCATTACGGATCGACATTTACCTTAATCTGTGACTGCCAACCATGAACCGATAAATTCCAGCAGATTCCACTGGGAGAAATCAGTAAACTTCTCAGTGGAAAGAAGTGAAGGAAAATTCTGCCGAGAACAGAATACATTTTCTACAAGGGCTGCTCTGCAAATGGGTTCTGACTTTTGAAAGTTCTCTTGCTGCGCAGCTTTGCAACATTTAATACCGTTTTGATGGTTTGAGAGACGGGATGACAACCGAAGATGACATGACTTAGAAGGCAAGCAGAAATTTTCTCTGCAAAAACAATGCAAGATTAAACACAAGGGGGAATATGGCTCTTACATTATTCACCCAGCTGCCTTGGCGGAAATAGCTGGGCTGTCACGGGTCCGGCCTAAATGTTGCTGCTTTTTTTTTCAAATCGATCATCACTCCTTTACCTCACAATCTTACAAGTGCTTCACAGCAGAATACATCAAAGCCCTGATTGCATAAAAGAGGGACACACCGATCTTTGATGGGATCAACTCAGACACTGACACGCACTCAACTCGCCGTACCAACACAGAACACAAATAAGAATGCCCTCCTCAAATTCAGAAAAGTCTGTTTTCCTCTTTCCTCACCTGCTTTCCACTTTGAGGATGTTATTAAGTCCTACAAATAGCTGTAGCTGATGCAGAACCAGAAAGGTGGGGCGCGGGGAGGGATAAATTGGGAATTTGGGATTGACATATATGCACTCCTATATTTAAAACAGATAATCAACAAGGACCTACTGTACAGCACAGAGAACTCTGCTCAATACTCTGTAATAACCTAAATGGGAAAAGAATTTGAAAAAGAATAGACGCATGGATATGTATAAATGAATCACTTTGCTGTACACCTGAAACTAACACAACATTGTTAATCAACTAAACCACAATATAAAATAAAAATTTAAAAACAAGAAACATTTTAAAGTTTTAAAGTCTGAGGAAAATCATTTTCCCGTTAATACTATATGTGACCATATCAACGTTATTGCATATTTGCTACTAACGGAACAAGAAATGTTGAAAACACCTCCTCTAAAAGTAGGCCACTCGTGGAAATGATAAAAGTAAACACTGGATAAAACAAAAATTAGCTTTCCAGTAAAACAGAAAGCTGCATTTTTTTTCTATGGTGAGGGTTGCTTCACGTGAGCATCATACCTAACCAGCCCTAGCTTAACTTATTGAATCAGATCGTCTCTGATAATACTTTCAAGGAAGCCTATGCAGTGTAACCCATGTCCAGTGAATTGACTGGAACACACACCAGCATTCCTAATTTACTTTAGAAATGTTAAAATGATCACACAAAAAGAGTTTGCTGAAGATGGACTGCAAAATTAAAACTCAACTCTCTGCAGGAATAATCGTTTAGGTTTTCACCATTTATTAAGCAAGGGGAAAAGAATATAGAATCTATACTAGGCCAATCTTTCTCGAAGTTGAGTGACCTTCAGAGCCACCTAAAGGGTTTGTTAAAACATGGAGTGCTGCCTCCCACCTCCCCGGAGCTGAGCAGATCAGGTGTGGGTGTGGAGATTTTGCCCTTCCTGCAACTCATCAGATGAAGCTTTTACAGCTGTGCTGGTGACCCCAAGATGAGCATGGCTGAATTGGTTCGTCAATATAGGTTACTTTTAGGAAAGAAAAAGAAGTTAAAATCTGTGGCTAAAAGAAAAAATTCAAAAGAAAATACATTGTTTTCTGATGTTATGAAAGTTTAAAAATGACAAACAAGTTACCTTGGTCAGCATAGAAAGCGCCGGTAAAAAGGACTGAGTACGTTAATTGTCCATTAGGGTGAAAAGGTGCTTCCCATCTCACATGGGCCTTTTGGGATCCTTCTGTTTTGACAAACACATTTACTGACCCTTCAGGAGGAGCTTCTAGAGTTCGATTTTCCACCTGTGAGTATAAAAAGATTTATTTTTGTTTGCAAATAAAATAAGTACATGCTTCACTTTGAGCATACCTCAAAGAATCTCTTTGCTGTCAAGTAAACTACTTTGACAGTCGCATCTTGTATGAATACCTCATTTTGTCAGCAGGATCAAAGCATAGCTCATGTTTTCTTCCTCCTGCTGTTAAAGCTTAGAATTTGAGCTCCTGACCAAGGCAGTTTGTGATTTCCAGAATATGTGGATCAGCTCCCACTGCGATGGTGCCTATGGCTGTGCATATCCATAGACTACTGCTAGGATGGTTTAAAAACAATTTTTATGTGATTGCAAAACAGAAGAACTGAGTAACGTCTGTGTTCATAAGCTCCTGACTGCAGTGATAGACTGCTGGGCTTTGTCAAAGGCCACACCAAGCATCTTGACTCATACACACAGACACACACACACACACACACACACACACACAGACACACACACACACACACACACACACACACACACACACACACACACAGAGTTCTCTGAGCTGTGTTGCTACCAGGTATGTGCAAATGGCACCACGCCAGACATCAAGAGAGAAATGTACCTGAGTGACTCTATCCCTAAAGTATAATCACAAAAAGCTGAAATTTCATTAATATAGTAGTAATGAGTGTATGCAGAAAAGAACAAAAAATGACTTATTTGAAGAGAAGGAATCTGAAATAAGTATAAGCCTTCACTACACAGGGGCCAGAAAGATTTTAATAGCTAAATAAGTAAAATAACTAAGAGAACAGAGGAAGATGAAGTTGGAAAGAAAGCAGAAAGGGGTTCAGGATATTTTAGCATCTTTTAATAACTGGCTTAAATTTGTTAACTAATCACCACAAACTCATGAGCATCCCTCATAAATGTTTGGCCTTTTCAGATTTACTGAATATGTTGATAATTTTGACCTTATTCTTAAAATACAGGCTCGCGCCTCACAGGAAGGTGACCAAACATGAAATCCTTAGTCAGGCAAATAGTCTCAATTATATAGCCTTCATTTGTTAGGATGAATACACTTTCCCAATTATGAAAATAAATGTGGAAAAGACAGTGTGTTAATTTTTAATAAGTCTGAGGTCATGACATGTTTTATTTTCATCTGAGAAAGGCTATGGGGTTCTTTAGATCCGTAACTCCTAGTCATTTTTTTAGTCTAATAGCTATGTGCAAAAAATGATAAAGAAACTTGACTAGAAAAATATCAATTCATCACTTTAATAGTTCATAACAAATACAATTGGTTTATATCTATGTATGCAGTTCAAATTACTGTATAGAAAATTATTTTAAAGGGTTCCAAATAAAAGCAGACTCAAGAAGCTGAAGAATTAAGGGAAAATCCAGATAATTATATTATTATTCTCAAATATCTGGTTAATTTGAAATAAATAGAATTTTAAAATTTCCTTATGTATATGGATAAATGCTTCAGTGCTTTTACACTATATTAAATTTGGCAGTTGTACTATTTTTCTCTAACTTGTTTTGTGTTTTTTTAAATTACCATTTTGTTTATCAATCTTGCCTTAAAAAATGCTAAGGAAAAGGCATTCTAGAAGGTTGACTTGGCTTTCACCTGGGAAACTCCCTTGACACAGAAAAGAGAAATATTTGAGAAGAAATATGCAATGAAAACAAACATTTTAATAAAGTTGTTATCCTTAATACAACTCTTACCATGTACCAGAAAACTCTGTATAAATATTTCATTTAAATTTTCACAGCAACCCCTCGTAAAGTAGGCATTGTTTTCCTTTTGTAATAGTTGAGAAATCGAAGGTTTCATAGAATAAAGCATGTTTTCCAAGGAGGCATGGGGGAAAAAATAGCAGGTATAGGATAGATATCCCACATGGGATTTTCTTGACCATAACATTTATTGCCATTAAGATTTAGATATCTTAAATAACAAAATTTATCCGTTTCTTTATTTTAAAAATGGCTGTGAAAATATGAGCATGTGTACCTGTGTGTCTGGGTGTGTTTATCTGTATAAGCATGCCATCACCAAGAAACCAAGGCAGCTTTTTAACCATATCATGCAGCGGTGACCTATAGTTTCACACTTCATCCTTAAAAGGGTCCTTGGAGAATTGAATCTAATGAATGTTCCAAGGCCAGATACAGTCATAAAGTTCCCCGTCTTAGACTCTACCAGTGTTACCTAACAGTGGATAAGAGAAAAACAAACAAACAAAAGCAAAGTGATTTTCCTATGGACAAATTTATTGCATATTACTAAAGAAACACAAAATGTGAAGGGTTTCTAATTGCAATTCAACAATATAATTGAAAAAAAGGAAAGCATTTAAATAGTTCTCCTGGTGCTGCATTTTCTGTTCATTTTTTTTTTTCATTATTTCAAACATTTATGAAACCTCAATTACTGGATTTAATTTGACAATGCACATTAGCATCTTAAAAAATTAAGATCAAAGGCACTGTAAATTGTTTTTTACGTTGGAATTTCTTTAAAATCCAAATACATTGTGTAAATGGACAAGAACTGAACAAAACACACAGAAATCTTTTTTTTTTTTTTCAGATAGTACAGAGCAATTTCTTCTGAATCACGAATAACAGGGAATAAACTTGCCTAGGCTAAGGGCACAAAAACTATTGTACTAATGCTAATTAAGGTGGTAAGAATATGGAATTTATGCAAGTATTTTTATTTTAAAAATATTCTATTTTATCAAATTTGTCCTTTTTGTTTGTTTGTTTTGGTTTATTATATGAGCAACCTAGAAAATTTTGAGGGTCAACCAGACCACATTCAAGACTATAGAGCATATTCGTCATAGGAAACACTGAATGGTATTTCCCTATGTGCATGAAAAACAATGATATTAAATATGCAAGTGGTGAAACAAACAGGCTTCTCTTTCTAAAAACCAAGAGTTATCATTAAGGAATGTTGTTAGGTGAAGAAAAAAAAAATTGACTCTGGAAAATTAATTCTTTGATTTCTTCCAGCAAAAGATCATCAATTTTTTTGTTTCAATGAAATATTTGCTATAACATTGGGCTTCAGAAAAAGAATACCTTTAAGTGATATATATATACACGCAATTTGGCTGGATTTTGTTGAACATCATATTATGATTTAATGATAATTCTGGCTTTATAATCTCTTAAGGGCATAACATGTATTGTAATTGGTAAAAAAAATATTTTAGAAGTCAGTTGAAGACCATGGGTTTTAACTTCTTGGCAACATAAGAGTTGACTTGTTCTAAATAAAGACAATTGTTATTCAATCCCAGTAATTAGAGATGGATCATTGGCTTGGGAAAAGTGTTTGTGTACTGAGCACAGGATAAAGAAAAAGACGAAAAGGAGAAAATAACTCTGTGCTTTAAGTCGGAACTGAGTCTAGGATGTGTGAGGCCGTGGGAGAGTAGGGTTTTGCAATCCAATTCGGTTTCCTCCTTCCCATCAGGCATTGTGGAATTTGATTCCTTCAGGTCAACATCGCCTACTATCTGTACAATACATAGATTGATAACCATGTCCCCCCTGTTTAAAGTTACCAGAACATCAGGAGACAGAGTGGGACCCAGTTTAGTAGCCAGGACCACAATATGCACTTTATATTTTTGAAAAAGTCTCAGTTTCAAGCTCATGGGATGTGTTCTTTTGGTATTTTTTTTTTCTTTTTTGAATGGAGAAGAAAGGCTGGCCTATTGCCATTCCT
>NW_006793370.1:1011850-1043988 GCF_000442215.2 Lipotes vexillifer
CTTTTAAGAGTAAGTAACAATCAGAGGGGTCCAGGCTATAAAATACTTAATGGCAATAAAGACTACAGCTCAGCTCCACTGATAGATGATGTTAGCAGCTTGGAAAGCAACCAATCTCTGAAGCGAAATGGGAGGTGTGAGCAAAAATAAGGAAGCAAAAAATTAAATGGTAGAGCTGTTTTTCAAGATAATATTTATAGAATACACTCTTCAATGAAGACAAAATGCATTAAAATGATAGGCCATTAGGAAAGACTGCCAAAAAATATCTAAAATGAATGAGCATTTCCCTTAAAAGAAGCTAAATCTAATCAATCAAGAAATATGCACAAGAGTCAAATGTTATGTTTTGAAACTAAAGAATGTCATACTGGTCTATGACAATTACGTACAATCAATTGGGTTTTGAAAATTATACCAGTAATAAAAAGCACAATTCTGTCTATCTTTCAACTACAAATGAAATATAGGTAGATACAGATTTCTGAAATGTGGATATCAAAAGCTGATATTAATGTAATTTTAAATACTGTTCTTATTAATATATCACGCTCATGAAATTAAAATATATTATTCTAATGGATGAGGCAAACAATCTTTTAATTGATTAACATACTTGCTGGGAAGCAGTGTTGACATATTGTGGCAGTGATGCGCTTTTAATTATTTTCACTTTTTAATCATAAACTTACTCAAGTGGTCAAGTTCATTACTTGGAAGAAGAATATCCACTTTAACTCTGTCACTAAATTAGGCAAAATTGCACGTATGCCTGCTCAGCTGGTCAACTTACCGTTTGAAATTTCAGTAAAATGTACATTCTGTCCTTCACTAGACCTATGTGCAGTCTTGAAATTTATGTTGAATATAAAATCCTACTAACCCTTAATTGAAATTTTATAAAAAGAAACTCTCCCATCCAACTTGAAAGGCTAGCTGTGCAGAGTTGCCTATTCATTGTCATCTGACATTTAATACATTTCCAGAATGTAAATTCACACACTCACCAGTGGGCCCAGAGTACAACCTTTGGCTGTGCAGGCTTGGACTCTGAAGGAATGTAAGCTCCAAGGAGCGAATCCAGAAGCATGACAGCTGAGTTCTGAGGAATTGTGAATTAATATACCATCTAGATATAGTCCGTAACTTGTGATGACACCTGGGAAGATAATAATTGCCTTTTAGTATGATTGTTAGACAACAGCAAAGAATGTCTTAAAAGAAGCAAGCACTTCTTGATATGATTTCTAATTCCGTGGAATCAGTCTCTCCCTTAGTCTAAACCCTGTCTCCTTCCAAAGGATAAAACCGGCTTTAAACTCTTGAATATCAAAATGTTAAGCTAATTAGTACAGAGACACAAATAGAACCCAGGAGTCCCAGTAGAGGAATCTTTCTATTGCATCACGTTAACTGCTGTCATTGGTGTTCCATATAAAAAATGAATAAATTAAGTACCTTTATAATTTGTATTGCTTTCTAAAATGATATCCTAATAGATGTGCTTTAGAAGTCCAATGACCTTGTTGGGTAATGCATTGTGTGTGACTCAGGATGCGTCAGGCATTGTTCCAAGAGCATCCTCCTTTTAAACTCTCTCCTCACAGCACTACTATAATAAAGGCAGTATTATTATCACCATTTCATAGATGAGGAAAATCAGGCACAGATAGCTTAGGTCACTTGCTCAAGGTCACAAAGCTCGCAGGTTTCGGAGTAAGGATTTGAATCTAGGCGGTCTGGCTCCAGAGCCCATGCTCTCAATTACAACACTGAATCACCTAAACAGAAAGCCTTGGCAATTTGCACGGATTACATTTGTGAGACACTCATGAATGGGTTAGAGAAACTATGATTTGCTAGATTTAATGATCAACTTAAATTTATTTCAGAACTTATGTGCATTTTCATGAAATCAACTAACAGAGATTTGAGAGACTGAATGGCTAATATAATCATTTATATGGCTAATATAATCATTTGATTTATTGCATCCAAACATGCATTAAAAGGAAGTTAGGGATCTCTGTTCACTGGAAATACAGCATCCCCAAACTCATTAAACATTATACTGGGGGAAACAGAACTTTGCTTGCATGCTAAATTAGAACCTCTTTCAAACTAAAATTAATTTCACAGTGCCCTCCTGGGTGTGTCCTTGAGGACTTAACTGTTCATCTGTCAGACAGCCTTCCCTGAGGACAGATGTTGGGTGCCTCTCCACTAGCGCACAGCACATCTTCATCATAGTATTTACTTTCCCACTTCTCACATTATTAGTATCATTATTCCTTATTTAATTGGCTGACATTGCCAATGGGCTACAGCGTCCCCAAGGCAATCTTGACTCTTCCTCACCTGTGTATTTCTAGAGCTTAGCACTATGACTAAAACATAGTAGGTACTTAAAAACTATTGACTGGATGAATACATTAATGTATATGCAGCATAGGAATAAAATGCCAGCATCCAATACAGAGTGAAAATTCAAGACAACAGGAAAAGAAGGAGTGAGTTTTGAAACAAAGACTCTAGCAAAATCAAAGGTCATCAAGAGAGTCCCTGAGAGATGGCTTCCAGGGTGCCTGACTCTCAGCCTTATGAACAGCAGATCTGGTCTTGTGAATGTCCTGAAAGTAGATCAAACCTTCATCTGTCATCATATTAGGGACAGCTTCGCTCTGGGAATCATTATACCAGGAGACTTTCTGCAAGCATCCCTCTCTCCTGGGAAGGAGAGAGGAGCTCACTTCTGGAACCTGTTCACAGTGGTCTGGCAGCTCCATCGTCTGTGAGCTTATGGAATGCTGTGCTTGTTGTCAGGATCTCTCTCACAATGCTGCTTTTGATTAAGAAATCAGTTTACAGCAAAAGAAGGAGGAAGTGAACTAACTATAACTATGGAAGTTATCCATCTTACAATATACCTCATCAACCCATAGTCTGGGAGATTGCCAAAATGGCCTCTGGAAGCCTACCTCACAGCCCAAGCTGAGAGATAACACCCTGTGGATCTGGGGTTCCTATAGGATGCTGCATCTGCTTTGAACAAGGAACCTGTATTTGATGCTGGTTTTTCTATAGTGAGAAAATGTTGGACTCAAGAGAAGGTAGTCAGCGTATTACCTCTCACTATTATATTTCATTATGCTACACAAACTATTCATGCTTTCTCTACTCACAAAGAGGCATACTTATATCATGGGGCATCACCAAGGTACCAGTACATTAGAAACTGAGAATATTATTGATACCTGGCAATTTGGGATCCTCGTGCAACTAGATCAACAGGCAAAGAAAAAATTACTACGTGGGAGGAGAAATTAGCTTCCTTCCGCATGCTGACATTCTGGACTTTCCCAAGGACATCCCTTTGTCTGACCAGGTCCGAACATGTAACTTTTAAAAGTCTAAAGTAACTTAAGCCACAACCACTAAGGACACAGACCTTTTAGTAGTACACATTTAGTTGCATCGCTAGGGCAAGAATCCCAAACAGATGGGCAACTGGCTGAGAGCAAGGGGAAGACGTTGTAAATATCAACTATGGCCTTAACTAGTTATAGAAACAAGAACTGTAGACGTTATTTTTTATTTCGTGCTTATTACATAGAGATTTGTATATAATAAGTAATTTTCCCTCCTCCTTTTCCCTATTGATTTATATTTTAAAAGTTCGTGGGTTTTAGTTTATAGTTTAGTTTTTAAGTTGTAGAATATCCATGGGGGTTGTATCTAAACTGAAAGGGGATATGACTACAGTGACAGAGGGTAAGAGCATCTTCATCTGTCCAAAGCAGAGTAGTATCATTTGGGGTGGAAGCATGCGGCGATTATCAACAGTAGTGGAAAGTAATAGAAGGTAGAAGAGTAGAGTGGGCATGGCGGCTGAATAGCTCAGCTGCTTATTCATCTAAGTCGTCTGATCACAGCTCTACACCCACACTTCTAGTCTGCTCTGTGCACTGAGCCCAACAGCCAGCACATTACATTTGTAGCTCTCTTGCTGGTTGAATTTCTAGTAAGTTTCACCAAGAGGAGGCATTGCTAGAAGGGCAGAAGCAGGAAGAAAGAAAACATCCAGCTTCCAGTTCCAAGAGCAGAGGCCTTTGCTGACAGTCACTACACAGCCAAGCAGGGGCCACACCACGCAGTCTGGACACATCACAATCTCCTCTTCCGCATCTGCAGCTTCTTCAGTAGCGGAATCTCGGTGGCTCTTGATGGTTCAAGCATCCATTTCAAATCAGCAGATCCAGCAGCGGGCCCACAGCTCAGCTCCCGCCCAGGAAACTAAGCACCTTGCTGGCAGTCACGCTTTTTGTTCTTCTGGTATCCACCTCCTTCTCTCTCTTTTTTTTTTTCCTTCCAGTCCTTCCAATGCTCTTGTAACCAACCCCTTGTACAATATTAAATATCGTCTGTCTTGAATACCTAATGCATTTTCTACTTGACCAATTAGATCTTGATCAATACATCCTTTAGGATGAAAGCTTTTTAAAATTTAAATGAGCTTATACTTTTAAAAGCTAGTGCTTTGACCCATTTTCCTTTCTGAAGATAACTCTGTACCATGTCTCTTTCCGAAAGCAGGTCCACTTCCCTTATTCCCCAAATTTTTGAGAAAGTGTCTTCATATTACTATCAGGTACCACTCTGGCTCCACAAAAAAGTGCAGCTGCCAGCATCTGTTCTTCTTTATTCTAATGTGACCATCTATGGTAACTCAAAGAGTACTTATAGAGAGTATTTACTTTAATGCCATTTAATACTTGACACACCAAAGCACAAATGAATTAAAGCTAAGAAATGAGAGGTACATAGTGAGAAACCAAGTAGCACATGGAAAATTTAAGAGAAGAAAAATAGATAAAATCACACTAATAATATAATAATAAAGACAAGAAATTACTCTATGCCAGGCACTCTGCTAAGCAATCACTGTATGTGATGGGCACACAATGTGCAAATCACCTATGTTATTGCACTTATGTGCAAATCACATGTTGCACAAGCTCTTAAAGAAATTTTAAGACTCCTGAAACTCTATCTTCTTGATCTGCTTTTCAACATTGAAACAGAAAGTACCCAAATCAATATGTCCCTTTTCTTACGTAATTGGGGAACGGAGAACTTCTTTTCTGCTGGGATTATGTGCATAATATCTCCTTTATCTGACATAATGGGAAATGAGATATTTTATAGGAGTTAATTTTCATTATAACTCAATCTCATCCCTGAAGCACAAACTTAAAAATCTTAACCATTTTTGGAGGAAATCTTTCCAGCAAGCACTACACACTTTCCTATAGTTTCACACAGACAATAATGAATATAACTGAATCATTCTGTGATGATTCAAACAGACATCAGAGACTGTATTCGCTAATTCAATGACACCCTCCAGGACTGGACTGAGGAGACAGAGGATACTTACCCAGCTCTTCCCCTTAACTTCACTCAGTGGCTACACTTCCTCAAGTCTAGTGTCTCCTTTTTGAGTTCTCCACTCTCCCTCAGTGACAGGCTCTCAAAAGTAACTTCTTTGTTTTGTCTACTTGACTCTAACAAGTCAGCCCCTAGCAAGCTCTGCTGAGAAACTATGACCATGACATTTAGAACTTTGGATAAAGAAATAATAGACAGTTACTGAGAGAAGAGCTCAGAGTAAGATGAGCACATGGCAAATGAGCTGAGAATGAAATTAAGAGACATTTGTGAAAGTTAATTCAACTGCTCACTTTTTTACAATTCATGATGCATAAGGAGTGGATGAGACTGAAGTCCAGACTCAGGGCGGGTGAGATCTCACACTCCACACACACACACACACACACACACACACACACACACACACACACACACAGTTACCCAGCTTTCTTAGGTGACCAATATTCAACAGTATGTGTAGGATGCTAAAAGATTTATAGGGCTAAAAGATCCATTATAGAACCAGTGTGCACTGGATAAATACAGTTCGCCTTTTAAGTCATTTTGGACACTCTTCTCAATTTCATCCACCACACCAACTCCATCCTCAGTCCTGTAGACCTTACATCCCAAATTGATCTTTCCCCATCTCTATATCCATGGCCATCTAGTCCATTCTGCCACCATTTCGTACCTAAGAATTATGGCCACCTAAGTGTTTTGATGCATTATTCATACTCACACAAAATTTATTCTTGATAATACAGTCAGAGGGGCAGTTTTCAAAACACATATCTGATCACTTCACATGCAATCAGTGATCAATCTGGTCTTTGCCGGTACTAGCAAGATGAGTTTCCTGTCCCAGAACCGGGAAGCTGGGGCCACCACAAGCATGTTGTGAGGATGAAACAGACTAGCGGTGTTGACCTCTCCGGGTTTTCTGCCTTTTGGTCCAGGTCTTACCAGCCAATCACCGAATCTAAGGTCAGACCAAAGTGGGATACTATTGTGGTTTAGAGCTGGAATCCACCTGTGCCCCCCTCCCCCGAAAGAGCCTAAGACAAGGCGTTTCCTCTGATCTGATTTGGGCAAGGCCATTAACTATAAAATCTTGAATTAAGGACACAAAGTCAAATTTCCTGGTAAATTTGTGGACAATAAGAGATACCATTTGAAAAGAACACTCCATTTCTTATCAGGACAGGCAAGCAAATTTCATAGCTTGTTTTTATTAGCCAATGTCTTGATATAAATAATATATTAGTATGATATGAAACACTGTATAATTCAGTTCTCAAAACAAACATTAAGTAATAAGTCTAAAATATCTCTTAACACAACAATTTTTATTGACCTCAGATTCCCAAAGTGAGGTACAAAAACTAGTGAATATAATCTAGTGGACATTTTAAACATAGCCTAAGAAGACACTTTCTTTCTTTGACTAGAACACAGGACATGTACGGATAGCTTTGGGAAAAGTAAAATGCTAAGTTCTTAAAATGCCATGCAAGTATTTTTGAAATTATAAAACAATTATGAAAAAATGTACTGAACACTTACTTTGAGTCGGACAACAGGCGGCATGCTTAATATGAATTATTTCTGTTAACCCTGACAACACCAAGAAGTTAGAACTGCTATTTGCCTTGTTATGGAGATGAGGGAATGCAGTCTTAGAGAGGCTGAGCCACTTCCCAAAGTCATGCAAGGATAAATTCAGCGGTGGGATCTGGCAATCTCATCCCACCGCTGCCACTACTCCTGTTATCCATTTCCAGCCTAATTTCCTCTTCTAAAATATGCAGGAATTCCACTCAAATTAAGAACTGATGAACATGCTCTAGCCCTGAAAGCAATGAGGATGAGCCTAATGAAAAAATTAACATATATTTATTGAAAGTCAACTAACTGAAGGGTACTATGCTTGGTGCTTTGGGGCACAGAAAGAATAAGAAATAGTATCTACCTTTATGGAAGTAAGAAAAGGGCTAAACACAGGTCTAACTAAATAACAATCCAAGAGTTAGATGAGTGATAAGCACCACAAAACCTTTATGCCCAACAAATGGTATAGACAGTAAGTACAGAAGCTTCTAGCAGGGAACAATCACTCTGGCTAAAGCGAGTACTAAAAGCTTTTCAGAGCAGTCAAGTCTTCCCTTCAAGGAAGCTGCATCTTCCATAGGTTCTTCCATAAATGGTACAAGGTGAAAAGGCAATGACTCAGGAAGATGCCCCTGGTAGGGAAATGATATTTACCGATGTGTGGAAGGAAGCAAGTGCAAGGTATAGTGAAGATATCCTGAATAGACCAGTATTTTCTTGTTGTTGCTGTAATTGGTTAAAGTCTAATAGAAAATAAGGATTCAAAGGGAGTTAGGGCCTGAATGCTGCTCCAACAAGCTGGGATTTTATGATGCACAAGAGAATCATTGATGCTTTTATGTACTGACTAGGGGCATAATGAAAGTCTTATTTAGAAAAATTAACCTAGAATGACATGTATAATACTGGCGTAGGGAAGAGCACGGAGGTAGGGAAAAGTAGGACAGATGAAAATATCAAAAAGAAAAAATAATATTAATAATTTTTAAAGCCACATTTTCCTGAATGTATCGTAACTAGTTGTAACCCAGGCAGGGATGTGGAAATGCCACATTTCAGCAGTAGTGCATGGCATATTCTAAGAGAAATATCTTTAACACTTTTATATATAGCTGACCTTTGAACAACATGGGTTTGAACTGCATGTGTCCACTTATATGTGGATTTTTTTCAATAAATACAAAACTACACATTCTGAGGTTGGTTGATTCCACAGATGCAGAACCGCAGGTAGGGAGGGCTGACTACGGGGATCTGAGCACCTGCGGATTTTGGTACCTGCAGTTGGTCCTGCCAATCCCTCATGGATGCTGAGGGAGGACTGCACGTGGATTTTCTATCACATCACCCTTATTGCTCAAGGGTCAACTGTACTTTCTCTTTTTTAATAAAACAAACATGAGCTTAGGACTGGGATGTGTTAGACTAAACATGGTATAACAACATCACTAGTCGAAGAGAGAGGTATCTATCTCTGTCAGAGATGGACTGTGAAATTCCCAATAAAAAAACTCATAAAAACCTGCTACCGAAGAAATAGCTTGCCTCTATACTAATGGTTTAAAAGGGATTGATTTTCATTTGAGGATTAAAAATGAAATTTATGGGCCTGTTTTGTATCTTGACTGTATCAGTGTCAAAATTTTCGTTGCACTAGTGTACTATAGCTTTGGAAGATGTTGGCCATTAGGGGAAACTGGACAAAGTACACATGGGCTCTCTTTGCATTATTTCTTACAACTGCATGTAAATCTAGAATTATCTCCAAAAACAACATTTAACTAAAATAGAAAACAAAAACTGTCGTGAAGGGAAGCATGACAGAAGAGGCAAATACTTGAAAGGCAGGGGAAGTTGATGCTGAAAAAATAACAACTGTATTTATGTTTTAATCAGATACCTTAGTCCTCAGGAAATATCCATGAAAGCAGAAAGAGTTTCACTTTTCCTTTACAGATGAGAAAAACAGGTTTGAGAGAGGTTTGCTAACTTGGCCGTGATGGTTGACACTGATGCATTCAGACTCCACAGGGCACCAAACAGGATACTCGCCAGCTTCTGTGGATCTATTTTTTTTTCCTATCTTTAAAAAATTATGTAACAAAACATAATATAGAGAAGTGCGTAAAATGTGTTATATTTTTAAAACAAGTTAAAAAGCAAAACTCCTATAACCATCGCCAAGATTAAAAAATAGAATATTGCCAGTACCCTGCAAATGTCTTATGAGTCCTTCATGATTCCAACCCTTCCCCGCCGCCACAGACAACTAGATTGACTTTAAGAACCACTTTCTTGCTTTTCTACCTAAGAATGCATCCCTAAACAAAGCAATTAAGTTTTGTGTGTTTTCTACTTTGAATTAATAAAATCATATTTATGCATTTTTTGCATCGTTTTTTTTTTTTTTTTAACATCTTTATTGGAGTATAATTGCTTTACAATGGTGTGTTAATTTCTGCTTTATAACAAAGTGAATCAGTTATACATATACATATGTTCCCATATCTCTTCCCTTTTGTGTCTCCCTCCCTCCCACCCTTCCTATCCCACCCCTCTAGGTGGTCACAAACCACCAAGCTGATCTCCCTGTGCCGTGCGGCTGCTTCCCACTAGCTATCTATTTTACGTTTGGTAGTGTACATATGTCCATGCCGCTCTCTCACTTTGTCACAGCTTCCCCTTCCCCTTCCCCATATCCTCAAGTCCATTCTCTAGTAGGTCTGTGTCTTTATTCCCGTCTTACCCCTAGGTTCGTCAGAACCATTTTTTTCTTCTTTTTTAGATTTCATATATATGGGTTAGCATACGGTGTTTCTTTTACTCTTTCTGACTTGCTTCACTCTGTATGACAGTCTCTAGATCCATCCACGTCTCTACAAATGACCCAATTTCGTTCCTTTTTATGGCTGAGAAATATTCCATTGTATATATGTACCACATCTTCTTTATCCATTCATCCTACCACCTAGCAGTTTCTTATATGTGTTTGCTAAGTCTTTACATAAGATTCCTCCCCTACTCCAATCAAGCCCAGAGAGTACAGTGCAAAAACACAGCTAACTTACTAAATACTATAAAATAATTTTTGAAAAAAATATACTGGATTTAGTGGCTTTGGATTTTGGTAACCTACTAGCATGATCTGATTCATCAGAAAATATTTATGGAGGACCTACTATGTGCCAGGCATTGTGTTACATGATCAAAACAGCTTTGGTACCTGCCTTCAGAAAGCTTTCAATCTAAGTGAAAAGACAGACTAAGTGCATTATGTGTATGTAAAGTTGATTAAAGGAGAATCAGAGGGAATAGAAAAAAACATGGGGGGTGGGGGAGGGAAGGCAGATGCTAACCTAGTCCAGGTTCGTTAGGGAATAAGGTTTATTTGAGAAACAGATCTTTAAACTGACTTTGCACTGGGAGTTACCTCGTTAAGAGGAAAAATTTCATACACCATTGTTTGATTAGTTATAACAAAGATTTCATAATAATAAATTGAAATCTTTCAATGAGATATCAGTAAGTTGATTACTATTTAAAAATGAAATATCACAGGAGTATTAGATAAACAATCTGCAACTAGAACTTTTGAGCACAGCCCTCTTTATTTGCTTTAAAAATGTCTAATGTGCCAAAACGAAGTGCAACAAAATAGAATTTTTGTTTGTTTACTTATTTCCTTTTTCCAGTCTCAGAATGAAAGGAAGTATTTTACCTTTACTCTGCATCCAGCCCCCCAAATTGTGTGTGTTAACTGTGAATTAAATGAGATTTAGACATGAGTCGGGGTCTCAGTAGGAACCTGATGGAAACTCAAATGAACAAATGAGGATAGTTCAGTGAAGGATCTATGTACAAGGATATGGGTAGAGTTAATGGAAAGCACCAAGTGATAATAACGCATCCCCGGTTAGAAATTGTCAGGACTCCTAGGAGCCAGTAAGTATCCTTAAATTTGCAGGGGAAAGGATGAAAACTGATTCAGAAAGCTGGAAAAAGGGCTGCAGTGACAGGGAAGGACCACTGGATAGGAGCTGTAGCCTTTAGTGGAGAAAGGCAGCCCTGGAGCCCAGAGCCTGGCAGAAAGTTCTGAGACTCCCTTCTCCTCTGACTCTTTCTTTTTTTTTTTTCTTTTTGCGGTACGCGTGCCTCTCACCGCTGCGGCCTCTCCCGCTGCGGAGCACAGGCTCCGACGCGCAGGCTCAGCGGCCACGGCTCACGGGCCCAGCCGCTCCGCGGCATGCGGGATCCTCCCGGACCGGGGCACGAACCCGCGTGCCCTGCATCGACAGGCAGACTCCCAACCACTGCGCCACCAGGGAAGCCCTCCTCTGACTCTTTCAACTCTTGCTGCTGCTGCCCAGGGACAAACCAATAGGAAGCCAGAGAGAGAGGAAGCCCATTGATGCTGTGAGTAAAGGTCAGCCTTGTAGGATGCAGGGCTGAGTGCAGGAGAGTAGAGAGAGGAAAGAAAATAGAGGCAAAAGAAAAATATACAACATAAAAAATTACAGGGAATTATTATATCGCACCGTATTGTATCTTTCGTGCTTTTCTCTTGCTTATCCTCTTGTGCTAATAATCAGTTAAGATAGCTATAAAAAAAAAACAATAGTATGCTATGTGGTATCGGGTTATTTAATCCAGTTCTACAAATTCAGTTCTTCAGTGGATAATCCACAAAATGGATACTTAATTCCCACTGGTTCTCTATCATAAGCAGTTTGAAGTTTATCACCTTTCTCCTTCCATAGTGGTAGAATTTTTAAGGTGTTTAATTTTCACAGGGAAGCTGAATCGTAATTGTCCATAAAGCACATCCACTGGGATACATATCTGTGTGCCTCTTCATCAGGTTATGTCAAATTGTATTTCCTAAGGTGCCCAACAGATTGTCATATATAACCAAGGAAATTCAATACAAGTACAATACGATGTACATTTAATACAAGGTATCTCTATGTACGTTGAAGAATTCTGTTTACTGTAAGAATTAAACAACAATGCTTTGGTGTGTCATAAAAATAACACGCATAGTGAATATAGATGCTCCAAACATATTTGTTTGTTTTTTCCAGTCCAGTGTGGCAATGTGAATGTCAACCGAGGTTTCCCCCCAAGGTCTGGATGATGATTGAATGTGGCAGATATCTCCCTGTGTGAATACTTGATCCTTCAATTAAAAAGGAAAAGAGAGAACAGCTTTCACAACGTGGAAGAATGCCTTATTACTGTTATGCTTGCCTAAAAAAGGAATCAACGGAATCTAAAAAAGAACATGCTTGGGAAATTCTACCTGACAAACGGATGGGAGGTGTTTCGTAAAAGTTACACAAGGTTTGCTTCAAACTGTCAAGCCATTTTCCTAAGTGATTCACCGAATTCTATAATCTGTTTCTTCTAGGAAATCAGAGTACTTCCAGGAAAGAAAATAGATTCACATTTTGACTGTTTAAAAAGAAAGTTAGTTCAAAATAAAAAGTTTAAAAAAATAGTTATTCCTTTAAAACCAGAGAAAAATCAGAACAGAGATCTTAGAAGTGTTGAATCTTGGCACTGAGAATGAGACACTGAACCCGTAAAAGTATCTGAAAAAAATCTTTTTTTCACATGGCTACATGGAATCCTACATTATGAGCATCTCTGCACAAAGTACAGGTGAGGATTACGGTGAATAAAATCATGCATTTTTGAGTCATTCACACCTTGTTTTGCATTACGTTCCTACTTAACTGTCTTGCCTAGAGTAATTAAGTTGCTTAATACTTATAAATTTGAGTTTCCACATCTGAATGTTGGAATAACAGTACCTCTTTCCTGGGCTAGTTATGAGATTGAAAGTTCCTGGCACATAGTTATAAATTGTAGCTATTACTGTTACTACTATTATTAGTATTAGCAGAAAATCAAATATTTCTTTCTCTGCATGGGTAGAGCACTTAATTAGTATTTACACATACACCTTCATGTACATACGTTCTAAAAATTTCTCTAAATCCTTTCTTAATGTGAAGGACAGCATATACAGAGTGTGTATAAATGTCTACAGTTAATTAGTGTGCTTACCACCCATTCCTGAAATAATATATATGCTCAAAAAATTGAACTAAACTTTCTTTCAATAATGTTCTGTTGTCTTCATGGTACTATGTGTAAGTCTGCAAAAATAATCAACTTCCTAAAATTTTGCTATTCTTACTGAAATTATTGTCACTTCCTTGGTACATATCCATGTATGAATTCTCACAACCCTGGGTCAATACAAAAGGCTAAATTAGGAAAATGTTTCCATAGGCTCCTCAGGTATTCTCTCCTTTCTCAAGGAGACCCTGGGACCCTTGTCTAACGGGTGCCCAGCTCTCACGCCCATCTTGACATTAGCAAATCCTGACGGCTATAACAAGATAGCCTTTCAACACCGAGGCATGCAAAGCAGATCCAGCTTCGCATGCTGTCTCTCTTTAGAACATCTACGAATTACCAGGCTGAGGAAACTGTATGCCAAATGACTGAGTCTCTAAGTATGTACTTTGAGCCTTCAGTAAGCCAGGACGGAGATGCCTTTCCACTGCCTTTGAAATCATCCCACCTGTATTACATAATTATGACATGCTCTAAATGTGCATTTATGTGTACTGTATGATTGCATATGCTTATGCTTCTCACACCAACACAATTACCATTTTATTATTGTCTCTGGCATCAGTAAACACTAATCCATCCAACAGCTGTTTAATACTCATCTCCTCCATGACTGACACCCTGCCAAATGCTGGGACTAGAACAGCAAACAACGCATATAGAATCCCTGCCCTCATGTGCGTCACAGTCTAACAGGGAAACTATTTTAGGTAAATTTACTTAGGTAAGGATAGTGGAGAGTTACAAGAAATTCTAAGTATTAATAAAGGATAAGAATTTCATATTTCATAGTTTTAGTTAGTATTTTAAACATACATATTCTAATTAGTTTAAAATGTTACTAAATATTATGCCAGACAAGGAGGAATAAGTTTGGTGCAGTCGGATATCTATGCTGATTTTAGCAAAGTAGACCTCGAGTGGGAGAAATAATCATATTTCCAGCTTCTAAGGCCAAAGCTTCCGAAAGGAGATAAAGCTCGCGAGAATTTGGAAGCTCTCAAAAACGTAATTCTAATTATGCAATTGTAATCTACACAATACAGGTCACACATTTCTTAGACAGTAATCCTTTGTGCTGCTTCTCATTGCTGGCTAATGGTATGACAAAGGAAGAGCCGAGGTCCTACAGAATAAAGGGTTCTTATCCACCTTGGACCTAAAAAGTAGCTCTTTTCGGAGGTTTTCAAATCCTGCCTGAAATTGCAGCCTGCAAAGAACACCTTTGCCAGAGGGAATGTGGATGCGAAGGACTCCTGTGTAGAGAAACAGAGGTGGACCGTCACACCACCATTTTTGCAGGTGTGTGAAGCAAGTCACCAGGATTAAGCAGGGCATATTTGAAGGAAGCAAAGCCTTAGGTGTTAATCAAGTGATAATGACCCAGTACTTGGCAGACTAAGGTAATGCATAGCAAGCAGCATTCTTTAGAATAGCAAAATCATGGAAACTTAAGTGTCCATCAATAAAAGATGGGTCACATAAGCTGTGGTTTCACTCAGTGGGAGTTTACACTGCCTTTCCAAAGAATGATGTTGAGCTACACTTAACTGCCATGGAAAGATGTTACCACCACATTGTTAAGTGAGAAAAGGAAGCTGCACAACAAGAGATGAACTCATGCTTTTTCAACAGATGTATATTTTATGCATATATCTTTTTGTGATTACTAATTTAAATGTTTGTTTGTTTGTTTTAACCTAACACAGTCCTTAATCTTGATTTTTTTCTGGTTTTAAAGTTTATTGCATTCTATTACATCCTCCCTACATCTCTTTTTTTTTTTTTTTCATTGTGGCGAAAAACACATAACATGAAACTTACCATCTTAACCATTTTAAATATACAGTATAGTAGTGTTAACTATAGGCACATTGTTGGGCAAGATCTCTAGAACTTTCTCACCTTGCAAAACTGAAACTTTATATCCACTGAACAGAAACTCTCCACTCCCCTTACCCCCAACCCCTAGTCCCTGGTGACCACATTCTGTCTCCCTGTGATTGACTACTTTAGATACCGCGTATACATGGAATTATTCCATATCTGTCTTTTTGTGACTGGTTTATTTTACTCATATAATGTTCTCAAGGTTCATCCATGCTGTAACGTGTGACAATTTCCTTCTTTTTTTTAAGGTGGAATGATATTCCACTGTATACATATACAACATTTTGTTTATCCATTCATTTATCCATGGACATTTGGGTTGCTTCCATCTCTTGATTATTGTGAATAACTCTGCAATGAACATGGGTGCACAAATATCTCTTCAAGATCCTGTTTTCAGTTCTTCTGGATAAATACCCAGAAGTGGGATTGCTAGATCATATAGTAATTCTATTTTTAATGTTTTGAAGATTTTTCCGTACTGTTTCCCGTAACAGCTGCACCATTTTGCATTCCCACCAACGACGCACAGGGATTCTAGTTTCTCTACGTCCTCTCCAGCACTTGTTATTTTCTGTGTTTTTTTTTTTTTTGACAGTGATAATCAACGTATTTTTTGATTGAGCACCGATTATGTGTCAGGCACTAGAGCTGCTGGTACAGCATTGAACAAAAGGTGCTAGAACAGGAGAAATTCTCTGAGCATGTGAAGCATGTCCTGAAACAAAGAACAAGCTACCCAGCACAAGCTGTGGAGCAGGAGCAGGTTGGGGAACAAAGGAAAGAGAGGAATCGGAAAGCAAGAGGCCATGCTCCTAGGCCCTGGGTAAAGACTATCCCCAGACTCCCTGCAACAAGAGAAGCCACCTCAATGAGAAGCCCGCGCATCACAACGAAGAGCAGCCCCCGCTCGCCACAACTAGAGAAAGCCCGCACGCAGCAACGAAGACCCAACACAGCCAAAAATAAATTTTAGAAAGAATTAAAAAAAAAAAACATTATCCCAAGTTTAATGAGTAGGAGCTGATAGTTTAAATCCGAATCCATTATAAAGCAGAGAGCCTGTTCCCTATGCCATGCTGGCTACAGGTTACCAATTGCTTGATAGGCAACAAGTGGATATTTACATATGAACCTTTTATACCTTTCATATTTTGTCACATAGAGGTATGCATTGGAAATACTTCTTATAGAAAGTGGGTTTACTGTTTCTCAATATTTTTTTTCATGTTTATAAAGTCCTAATGAAATAATCCTTTATGTATATAGCTGACTAACAGAGTCAAGATTTTGGAGCCTAGAGTGTACAAAACCAGACAATCAGTACCCCTTACAGAATACGACAGTCTAAATGTGTAAATACCTCTGGACCTGCTACATCTTAATAAAGGGAAGACCCAGAGGGAAGACATTCCCACGTCCTCAGGTTGCTTCTTTGCCATACACTTGGCACCTTGTACACATCCCTACCTCGTTATTATTTGTTTACATGGACGTTTCTCCTAAGGAACTCTCTGGTCCTCTTAAGATCAAGGATTGAGCAAGTTCATCTTGGTATCATCAGAATGATGGCACCTAGTGGGTCATCAAAAGTATATTTTGAATGAACACATTCAATTTTTGTAGGGCATGAGGAGGCTCTTGAAGTTATCTGGGTGAGAAATACTACGGGCCTTCATTAGAGGAGTACAGTTAACGAAAAATCAGGGGTGAGTAAGAACTGAACTCAAGAGTGCCTCCCAGGGCTTCCCTGGTGGCGCAGTGGTTGAGAGTCCGCCTGCCGATGCAGGGGACACGGGATTATCTTTTCATTTTCTTAAGAGGACCTTTTGGGAGTTCCCTGGTGGTCTAGTAGTTAGGATGCGGAGCTTTCACTGCCATTGCCTGGGTTCAGTCCCTGGTTGGGAAATTGAGATCCTGCGAGCCATATGGCGTGGCCAAAAAAAAAAAAAAAAAAAAAGTGCCTCCCAGGTTTCTGGTGGTACTACTGGGTGGTGCTAATCAGGGAGAGGGGAAACACAGGAGAAAGGGCCGGTAGAGGGGAAGAGAGCATCAGGAGAAACAACTTGGATATGTTGAGTTTAAAATATAATAGAGATCCGTGTGGGGATCTCCTGAAGGGATGCTAAGGAGGGACGACTCACCCGGAGGGTGAATTTAATACTCTTTCAGCATTTTAAAAATTTATTTACTTTTTGGCCTCGCCACCCGGCATGCAGGATCTTAGTTCCCTGACCAGGGATCGAACCCGTGCCCCCTGTAGTGGAAGCGTGGAGTCCTAACCACTGGATCGCCAGGGAAATCCCCCAATACTCATCAGCATTTTGATGGTAACCAAGTCAGCGGGATATTATGATTATTCAGGTCTTTGGTTGGAGCACTAGAACCTCCTCCTTTAATCAGTGCCCCCAAGATGGTTCTAATAATCAGATATGTTTGAGCAACACAATTTAAAATCATTTGAAAGGGTATCTGTAGTAACATAAGGCTGAAACCTATCTTATTTTCCACTTGTATTACCCTTCCGCAGCACATTCAGAAATTAGAAAGCAACCACAGTGCAGCTGTACTGCAATATGGGCCTAGTTCCGTTAAATTCGAACTAGGCATACTCAAGAAGAGGAAATTAAAAATTCTTAAGTCAAATGCAAAATCCAAACTCCAAAAAAAAAAAAACCACCTAGTCCCAGACTCCACACAGTCCCAGACCCCACACAGACCCCCAAATCCCCCACATATATTTCAGAAACAAATACATGTCAAACAAACATATCCCAGGATCTGGCCTGTAACTGCTTCTATCCTCTCTGTTGGTATCATTAAAGAGTCAGGACTCTACAGTATATACGCTAATGACTGAATGAAATTTTCACAAGACACAACTAAATAAATTAAGTATTATTAGGTATCAGCAGAAACTACTCCACTGTGTTAGGCTCCATGAAGGAAAAGAGAAATAAATGATTTGTGGTCCTTATCATCTGGTGGGCATGTTTGACAGGTACCCAAATAAATTTGGGCCAAGGATGAATGCAGTACGTGCCATGATGATGGCATAGGAAGAGGATATATGGTCAAGAGAAGAGAGGAAGCTTGACTTACACGCAAGAAAGAGTGAAATGATTTCATAAAATAAGAGGCTTAACATTTAGTCCTGAGGAGTGAGTTAGATTTGGAGAGATGGTAGGGATCGTTAACCCCAATTTTATAATCCAAGGAAACTGGGGTTCATGGCATTTAGTAAATTTTCCAGAGTAAAATCAGAGATAAGATTTGACTCTAGGCCTATTTGACTCCATACCCATGTTTTTCAACCCTGCACCAAGCCATAAGTATTTCAGGAGGCTAAAAAGGCTATGCCAATACAGATGGAGTCACAAGTTGGGGCCGATGTGAATGCCTGACTAAAGAATCTAGACTTTATTCTTTGGGTTTTTAGAGGGAAGTGTGGGAGCTCTGAAAACAGATGAAGTGACGAGATAAACGTCCAACGATCAGATCCTCCTCTAGTCAATGGAGGATAGAAACTGAACACTGGAATATCTGAGGAAAGTGGAGAGAGAAGTAATGAAGAGAAGAAATTTTTTTCTTTTTAATGAAACTATTACTTGAAAAATGTCTAACCATTGCCCCACAGTAAAAATTCTGAAAACTCTGATGTGATTAAACACAAGACTTTAGAATAAGTGAACGTGTTAACACCAATCTTCTAAATCTCCCAAATTCTTATGGTTCAATGAATATATTTTAAAGCTGCTTGTAAATATATAACACATAATACACAAAGATTCTTTGAAATGTCGAAAGTATTTCTTTAGTCCACCTAGGATTCTGGGGGCAGTTATAGTTACAACTACTGATTAGGATGAAGGGAAATGTCTACTAAACAAATCATGTAACAGCAGTTAAGAGCAATCCAACTGGAATAAATCATTCGCATTTTCATTGCCACCTACAGACTAGGTTCCTTTGCGGAGCACAAAGTATGACAAGACTGTTGACTGTTTAAGTATCAAATAGCTATCCATTTATTTTTTACTAGGAAATTTGTAATAGTTCAGGGATAACTTCAATAGCAGAGATAATCACTCACTGTAATTATTAGATCTCTCTCCCTTACCTCAAATATCTCTCATGCATTTGCCAAAAGTTTAATTAAAATGAGATGACTGGAGTAATTAATATCATAGTAAACATAAGACAAACTAATAAAATTGTAATTCTTCTTCTTTCTTTCTTTCTGGCTATGCTAAAAGAGGTCATTTCAGTTTTCAGTAATGAGTTTCCTAAAACAGTTTCTATGATATTAAAAGTCTTCTTGGTATTTGTCTGAAAGAGGAACAAAATTTGATGTGATGTAAGCTTGACCAGTGTGGAAAAATGACACTATGTTATATGGAACTTAAAGACATTTCCAGTAAATGAATAAAGCAATTTCTGTCCCAAGTTACTACAAATTCTTTATAAGACTTTATTTTAGCAAACTTTAACTGGCTAACCTAACTCTCTAAACTATTCAAAGCCATATACATATATGTGTATATATACACACATATATGTGATATATACACATATCACTTAGAAATATATACAATCCATTTCAGGTTAAACAAGAATAAATGAATATATACTTAATGTATGCATGCTGAACTATTTCTAAATAACATATTAAAAATACAGAGTTCCAAATGGCCCCTTTTAAGATAAACTTATTAAAGCAAAAGCAGTTTGAAATACAGTATGTGCACGAACTTTCTATCTCCCTACTTCTCTAAGAAAGAATGGATAACAGTCAAAAACAAAAAGTCATTGAAAATATAATGTCACTCTCACAAGGCCATTCTTTGGGAATCCTGGTTTGTTCTCTTCACCTCTCCCAGAACATATTAAACCATAAGATGCAGTACATAAGAACTATCAAAAGGGAGCACTTTTGAGCCACCAAAATTGTACGTTAACCTAAAAACCACAATCTCCTGACTACAGACAATGATACTATCTCAGGTATTTTATGTGCTAAAATGATCATTAAAAATTAAGCACCACATATAAGCTGCCATTTAGAATATTAATTTACCTTTGCTAATCATCTTTTTAACTTGAGGCTAAAAGAGTTCACTTACCATTTGGATATTCAGGCTCAGTCCAGGAGATGTTAAAGGAGTGAGGTGAATCCGGGTGCACTTTGGGGGCTGGCACGCCTTCGGGGGCCCTCTCCTCAGTCAGGGCCTGGCTGGCCTCACTCACTGTGCATCCACCCCCGGTGCAAGCCTGGACAGAGAGACAAAAGGGGCACATTTCACTTTGGGGCCCCAAAGTTTAGATGAGCATTGAAGAAAGAGAGTTCACCATAAAGAGTTCCAGATCCTTTAAAATAATGTTCTCTTTTTCAACCTCCCACCCCCCAAATAAATTTGTTTCATTGCTGAGGTTTGACATTTAATTTCTTTGCTTTTTAGGACATGAGACATCCATCTCCAACAATCAAGCAATAACCCAGAATGAAAGAATGTATGGATTATGAATACATCCTAAGTTAGAGCCTAGAGATGGGGCATATATTGACTGTGTGAATAGCCACGATGAAACTATCCTCACACAAAGGTTCTTAGAATGAATTAAACACACACACACACACACACACACACACAGACAACTGTGTACATCATATGAGAAAAGTACCAGAGATTGAAGACTACTTCAGGACAAAACAAGTGATTTCTAGAAAAAAAAAAGAGCACAGAAAATATAATCGCTTTCTACTTACTGTAGCGTGAGCAATACGTTTAAAGTAGAACACAATGTGAAATGGAATAAAACAATATTTCTCATAAACTGACAACAAAGCAGTTGTTGAGTGAATGTTTATTGGCTTTAAGGGTCAAGTCATTTACTTACGTGCCGGGGGAACTGAGCTTCAATACGTGGGCAACAAACTTAAAATGCTCACAGAACCCCCAAATTCCCAAAGGAGGGAGGTACTACTAATTCCAGAAATGGATTCATGGATATTAAGGATATTCAGAAACTTCTGTGTACATTTTCCTCATAAACTGCCAACAATTCCAAATAAATGTTTCAGTATATGAGGAAAATATCACCCCTACCTAACATATGAGATAAGCACTTCTCCAGGAAATTGAGACACACACACAATTTTTCCAGCCTATGTCTGCTAGTAAATATTAGCAATTATGTCTTTATATAACGCAGCTATTTGAAAACTACGCTAAAGCTTTGTTCAGTACCTCTTTAAGTTACAACAGTAATTTACACAATAAAATGTAAAAATCTTGCAAAAAGCACTAAATTTTACCACGAGCATTAAGAAAATGAAGCGAAATCACAGGACAATGTAAAAAGCAGGCAGTTATTCAGTTCATTTTCATGGAAGGTAGATATGACTAATAGCAAAAAACCGAAAGCCCTCTCTATTTTCTCGGGCCTGTACCAAGCTTTCCGGTTTGAGACTGAAGGAGTGACCTTTTGATACTTAAAGCAGTTCGTATTCTTTTTCCTAAAGATAGAAGAAAGCTGACTGATTTTAAAGGTATTTTCTTATACTGAAGTATACTACTTGTAAAGTTGCTGCAAAATAGCTGCAAATTCTTCGCTCTAAGTGTAAGTAACAATAAATGGTCAGTAGACTCGGAGATCAATTTTACCTCTTATTGTAAGAAGACAACAGTAACCCACATCTTCAGGATAATTTCTCAGCGTAAGCAAGTTTCACATGGGCTAAACTGTGGCCTGGGCATGAAACTGCATTAAGATTGGGGACCTAATTAACCTCTGCGGGTTTCCTCTAATGCTCAGCTGTGGCATGTGCATATCTCTGTAAGAGATAAACCATACTCCTCCTGAGAACAGAATCTTGGCAAATAAGGAGAAATCAATTGAGCTCCTGATTCGAAGCCCTAGGACATGTTGCTATTAGCCCAAGAAATAACTACCTGAATGTTAAAACAGAAGAATTAAAAAAAAAAAAAAATTTCCAACGTGCTAAAAGTCCACCAGAAAACGTGGCAGGAAAAGAGGCTGTATGAGACAGCTGAATTATCGAAGGAAAATGCTCAAAGGAGCATACTTTCCAGTCCTTAGAGACAGATAAATCCATCCACTGGCATTTCATAGACTTTTTTTTTTTTTTTTTCCTTAGGAGGGGAAAAATGTTGCAGCATGTTATGCTGAAACTCAAACCACACTGGGATGTAATTCTGATAGTCTCTTTGTCACTATTGTTTTTCTTATTTGTGGCCTAAGAATTCCCCCCACCATCTCTCCCAGAGAAATACTGTATGTACTATGTGACATTTCACTATGTATTTTTTAAAACAGAGCATGAATTAAAATTTACTTCGTTTTGAGAATTTTATGGGATGGGGAATTCTGGATTAAATGAAGTCATCCTCTGGTTTGGAAGGACTGTTTGTTGGGTTGTGTCATGGAAGACCCATAAACTAGCAACTTGTTAAAAAGCCTCTTAAGGGTCCAAGCAGTTTATGAGAGAATTTTTCTTGTAAATGAAACCGAATTTAAAAAGGGGTTGCTGAAACAACAGAATTACTTACAAGATATTTTATTTTGCTCTTTTTTTCCCACGTTCTTTTTGTATGCATTTAGAGGCGCTAGGTGAGTGGGGTGAGTATCTTAGTTCCTTCAATAAGGTAATAAATGTTCTTAAAGTTGCTTCTGGGTATAGCTTTTATCAATTACAAATATACTGTTTTAAACTGAGAAGTCATACTACCACCCTGAAGTGATGAGTAACCGGTCCAAATAGGAGATTCAATTTTGGTACAGTAAAATGCATAACTAATAAAAGCGTATCAATTATTTTTGAAATCATGACTATTAAGAACATCTAAAACTAGCATTCTCTTTTCTAAGAGGTTGTTTTCAGGTAAGTAGCGTCTGATGATGTTAAGAACGCAGCATATTTTTAAAGTATGAAGAAAAAGAACAAGGCCGTGTTATCTAGAAATGATCTTTAGAAAATTTAAAGCTCATCAGTTCTAAGAATCTTTCCAGGAAATATACTTAACATTCATCAAGAGGCAAATGTCTAGCAGTAATATGATTATCATCAAACCATACATATCTCGATACCTGTCTTACAAGCTTCCTTATTTAATTGCTGGCTTATTATCTTTACCAGGAGCTACCACACTTTGCAATACCATTTGTTGGGTGGAACAAAATATTATACTGTTTCTTCTAGGACAAAGAGCCTGTATTTTGAACCACACGGTCCCTAACTCTGACATTTTACAGCAAGTTATTTGATTCACATCAGAAGTCTCAGATTCTTTATGAAATAAATGTACTCAGTGTTCACTCATTCATTCATTCTTTCAAGAACTGTTTGCGAGCTTCCAGTTTCCAGACACCTTGTTTAACTCTGCCGATATATGCAGTCTCTACCCCTGAGGAGTTTCTAATCCAGGCAACAGGGGAAATTACACGAAACCACATGAAGTAACATACCTGCTCCAGTCTGGAGTAAATCATATGGAATCCCCATGTATTTTTCTCTAATGCCTGCCTAAATGCTTTGTTATCTGTATGTTTTGTTTCTTAGCACTTAGCATGCTAAGAGGCAACTCCACTTGGCTGAGAACCTGATCTCCACCTATTAATCTCATGACCTTGAAAGCCAGTTATTATGTTGAAACTGTAAATATACACGAGTTCCTCAATTAACCAAGATGAACCTAAAAGGTTCTGGTTCATTAAATGTATGGGTTAACAGAGTTAAAGTAAAAAACCTTTTAGTTGAATACTTCCTGAAGATGTATCAGTGTATTTTCTGCCCTAACAAATACAGTGAAATCAAAAATAATATGAGCAAATTTACTTCCCTAACAAGAGTTAGAGCAAAGACGTCCACGTCTTTATGACATCTTGCACCAACATCATTCAGTGGCTGACAGGTCTCCTTTGACTTCACAAAATACTATTTGGGGTCACCTTTTTAGCATCATAGAATTTTAGGGCTCAAAGAGACATTAAAAAATCATTTAATTCAAAGTCTTACTTTTAGGCTTGAAGAACCTAAGACTCAGTGCAATTAAGTGAGTTTGTCTTAGGTCATTCAGTTAGTGGCAAAATCTGAATTAAAACTCAAGAGAGCAGACTCCCAATCTAGTGGTATTTATTTTTCAAGGTATTACAGATTTATAAAACACAGGAGATTCAGGTGGATGTTCATTGCGCAGAATATCCTAAAAATTGCCTTGGAAGTAGAAATTTGTCTCCTGTCCTTTGCTTCCTTCTAATCAAAACCAAGAGCGACACAATTTCTGTTTAATTTTAGTTGCTTCTAAACCATAGGGACTTTTCTTATTTTGATATCACCACTGTTTTGAAAATAGTGTGGATTTCTGTATTAGCTTTTGAAAAGCAAGTTAATACACTTCTTATATCTTGGGTAATAAAGCTAAGTAATCCAATCGCTGATTCGGAAACCCATCTGCGTGCTGAACGCCTAGGCACATGAAGCCAGTTCTGAATAGGATTTTTAACATTGTCTGATTGCCCTTGTTTTATGGTGCCAGGTCAGACAGCAACAGTTGAATGTAGTTTATTTTCTTGTGGTATAATATTTAGAGCATTCAAGAGCATGTTAAGTGAAATGAATGCATACACAGTGTCTACATAAATGTAAATTTATTCATAATCAAGAGCAGAATATTGTCTATGGCATTTATCAAAGCAAATATCCTTATATAGGTATTACTATAAAATGAAGAGTGTGTTTAAAACAAATAGGGACAATCTCATGTTTATATTCAGTTATTTTCAGATGTGCTATTAAACTTAAAAAAGATTATATTTCATCAAAAAACAAAAGGAACTACTGAGTATAAATTCCACAGTAATATCAAGGTCTTTTAAAAGACCTTTGTGTAAAAGTGCTATTTTGCATTAAAAAATGCTATCGCCTGTCTAAACCGTGTTGATTCTAGGGTTTTATTAAGTGACTGTTCTTTTGAGACAGAAGTGTAATGTAAACCAGAATATAATAATAATCAAGAATATTTGGGGGTCATTTAAACCTTCATTTAAAAATATAAGACCTATATTTTCATACTGCACATTGCTTTTCAAATGAATACAAGCCCCATGGGGAAATAACTTTATTAATCCAAGCATTTTCTCAAAAGCCCTCAACAATTATGACATTCTGCAAACAATAAAAAAGAAATAATTTCTGATAATCCCAAATTAGATTTGGAAAAATCTACTGATTCAGATGGTTATTCTATTGTTTTGCATAATATAAAATAAATACGTAGGTATCAGATCAGCAGAATTTTCACTTTGTATTTGAAGTGAGTTTTCAGTGTAAATAGCATTACAAGAGAATTTTGTTGTTGTTGTTTTTTAAGTGAGGCATGGAGAGAAGATGAAACAAAAGAAAGGGAAGCAGCAAGGGGAATGATGGGGACAGAGAAACTGATAAAAGTAAAGTGAACTTACTCCCAGCTTGATGAAGTATTTATTACCAGGGAAAAGGTACTGTAGCACATGATCCTGAAAAAGTTCTGTACTATTATAGATGACATCCCAAATTGTAAAATCCTGCGTGTGATTTGAAATATATAGTATATAGCGCTCCAGAATTCCGTTTACCTTTCTTGGTTGTTTCCACCTGGGAATGAAAAAATATAGCATTATTATCATCATACGTTCAAGTCCAATCTGAAATGTGCAGGATTTTTAAAGGACACATATGAACTTGGATTTATGCCACTGTAAAGAAACACACTGAGAGCTCAAAAGTGATTCACTTAAAAAACCCAAGTAGTCATTAAATGTCTATTCTGAATGGTATAAAAATATGACATAGTACCTGCTCTCTAGTTATTTATACTTGTAATTAGCTAATAATACAAAAATGTATGAGTGAGCACTTGATTTTGAGCTGAAGCCATAGAACAAAAATTGGGAAAAGTACTGAGAACTTCTGAGAAATGAGAGGGAGAGATAATTGCATAATTTTCAGGCCATAACTGTCTTGAGAAATGCAGCAAGCTAACATAGAGGTAATATGCAACTATAGAAGAAAAGCTGAGACTGGAAAGGCTGAAGTACTCAAATAAGACTTCTTGAATGAGGTGACACACTGCCTGGATACATACGATTGTATACTTGATAGATGGATGGGAATTGGTAGGCAGAAGGAAAAAATAGAGGGTATTCCAGATGAGGGTTACAAAGTGCCAGTGGGAATGAGTAGGACAAGTCATGGAACAGACAGAAATTGGTAAATTGAGAAATAATTATCATAGTTGGAAATCTTTTAAGGTAAATAAAGTGGGCTCAGCTTGGGATGCTCTGAAAGCCAATGGAAGAGTACAGACCTGGAACAATGGGATATAAATCACAGTGTTTTTCAGCTTGAATGAGTATCATAATTTCTTCAGTTCAAACTCTTTTACCGATGAGAAAACAGAGACCAAGAGCGATGAAAGTAAACAAGTATTAACTAGTGGGAAGAGAGGTCTGTTGAGTTTTAATTCAGTACTGCAATATACCTTGTACCTCACGTATTAGGAAATGGATCAGTAATATCAAAAATAATCTGAACGTGCCAATACGTGAAAGCTTCTCTCTGACTTCAAATGCTGGAGAACAAGATAGTCTTAGTTTGTAATCACAAAGAAGAAATATGGGCTTCCCTGGTGGCGCAGTGGTTGAGAGTCCGCCTGCCGATGCAGAGGACACGGGTTCGTGCCCCGGTCCGGGAAGATCCCACATGCCGCGGAGCGGCTGGGCCCGTGAGCCATGGCCGCTGAGCCTGCGCGTCCGGAGCCTGTGCTCCGCAACGGGAGAGGCCACAAAAGTGAGAGGCCCGCGTACCGCAAAAAAAAAAGAAGAAATATAATTGTGCTCTCTAATTCCAAATCATTGCAAATAATGCCTCACATATAAAAAGCCCAAGGTAAGTAAGTGGTCAGTTTTTCCCTTATTGAAGGTTGCACAGAATCTGCATACATGTGTAGCTCAGCCTGATTGCATAAAGACAAAATGGAAATTAAGTTGGCAAGTGATAATCAAAGGTTCCCAGAACCACTGAACTAATCACCTCTATGCATTTAATCACAATAAAATTAATTTTATGCCACAAACCCTTCCCTTGATTGAACTCACTGGGATTCTTGCATGAACCAGTGCGTGACAGTGACAACATTTCTACTTACTGTACAGATATAGTTCTAGAATCCAGGACGGTCAGCACTGGGGGATCCACATGGTCTGGTGGCAGCTGTGCCGTGTACAGTATGACCAGGGAACTGTTTGTACATCCCACATGTGTGCAAGCACTGAGTAGAAACTGGTGGGGCGTAAAGGCCACTAAATCTAGGGGGTGGAGGAAACAAGAATGCATTTACCATCATAATTTTGATTCAGGAGATCTCACTTATTCTCTACTTTCCTACTTCGTAGAACTGTTAAAGTTTAAAATAAGAATCAATAGACATACAAATCAATAGCAATAAAATATAGGCTGTTTTATCCTTTAAACATACTATGGTCAGTTGTAAATAGAGAAGTGTCAGTCAAACTTTTTCTTTTAACAAATTTGACTGTTTTCTTGACTGCCTGTGACCAGGTAAATCCTTTTCTGAGTTTAGAGTTAGTTCAAGGGCTCTGTTAAAAAATAAATGAGACATTTAAATTATTTTAAAGACATATTTGAAGACAACAGTTCTGGCTTTTGAAATGCAAATAGATAGCTTATAACAGTGACTTTGCTCTTGTAATTCCTTTGGTTGAACTTTTTTCTTCTCCTGTCCACCTGACCAACTACATATTATTTGACCTTCAAGTTGTCCAGGCTCAGTGCAAATGACAATTTCTTTCTTAAGATTTCCCAAACGCACTGGGCCGTGACCCCTGGCACAAGGTGGAGCTACCATCCTCTCCTTTGTCTCCCAGGGTTTCGCACATGCTTTTGGAATAGCGCTTACAACCCTGTGTCATAATGATTTGTTTCCATGACTATCTGATCCATCAGACTGGACACTGTAAAGGAAGCAACGGTGCTATATTCACGTTGCATTCTCAATATCTAGCACAATGTCTGGCGCATTGTAGGTTCGAATATATGTTTGAATAAATGAAGAAAGAATTAATGAATGAGATGATCTAGATATAGTTGAGCTAGGTATAGTTGATCAAGAGAGTGGGCTAGTACCCTAGCCAGCAATAATCTCTCCCTCCCCTGAACTTCCCTGGTACTTTATACCTATCTGCCTCTCTAATGGATACCATATTCCCTTGCGTTAAAAGAAACTAATCTGTAATTTACTAATTTAATTCTAAAATACCCCAAACACTTCTTTTATAAAGGTACACAATAATTAGTTTGTTGAATGAATCTAAGCAAAGTTCAGTCAACTTTACCAAGATTTAAACATCAGTCACATTTTTGTACTAATAGAAATAATCATTATTTTCTGGAATACTTTTGAAATAAGGTAGTTACAATGTAAGCAACACACCTTCTTTAAAGATCATTTACCTTGAACCATTACAATTTCATGTTTAAAAGATGAATGAAATGCAGCCTAATTCAGGGAAATAGATACTGCATTGCACTAACAGCAAAAGTAAACTGGGAAGAGAACACTTTGATTTTCATGCAAAGTATAATCAATTGGTTAAACATGTAGGCCATCAGAAGGAAGGCAAAAACATTTTTTACACTAAATATAGTTACTCTAGAACAAAATGTGATTATCAAGAAGAGACTTGCAATGCTTTGATTAAGGCTTGTTTGCTTCACAACTTTATCCTACAAGTACTTGATGGTATCAAGTTAAGTGGGGGGCACCCTCAGGCAATGGGGTCAGAAGATAAGTTATAAGGACACTTTGAAGTTGGTGTTAAAACTTTGGGCTTGCCAGGGACTTCTGAGAGATGGCAGGAACAGCTACACCATGTGTGCACAAATCAGACAGAACTGGGGTACTTTCATTTGGAGAAACATTCTATGACACTTATAAAGTTAAAAATCATGAGAACAGTGGCCTCAGATGCTACAAAGAGAGCAAACTATTATTTACTGTGGGATAACTTCAGGCACAAAACATGTCCTACTAGCAGGTCCAATCTTGGCCAAAACTATAATGTGTTAATATGCTAACATGTTATATCTGTCATTTCCCTGTTTTTGTCATCTCCTTCTGATTCTCAGGAACTTGGTGACCGCAGCCTCTCGTCCTTCCCATTTGTCTGAATTCCTTGCATTCCTGAGAAATGGAAGCTGGGGATTTGACTCAAAAGCCAGTTTCAGGAACAAAACCAAGGAGGACACAGAGCCTAGAGGAAAGGGGGAATCCCAGATGGGTAAGTCAGTGCAACTAGGGAAAAGCTGTAGTATTTGAACATGAGAATACAACAATCTTCTCTGAAAGGACATGCCCCAGCAAGAAATTGTATTCCATGGGGCTGATTCCAAGTAACTTTGGAATATTTTACATGAGAATCTCTCCCAGCCATACCAGAGTGTCTTGGTCAGCTGCAAACCTGACTGGAGGCTACAATGCTCTTTTGCCAGTGAACTCTTTGCGGTGGGCAGTTTTCTTGCTTTCTTGCATTCTCGCTTGTGGAGGCAGGGATCTGGCCACCTAATTGGCAGGTGGTGAAGAAGTCGTAGCGTTCAAAGGTGGCCTGAGCCTTACCTGTATGTGGGGCAGACTCCGTATCTGGGAGTCCTTAGTTATCTTGAGCTGGTGGCTCAGAAGGTATCATCACAGTATCACCATATCAAGTATCTCCTTATCATAGAATGCCCCATTCTCTTTTACACTACAGCCTCCATGCTTTGAAGGTGACCTTAATCAAGGAACTCCTAAACTCACGCAGAATATCTACTCCTAAACTCACCCAGAGTGGGAGTACCTTCCTGTATTAGTTCCAGGATTACTGTCTGTGCCGGGATTCTACTCTGACAAAATAAGCTCCTCCATAGATTGGGAAGCATCCATGTATATGACAGTCAGGACTGGGGGAGACCAGGATGAGGAAGTGAGCATGCTTAGAAGGGTCATGTTCCTAGAGAGAGCCGGTATGACTGGTGACCCAGGACTGAAGTAGAAAATACCAAATCTTGTCAAGTCCTCCATTCATAGTTAGGGTTTACCCCAGACTACCTATGGGTGAGCAAGTTGTTGCATTTTCAGAGATACAGTGTGAAGTAAGCCAGAAAGAGAAAAACAAATATCATATATTAATGCATATATGTGGAATCTAGAAAAATTGTACAGATGAACCTACTTCCAGGGCAGGAATAGAGATGCAGACGTAGAGAATGGACATGTGGACGTGGGGGAGAAGGGAAGGGTGGGATGAATTGGAGATTAGGACTGACGTATACACACTACCATGTGTAAAATAGATAGCTAGTGGGAACCCCTATAAAGCACAGGAAGCTCAGCTTGGTGCTCTGTGACAACCTACATGGGTGGGATAGGGGATGGGTGGAATAGGGGTGGGGTGGGAGGGACGTCCGAGAGGGAGGGGACATATGTATACATATAGCTGATTCACTTCATTGTACAGCAGAAACCAACACAACATTGTAAAACAATTATACTCCAATAAAAAAAATGGCTTTAAATTGAATGTTGACTAGGGTTTAAGGCTGTTCCTGCTATAAAATATGAAAAGTGCCACAGAAAACAAAGAACAGAGAGAAGAGAATCAGGAGTGCTCAGTCATTTTAAAGGCAAGAGTCAGCGGCATTAACTAAATTTATTGTCATAATCATTTTGCAATACATGTAAGTCAAGCCATTATGCTGTATGCCTTAAACTCATGAAATACTGTATATCAAGTATATGCCAATAAAACTGAAAGAAAAAGAAAGGCAAGAAACAGTGGAGGCCACAGCAGCAAGATGATATTTTTGGCAAAGACTTGGAAGAAGTGAGGGTAAAAGTTGTGGGGATTTTAAGCAAAGGACCATTCCAGGAGAGGAAACAAGCAGAGCAAAGACTTGAAAGGAGGAACATCCCCAGAATGGACATGGCAAGGAGGCCAGTGAGGCTGGAGCAGAGGCAGAAAGAAGTAAGAGATGACATCAGACAATTAATAAGGGACCTGATCACATGAGCCTTATAAGTCTTTTTATGGATTTGGGGTTTTAATCTGAGATAACCTTCTTAGGAAGCCACGAGAAGATTTTGACCAGAGCAGTCAGATATAGATTTCGTGAATATCACTCTGGGTGCTGGGTATAGACTATAGTGAGCAAACAGCATATACATTCTTAGTGTACAAAAATGCAACTGCATTTTGTATACTGATTTTGTATCATGCAACTTTATTGAATTCGTTTACTAGTTCTAATAGTTTTCTGGTGGCATCTTCAGGATTTTCTACGTATAATAGGATGTCGTCTGCAAACACAGACAATTTTACTTCTTGCTTTCTAAGATGCCTTTTATTTATTTTTCTTGCTTGATTTCTTTGGCTAAGACTTCCAGTACTATGTTGAATAAAAGTGGTGACAATGTGCATCTTTGTCTTGTTCTGATCTTAGAGGAAATGCTTTCACTTTTCACCATGGAGTATGATGTTAGTCTTGAATTTGTCATATATAGCCTTTATCATGTTGAGGAATATATCTTCTATACCCAATTTGTTGAGAGTTTTTGCCTTGTTGAATTTTTCCAAAATTTTTTTGCATCTATTGAGATGAGATGATTTTTATTTTTTATTTTATTAATGTGGTATATAACATTTACTGATTTGCATATATTTTGAACTATCTTTGAATCGCAGGGATCAATCCCACTTGATCATGGTGTATGAGTCTTTTAATGCGCTGTTGAATTCAGTTTTCTACTCTTTTGTTGAAAAATTTTGCCTCTATACATCAGGAGTATTGGCCTATAATTTTCTTTTCCTGTAGTGTCCTTATTGGGCTTTGGTATCAAGGTAATGCTGGTCTCATAAAATGAGCTTCGGAGTGCTCCCATCGCTTTAATTTTTGGAAGAGTTTGAGAAAGACTGGTGTTAATTCTTCTCTAAATGTAGAATTCAGCAGG
>NW_006793370.1:1044025-1045266 GCF_000442215.2 Lipotes vexillifer
CAGCAGGAAAATCATCTGGCCCTGAGCTTCTCTTTATTGCAAGGTTTTTGATTACTGTTTCAATCTTCTTACTAGTAATTGGTCTGTTCAAATCGTCTGTTTCTTCATGAGTCAGTCTTGGTAAATTATATGTTTCTAAGTTATATGTTTCATCTATTCCTTCTAAGATGTCCAATTTGTTGGTGTATAATTGTTTATAGTAGTCTCTTATGATCCTTTACATTTCTGTGGTATCACTTGTAATATCTCCTCTTTCACTTCTGATATTTCTTCTTTTTTTTTTATTAGTTAGTCTAGCTAAAAGTGTGTCCGTTTTGTTTCTCTTTTCATAAACCAGCTCTAGGTTTTGTTGATCTTTTCTACTGTTTTTTCATCTCTATTTTATTTTTATTTATTTATTTATGCTCTAATCTTTTATCTTTCCTTCCTTCTGCTAACTTTGGGCTTAGTTTGTCCTTGTTTTTCTAGTTGTTTAAGGTGTCAGGGGAGGTTGTTTATTTATGATAGTTCTTTTTTCTTAATGTAGGCATTTATCACTATAAACTTCCTTTTTAGAACTGCTTTTGCTGCAACCCATAAATTTGGTAGATGTATTTTCATTTTCATCAGTTTTGAGATTTTATTTGATTTCCCTTTTGATTTCTTCTTTGACTCATTGGTTGTTCAGGAGTGTATTGTTTAATTTCCACACACTTGTGAATTTTTCAGTTTTCCTCCTGTTATTGATTTCTAGATTCATACCATTTTGGAGAGGAAGGATATTTGGTATGATTTCAGTCTTCTTACATCTTCTAAGGCTTGTTTTGTGACTTAACATATGCTCTATCCAGGAGAATGTGCACTCGATAAGAATGTATATTCTGCTGCTGTTGGGTGGAATGTTCTGGATATGCCTATTTGGTTTATTTGGTTTAAAGTGAAGTGCATGTCCAATATTTTTCTTTTGATTTTCTGTCTAGCTGATGCATCCATTGTTGAAAGTGGATTATTGCAGTCCTTTACTATTATTGTATTATTGTCTATTTCTCCCCTCAGATCTGTTAGTATTTGCTTGATATATTTATGTGCTCTTATGTTGGGTGCATATTTATTTATAATTGTTATATTCTGTTGACGGATTGGCCCTTTGTCATTGTATAATGACCCTGTCTCTTGTTACTGTTTTTGACTTAAAGTTTATTTTGTCTGATATTGATATTATTTGTCTGGTATTGTCTGATATTCTCTGATAGTATTCCTGC